>NC_137786.1:36306152-36688719 GCF_963383645.1 Muscardinus avellanarius | reverse complement strand
AGACAAGTTTTCATGGGGACACATTCAGTCTATAGCATTAATAAAACGGGTAATTCCAGTAAGAAATTGTGTTCTTTTTTAAATCTGTAACAATGGTTATTTTATTTTTCATTCATCTTTATAATTCTATTTCTATCTTGAATTTATTTATTTTTAGAAGAATGGCATATATATATATATATATATATATATATATATATATATATATTTATTTATTTATTTATTTTTGGTGATACTGGGGATGGAACCCTTCTACCTCCGGGCTACACTCCCAGACCTATTTATATTTTATATGGAAACAGAATCTCTTAAGCCAGCAAGGCTGGCTTCGAACCTGCGTGATCCTCCTGTCTCCCCCTCCCAAGCATGGGGATTACAAACCTGTGCCACCACGCCTGGCTTATATACATATTTTAAAATACAAAATGTTGGGAGTAACAGTTTTTTTATGAGGTATGATGAGTAAGTTATGTTTTTATTTTCTGCTCAGTTGTACAAATATTATAAACGGGATTTAGATGTCTTCCATAGAAGAAGACAGAATCCAGGAGGTCAGGAGAATCCCAGAGTTCTTGAGGGTAATAACAATTGCCTATTATATATCTATCTGGATAAATTCCAAAGATTTCTTCAGATCTCTGCTTAATGTCACTTTTGATATTTTGCCTACCTTGATTATTTTATTTAAAACCAAACTACAAAGCTGGGCGTGGGGGCTCATGCTTGTAATCCCAGTGTTTGGGAGGCTGAGACAGGAGGATCATTAGGTTCGAAGCCAGCCTCAGCTACTGAGTGAGGCTCTCAGCAACTTAGTGAGACCCTGTTTCCAAATAAAGTTTAAATAGGTCTGGGATATAGCCTGGAGGTAGAAAAGCCCCTAGGTTCCACCCCCAGTACCACACACGCGCGCGCACACACACACACACACACACACACACACTACACCCTCTGCATTACCAATCCAATGTTTCCTACTTTAAAGCTTAGTAAATGTACAGTTGATTCAGGTTCCTATTTTTCTGCCTCTAGATCTCATCTACTACCCCACAATTAATTACCTAGAATAATAGAGCATTAAGGGTAGTAAAATGTTATATTTTACACAGGCATCATATCTTTTATTTTTTTATTTTTTATTATTATTATTATTTTTTAGTGGTACTGGGGTTCCTGGAAACCCTTCTACCTCCGGGCTACACTCCCAGACCTATTTTTACATTTTTATTTGGAAACTGGCTCTCCTAAGCCAGTGTGGCTGGCTTCGAACCAGCGCGATGCTCCTGTCTCCGCCTCCCAAGTGCGGGGATGACAGGTGTGCGCCACCACGCCCCGCTGCATCATATCTTTTAGATGCAATTGAAGATTAGCTATAATCTCGATTATTATAGTTAATAATGTTGCATTATATACAGATTCCCTTCTCTTTATGATGGCTTGACTTGTGATTTTTCAGCTTGACAATGGTGTGAAAGTGATACACATTTAGTAGGAGTCCTACTTATGAATTTTGATTTTTTTTCCTGGCTAGCAATATGTAGTACCATACTCTCTCAGAAGGTAGCTGGGCATAGTGGAGCAGACCTGTAAACCCACTGCTTGGGAGGCTGAGACAGGAAGATCATGAGTGTGAAACCAGCCTCAGCAATTTATCAAGACTCTGTTTCAAAATAAATTAGTGATAGGGGTGTAGGTCAGAGGTAGAATGCCGAATGCCCCTGGATTCAATCCCCAGTATGTAGTATGTATGTATGTTTCTCTCTCTCTCTCTCTCTCTCTCTCTCTCTCTCTCTCTCTCTCTCTCTCTCACACACACACACACACACACACACACACACACACACACAGTTTTTAGAATTGTACACTTATTCTAAATATATACAACTGAATTATATGTCAAGTATCTATTTTATTAAATAACAAAATAAATAACAAAATAAAGATGAATTTTTGACTTACAGTATTTTTTGTTGTTGTTGTTGTTGTTGTACTAGGGTTTCTGAAAGCCCTTCTACCTCGGGCTACACTCCCAGACCTATTTCTTTTATTTTTGGAAACAGGGCCTGTGCGATCCTCCTGTCTCTACCTCCCAAGTGCGGGGATTACAAGCGTGCGCCACCACGCCCGGCTTGACTTACAGTATTTTAAACTTGTAATTGGTTTATTGGCACATAACCCCATGATAAGTCAAAAAGCATCTTTACTGGAAAGGTGCTAAGATTAGATTTTAATTATTCTCGTTAGAAATAAGTGAATATGTGTTTTATTGCATGTAAGCTAGCTTGATTTAACCATTCCATAATGTACATATATTTCAAAACATTGTGCTATACACTACAAATGTAGTATATACACTTTTGTCAAAAATAAAGAAAAAGAAGAAAATAAAGCCTGTAACAGTACAGAAGTCTTGAGGCTGGAGACAGTTAAGGGAGCCTCAGAAGTGTACGCTCCAAGTGCAAATGCTTTTAAATGTTTGGCGCTGGCTGGGCTTGCCAGCATTCCTCAAGAAGGTTATTGGCCATTGCTTAAGTAAACACGTCTCTGCCCACACTGACCTTGAAGCAGGCTGTACAGAGATGCTCTTGGGACCGGGCTGGGGAAGCTCGAATGTGCAACATTGCCTATGCTATTGTGATGTTTTGTATTTGATGTCATATTTGACCCTATTTTTCTTGTTGTGTTTTCTCTGGAATCTATAGAATGTTGCCTAAATAGCAGGCACTCAGGGTCTTTGTATAAGTCTCACATCCTCTGCAGTAACACAGCCTGCTCATTTTGGGTCTGCCCCAAATGCAAGCCTCATAATAGTTTCTATTTATAAAGCTTAGACTATTTAAAATATATCTTTTGAATGAGGTGAGAAGCTGGGCAGCTTTAATTTATGTATATAGATTTTTTATTTGCATCGGTGCCTTGTAATTTTACATCACAATGAGATTCAGAGAGATACATAAATGCATTCACACATCTAGATTGTTGTTCAATCACTTCCCCTTTACTCTTTCTTAGTATTTAAAGGTTTTACATTTTTAAAACCCTAATGGTATAGAGCTAAAGAGACTGAAAGGGAGGAGGTTAAAACTTGGACAAGCGATTTACCAGGAGGCAAGATCGGCAAAATTTAAGTAAGGAATGTAGGAATGAAGGGCAGACGTGGGATACAAAATGAGGCCTTTCCAGTCTGTTTTCCTATCCAGCTCCTTTTTGGCACCAATATCTTGAGGGCTGGGGTTTTATTTCAATTATAAAAGCAGTTCCTTGAGAGGAAAGAAAAACTTGGCTGACAATGTGGCAATCAAAATCACTGCTTCTCAATGTAGCCACAAAATTGTCCTCATCTGACAGTTGGGTGAATATTATACTCCAAGGGTCAGGAGGGCCTTGGGAAGCCTCCAAACCAACAAGGAAGTGTTATCTTATCTTACTGTTCAGTGATTCAGTTGATTATATTGTTTAAAGAAAATTGCTGGTGGAAAGCTCTAGAATAAAATGACAAATGTGAAAAGGGGGAGAACCCTATGGGAGCTGGTTCTTAGGGTAGTTTCCCTCCCCTGTCGTCATGAGGGGAGTTCATCAGGTCCTTGCCGATCTTGAAAATCAGGGGGTGATACAAAGTGTAAACTAAAAAGAGCTGATCTCTACCAGACAAAATAATCACCCTATTTCTCTTCGGATGTGTTTCTCAAGAGTTCTTAGCAATGCAACACATTTTTTTTTTTTTCTGTATAAGCACTGGGGCAGAGCACCTATATTTTTATAGTAATCTGTACCCGGCTTTTCTGCTACAGTGTGGCCTCATTGAAAACACAGCAGCTCTGTGCTCACTAGAAAATAATAGACACTTAGCTATCAATTTTAATTGTAAATAGTATCTACCATCTCCCTTCTAAGTAGAGATTTTGTATAACTTTCCCCATGTTTATTTCTACTTTTAGCTGAGATGTCTTAGAATACTTTGAGATGTCTACAACCCTGAGTATTGAGGATGTTATGGAGGTTTTACTCTAGAGGAAAACCTTTAGTTTAGCACGCACCAAAAAAACATAGTTTTTCCACACTTCATTTCTCTCATCTGACATGTACACCAAGGAATCCTGCTTCTGACTTGAGCCCACCCCCAGACCAGCAACGAATGCACAGCATTGCATTCCAATGTCTTATTGATTTGGCAGAGAGATAGCAAGAGGCCCCAACTCCATCCAGCTCTGCTAATCATCCTGCTGTTCCGTATCTTCCTATTTTCATTCCACCTCCAATGCCAGTGTATGCACTGCATCCCATTTTTTTCCTTTTTCCTCTTCTTACCACTCATTTCTATCTGTGGACGCCCTTGAATGGTGTCTTAGTCAGAATTCTCACAGGTATGGTCTAAGGGCCTGATCGAAACTAAGAGGAAGGAAGGTTATTTGCTCGTGTTTTTTGGAGATCTGGGGGGTTCAGTCCACGTGAGGCTGGGGACTGAGGATCTTTGGGCATCGCAGTGGGAAGCAGAGGGAAGGAGAGCACGAGGCGTTGGAAACTGAGAGCAACCAAGATCAGAGGGAGCAGGAACCATATACAATCTCCAAGGCTGCACTGCTAGGGACCCACGTTCTCTAGCCACATCTTACCAGCCCAGGCCATCACCTACATAAAACCATTACAATGGATTTATTCACTACTGGAATTACAACCCTATGACTCAATTATATCAAACCCAAACACCAATTTATGAGCTCTTCAGGGGCCATTCCATATGTAACTATAACAAATGGAAAGTAGAGAATGGTTTGATGCCTCCAGCCCCTCTCCAAACACCTAATGGAGGAGGATCTATGTGCAGGCATCAGAGGCCACCCAAGGATATAGGAAGGATTTAGAAAATGTACCCTCAAGCTCAAGGTGGGCATGGTGGCACACACCTGTAATCCCAGTATTTGGGAGGCTGACACAGGAGGAACACAAGTTCATAGCCAGCCTCATCAGCCTCAGCAACCTAGAGAGGCCCTCTGCAATTTAATAATACCCTGTTTAAAAAAAAATAGTGGCAATGGGGCTGTAGCTCGGAGGTAGATGTTCCAGATTAATTCCCACTTTCCCCTCCACCCCCAAACAGAAAAGGTATCATCAATACAGAGTTTCTATAAAAAAGTTTTAACTAGTAGAGTTTTCTGGGAAAATGAAAGTGAGTTGGGAAAACAATAAATTTCCCTCTGTCTTCATTGCTGAGAGGCCCAAAGTAAGGTGTGTCTTTGCGAGAAACTTTCAACCTGCTTCTATCAATGTCGTTGGTCTTAAAAAAAATATGTGTAAAGTGTGACCAGCTCTTCTGACAGCCATCTTTGCTAGCCACTACCTAGGAAACTTATCTTTATGCTATTGGTGAATAGAAGGTTAAACTTTAATTCTTTGTCAATTGACACTTGTAAATTAAAACTCCACACTCTTTCATCTTGGAGACCTTTGAAACACAGAGTGTAGAAGCTTGCATAGAAATAATACAGCTGCCACCTGGCTGGAAACTCTCTCTAAGATGCTGTAAATGTTAATTTCCTATCAATTCAGACTTGCAAGAGAATCAGCAGGTTTCTTGCTATCGCATATTTGTATTTTATACAGCGTCTTGCCAGGCCTGTTGGTCCTTGCTTTTGGGGAAATCAAGCCAAAACTAAAGGCAGCTTTGAAGATGGAGAGAGGATGGAGCCCCACAGGAACCAGTCACTTTCTTTACTTTCAATTTGTTTTCAGGGCACCATTTCTTAATTTAGACATATTTACTACATTTTTGCTCTCTTTTTAACTTACCTAAAGAAAGCCATAGATGTCTCCTTTAGAATTAAAATGATACACAATCAGTAACATTTCTCTGGAAGAGAAAGTGCTAGGCAGTGTCTTCAATACTTCTGTTTTTAAGAGACATGGTCCAGCAGATGCTGTCGGTATCCTGCTCATACCCCTTTCCCGGAACACTTTCCATCTTTGTGCCTATCAATGACTTTGTAGTGCAAGGCCCAGTAGGTGGGTAGGAGGAAGAGCAATGGCAAAAAGAAATCTAGTAGAAAAATACTGCAGCCTTCTCAATCCCCAGGTGAGAGAGCTATGAGGCATGCTCTGCAGCACCCCCTGGCTGGAGCCCAGTTCCCACACCTTATTAGTGCATCTTGCACTAGTTTGGTCTTTGTCTTATCCCTCCCTTCTATTCTTCTGTTGGTGCCTCTGAAATCACTTCCCAAAGCTACTTCATCTCAGTGTCAGGGTCTGCCTTTGAGCCATCCATATTAAATACGCTACATGCAGAAAAATATACCTTAAGTTTTGAACATGAATATCTATGCTGGTTCTGGCAAGAACAGAAAAATCTGTATATAGTTTAGAAAATTGGAAAGTTACTTAGAAATCTGACCAGAGCCTATGTTCTAAGATTTCTGTTTTTAATTTCAGCACAATCTTGTTTAGTCATTCATTTAAGATTTTTTTCTGAGATCACATATATAAGGCATTAATGCAAATTACTCTGAGTATATCAGTAATTGTGATATAGTTTTCTAGTTATGAGAGTACTAGATTGTAATACTGATGAGAATGAGAACATTTATAAAATGTGAAATGATAGATAACGTAAGATACAGAAACCAAGGAATAGATAGTAAAATATACCATGAAAATGGAGACAATATGTACTGTAGGAGTTCAGTGAGGAAGACATACCTATGAAAAATGCCTGAAAATTTCCATGGGCAAGGACCCCTGGTGGGTATAAAAAAAGCTTTGCAGATATGGAGAGGAGATGGTGTACACTGGGCTTAGGCTGAAATTGAGGATTGTTTTTAGGGTATCAAAGAAGTTAAGATATGGAGTACATTTTCCTTGGTTTTTATGTATGAGGCATTAATTTTTGTTTCCTAGTGAAAGAAAAGGAGAATATAGGAAAAAGGATGACTCCAAATTTGGATGCCTGAAAAGTTAGGAAAACAAAGAGGAAGAATTGAGTTTGGTTGTAGACAAATTGCATACTTATTTGTTCATCAATGAGTAGGTATAAGGCACACTGAACCCAGAAACAAGTCCTGTATGTTTTTACAACGTGAAGTCTTTCATATTTATCTCACTTGAATTCTACCCATTTTTTTATTTTCAATTACTTTTGGAAAAATCTCATGGCACCAATTCCCATGGGATTGCTCAAAGGATGAGAGCACTGGCTTGTGGCCTGTTTGGGATGTGGGAAGTTAGAAGGCTGCAGTCAACTTAATCTCCTCTGAGCTTGGCTTCAGACCTTTTCTGTTCAAGGGAAGGTGGCTTTTTCATCCTTCCCAGCTTGAAGAAGCCAACACTGTTCCTGATTTAGATCAGTTCTTCAGAATCCAGGATCAATGAGAAAAAAATAGGCTCCAGGTGCCATTCCAGAGCACCTTGTCAGGCATTGATTCCACAGAACCATTGATGTCTGTTTTGGTCCTGGAGATCTGGGAAAATGTGATCTATATTGACAATATTTCAGGTCTTCATGGTGTTTTAAGAGATGTTATGAGGCTCTTAGTTACAGCTGCACCAAGTCCTGAGGACAGCTTCTCTCTTTATTCCTTTCTGGTTCCCCATAATTCTGGTGTGTGACTGATTGGTATTTGCACTGCTGGATTGCATGTCAACCAAGAATAGGCAGAATGCTTCTGAATCCTCATTTAATTTATTCACAGCACAGCATGCAGCCCGATGATGATGGCAAGTTAATGTGCTTTGTCTTAATGAGATAACTCTTTGCCTCTCAGGGTTGGAGGCTAATGCTAGTTTTGTTTGTCAACCTTACCTAAGCAGATACAAGAAGAAATTGTAACTTTATGATGACCTATTATCAGGCCTGTTTGCTAGAGAAAGAAGAAAGAGAAGGGGGTTATGGTAGCCTCCTCCTACTACTCTGTTCTTTGGGCCATTTCAAGTTATTTTTTTCCTCCTCTAATCTTGGCAATTGTGTGCAGCAACCTCTGGGACTCACCATGTGTTTTACATGATGAGGCTATTCAAATTGTGTATGTTCTATGGGGCTGCATCTTAATTCCAATATCCTCCTCCTAAGAGGTTTTGCAGCTCTCTGTCTCTTTATACAATATCCATGACCCGGGACGTTTCCTCCTTCCTTTTGTCTTTATTATAATCCAGTAGTATTTAGGATCCTAGAAATAATATATCATGAAAACCTAATACCTTCCCAATAAAGAAACATTATCAAGATGCATAGCCTTAGCTTTATAAGTATTTTGGTCATGTCTTTTTGTCCTCTCATTTTTTTTCCATTCAACTTCAATTACCGCTGGATCTTTAACCCTAGCTAACAACTACCTCTTTCCCAGTCTGCCTTTCTGGTAACTTATTAATGCTTAGCAAAGAGAAGAAAAGGGCAACATCTCTATTAACACACCCAAATTGATTCATAATCAGACATGAACCAGGAATTGGGTAAGAGTTTTACAAGTCTAAAGGTTAATAGAACCATTCTCCAGCCTAATTTCCAAACCAACCTGCATGAGGTATTCTGACCTCCACCCCCAGAATACAACCATTGCATAAGAGCTGTTGACATGGGTAGCATGTAGGTGGAAGTTATTTCTGAACATTAATAGCTTTTTCAAGTATTGAACAATTATTATAACACCCCTACATGTAGCCCCAGCTAGGTTCAGAATAAAGCAATTATATAGTTAATTTAGCATTTATCTGGAAGATTGGCTTCCAAATTAAAAAGCTTGTTCAGTTGAAACTAGCACTTATTTCTTCAGTGGGGATTTTTACACAGGCTCCATTTGCCAGTATGAAATATCCACGTGAAGCTCTCTCTAAAAGTTGACTCGTTGAGTCAGATCACAGCCTAATCAATTTTAGAATGAACAGCCAACTGGATAAAAGCCACACTTTCCATTACCAGTTAAATGCATTGCTATGAATAATGTGATTGGCTAATCCATCCTCTAAAGCCAAAGAGACTTTAAAGGGGCCTCTAAATGGTAATTCACTGGTGGGAAAGAACCACACCATGGTGCTTCCCACCACTAAAGAAGGGCACAGTTCCTTCCTATGATTGCTCTGAATTGTAATTTTACCTTCTTCCCTTTCCCTCCACTATACTCTATGTGTAATTTTACATTTTTGGAGACTTTGTTTCATTGGGGTTTTCCTCAAAAAAGACTCGGATCGCCCATTTTCAAAAAGTGAGTTAAATATTTTCTTGTTAATTTTTAGGCTTTGCTTCCTAGTGAGGAGATTTGGTGACATTATTACCACATTCCCATGGAAGAAGTCTAGAAGATTGAATAATTGTTTACCTTCCGAATTTGTCATTTGTTGACAAGCATTTGAGGTGTGATATTAGTTTTCCTTTGGATCACTGGATAATCGGTGTCCTAACAACATCCCAATCAGTATAATTCCTCTTGTGGGAAGCAGGGTGACTTGGCTGATGTACCCTTTCTTATTGAGAGATCCTGAATACTGCATAAAATAAGTCATACTTGAAATGAGTCTGTCACCAGAAATTACTCCCTGAAACACAATAAACCTGTTTTGTTATCAATTCGGTCAGTGGGATTTTCAAACTCACAAATCAAAATTGACCTTCCCTCTTGACTGTTCTCAGTATTTTAACATAAAAACCATCTATGTTCCTGCTATAGGCCATGGATTTATATTCTCATTAATGGAGATTTTATTTTCGAGCTGTTTCCAGAGACATGTTACATATTGGTATGTTACTAGATGTTGACAAAAGCCTATCAAATATGCTCTCCCTTTCACTTCCAGAGTACGATTCAATTATTTTTCCCTTCCCCCATTTTTTCTTTTTAAAAACATAATACTTAAAACTATTCTCATAATTAATTGCCAAACAAAAACTCATACTAGTAGAAAACTCTTATATAGAGATTGTTATATGCCACCAAAGCATTGCAAAGCCTACTACATGCTAAAAGTAACTGTGGGATAGCTTTGCTAAGACTAATTTGCTTGTTTCTTCTTGCTTTGTTGCACAAGCAGTTGCCAGGCTTTAGTTTATAGTAACTATTTAGGATGGAATTGGTCATTTCATCATTCATTTTTATCTGTGGCTATGAAACTGCTGCTTCAAATGTGTCCCTTTTTTATTAACTCATGTATTATTAGCTTCCAGCATGTATTGCAGCTTAACTGGTATGATAGGACCTGAGTCGTTTGTTTAAGTAATAAGGACAAAATAAGAATTTGGCTTATATTTCAGCAGTTCAATTACAGATAAACAGACTGTTCTTGGCAAAGTTGATGTTACTGCTCAGGTAGAAGATATTGGCAGATGCTATCTGAGCACTGAATGAGTCTTTCATTAGAACTCAAACCAAAAATCCGACTCCATCTGTTTCCCCTGCTACCTGAAGTGCTATCATTATCCTTCCCTTTGATTCATACTCTTCCATCCGAAGACAGTGATGCTTACAATATCAACACTTCTAAGGAAGTGTGAGGAGTCCTGGGAGAAATGGGTAAAGAAACTTAACTTGAGTGAAAGGCCCATGGTTAGGGAATATATTTAAAACATCAGACAAAAAAGTTTAATGAGCATTCTATCAGAAATATGGTCATTATTAAGTTCACCTCTAATCAAGGTCACCAGTTATAGGATGCACTTCATTCAAGATATTGGCCTAGAGATTAGTAACTAAGTCTACAGAGAAATTATATCTGCAGACTAATTAGTACTTTACTAATTTTCCCATCTAAAAATACTTAGAATAATTTAACTAGAAAAAAGAAAGTAGATCTCATAATTTCTTATAATTAAGAATAATTGGCATTATTTCTTATATTTTTATTAGTGCATTTTAATTATAGGTCATAGTGAGGTTCAAAGTGTTACAAACATACACACACTCCTCCCTCTCCATATATATTAGTGAAATTGGTAGTGATTCCTTCATATATGAGCATAATATTATTTGAACTGTTTCCTTTCTCAATCATCCTTTTTCCCTTCCTCATTTTCCTCTCCCAATTCCTTTCTAGTATTCTGATCTCTCTACTTATCTAAAATTCCTTGTGTTTTCTTTTGTCTCTTTAGATTCCACATGTGAGATAAAATATATGATCTTTGACTTTCTGAGACTGGCTGATCTCACTTAGCATAATATTTCCTAATTCTATTCATTTTTCTGCATATGACATAATTTGGTTCTTCTTTATGACTGAGTAAAATCCTATTGTGTTTTGAGGAACACCTAGATTGGTTCTATAACTTAGCTATTGTGAATTGTGCTGTTACAAAGCTGGGTATGCATATGTTACTATAGTATTTTGACTCCAAGTCCTTTGGGAAGATGCTTAGGACTAATGTAGCTAGGTCATACAGTGGTTACATTTTTAGATTTCAACTTTTAATCATTAAAATAGCTTATGAAAACTATCCAAGCAGCATGGTTTTAAAGGAAAAACTAAAAGGTGCCAAATAATAAAGAATTATCAGATGAATTTGTTATGTTTAATACAATCGCAGTCTGTCCCTGTACTTAGACCTGGGATCTGGTCTGCCTGTACAAGTCTTGAGTTCTTTGAAGCATCTGCTCTACCCTATGTGCAACAATAGAGGACCAAAGACACCTCAAAGGAGAGAAACAGAGCCTTGAGATACCAGATTTCAGGGTTCACACAGATAGCACTACCAGTGAGACCCTTTAGGTCCCAGGAATCAGAAGGGAGCTAGAAGAGGCACTTAAAAATTCAGGGTCTCCTGCAACACATAGCTAGAGCCAGTAGCTCTGCTTATTTTGAAATATTGGCCTTTTCCTCAACCAGTTTTCCCTAGACTCATGGCTTCTAGGTCCATGTCTTCCCAAATTGTCTAAAAAGAAGAATCTTTCCTCTTCAGCTTTAGTTCTAAGAGTTTTAAAAGTTATAGGGATCATTCTACCTGTCTTAAGCCACATGGCCACTTCATGGAATAAACAAAGTTATGGGGCATGAGGTGTTCTTTGGCCAAGCTTGGGATGGTTGGGGAAAGAAGAAAAAAAATGCTTAAGATGAGGTATTAACAATTTCTCAAAAGGGAAGACATGGACATTGCCAGAAAAAAGTGGTCTAAATCAGCATCATAGCAGATAACACTTATATAGCACTTATTATATACCATTTCAAACCTCCATTAACTCATATATATTGACTAATAGAATCTTTATAGCTCCATAAGGTACATATTCTATTTAATGGATTGAAAATCTGAGGCATGAGAAATTATTTAATCTGCTCAAGTCTGCATAGATGATAAGTAAGTAGTTAAGACCAGAACCCAAGCAGTCTGGATCAGAGTATTAGTCACTCTTCTTTACTATTCTGTATAAATAACCATCTTACAATGGCGAGCTGAGTCCCACTCATCTGTGAATGTTTCCTCTTCTACCTTTGTGCCAAGTGACTTCTTTGCATTTCTTGTAGCCACTGACATCCAACATAACACTATTATTTTTCATATTTTTCTTCATATTCTGCCTGTTTAATAAGTCTTAGTGAATGTATGAAAAGAGGTAATGTTGCATAGTTCTTTTGTGTTTTTGAGAATCCAGTACTTAATAAATATCCAAGAAACAATAGAACCTTGAGATAATGTTGTCTTAGAAGTTAGTTTTTAATCAATGGAAGACTGTCAATTTAGGATTAAGATTTATTGCATATAACAATACATTTATGCTCAATAAAAATTTGTTTAAAAATTATAATATAATGCTTTCCTTTGCCATTTTGAACAAAATAAAGGTTTACAAATTGTCAAAAAAAGCAAATAATAGTTGCTTAAATAAGATAATTTTTTCACCTGAATATGTGTGGAGGAAGTTAGTCTGGGGATGAAATGGTAGTACTCTGTTGTCTTTAGGAACCCAGGCTCCTATATTTGTGTTTTTCCATTCTTACAAAACTGTGCATTCTCCCTACTGCCTCTTGGTTGCATATCACTCCTGCATTCCAGACCACAAGGAGGATGACAGGCACTTTTTCATGAAAAATTTTCTAAAGAAATTTCCTGAGAGTCAAATAATCCATTACCTTACTTCATTGCATGCAACTTTTCATTTAGCCACCCTCAATTGCAAGTATGACTCAAAAATGTAGTCTTTAATTTGCATGTCAAGTTAATGTGCTCATAAAAAAATCAAGATTCTAGTACTAAGTTGTGAAGGAGAGAATGAGTGTTAAATAGGTATATTGTGACCTTTGTCACAGAGAGGAATACAAATTATGTTAGTTTTCCTTAGAAACATTTTATATTTTATGAAAAATCTTTCATTCATGATCAGTGCAGGAACTTCAAATGTGTTCTGGGTGGCTTGCAGAAGTTAGAGGATACCTGGAGAGCAGCTGGATTTCTTTTCTATAAAAATAGAACATTAGGCAACAACCCTGAATACCACTGTAAATCACTAAGAGTGCCTTTTATATTTTTTTTGACTGCTAAAGATGGGAGCTTTCTTCATTAGAACAAAAAAAAACCCTTGAAATTTACCTTCATAAATATATTTTAGTAGTTATAAAAATTAACATGTGCAAAGCTTTGTTTTGTGGGGGCTTTTTCCAAGGAGAGACATTTGGCCGATTGTTTAGATTTTCTATATCTATATCTATATCTATATCTATGCATATATATAACATGTAATCTTGATATACATAAAAATATAAATATATAACATATATATTTAAAATCTTGAAGTTTCTTTTTTAAAAATAGAGTCAGTACTAAATAAGATCTAAAGGACACCATGTTAACAAGCTTATGTATTTCTAGTAGAAAGATTTTCACATGTGTTAACATGCTACTTTTATTACATTTTCATCATTAACTAAAGGAAATTAATTAAACTGCTAAAATAAGCCCAGCAATACTTAAAGGTGAGCATTTTTTAAATGGTACTAGAGATTAAATTCCAGGGCTTTCTCTCTCTGGTCTACACCCTAAGCTTTATTTTATTTTATTATTTTGAAAAAGTCTCACTAAGTTGCAAGGGCCTCAATTATAAGGCTGGCTGTGAATCTGCAATTATCCTATCTCAGTCTCCCAAATATTAGGATTACAAATGTGCACTACCATGTTTCACAAAAACTGAGCATTTTTTTAACTGAAAAGTTTTTATTGGTGCACCATAGCAATACATCATGAGAGTTGAAGAAATAAGTTCATATATGCATACAACATCTCTTGATATGTTTCCCTTCACACTCCACCCCTCCTCCCTTCTCCCTCCCTGTACTCAATTTCCCTCTCACATGAAAGTGTGATATGAATGTTCTAAATTGGTGGCATCTATCACCTATATAAACATTCAGGGACTCAGTAACAATTTCTATAGTGGTAACCATTCCAGTCAACAGAAAGGCAGAATAAACCAGAGCCCAGAGCTGGGAATTTTTTCCTAAAAAAATAAAGAGGAAATTGTACACATTCTCTTCCTCATGTTCCAGCCCAAAGCATTACAGATGGCTACTGGCAAGGCTGGGAAGTATACTACAGCTGGTGTCCAGGAAGAAGAAAACACTGGATTTGGGCCATTGCAGTTAGCTGTGTTTATCACACACTGATGGACAATAGTTAGTCTTCCTTCTTACACTCTCTGCATCTTGTAATCCAGTCTCCACCAAAGCAAAGAGAGCTTCTGAAGAGGGAAAATAGATCATCTTGCACTTCTGATCCAAGTTTTCTAATAGCTGCCCTTAATACGTGAAGAAAGTTTAAACATTTTGCCATTATCTAACCAGACATGGCCTCTAACTTGCCTAGCGCTCTTCTCTACCCCACCCTCTCCATTCTTACACCAGTTAGGTTCAGTCACTGTGGCTTCTTTCTATTTCTGCAACTTTCTCTTTCCTACATGAAAGCATGCGAGTGTGTTGTGTTCTAGGTCTTGATCTAGAATGGGCCACCCTGAGATGCTCACACGCACGTATCATCATCCCACTTGTTCCTCAATTGTCTTCTCCAAGCACTCCTCCCCACTGCCAGTTACTGTCACAAGGATCTGTCACAATCTTCCTCAATACTTAATATTTTTTGAAACATCCTTCTTTTATGCAATTATTTCTTTACAGTGTTTATTTATTTGCCAACTAACTGATCACCACTTACTTGAGTAAAAAATAATTGTGGTCAGAACTTCTCTTTGACCAGCTCATTGCTTTACCCAAATCCATAGCCTTTTCTCTCTTGGTTTTATGTATAGTGGCTTATCACTGTATTTAGATTGTAAGCGCCCCAAAGACAGGGGTGATTCCTCTAATATACTTGACTCTAAATTACAACTAGGGTACATTTATTAAATGAAAGATGAAGGAGAAGAAATCCAGAATTTTTAAAGTAAAAGGGGACCTGCGTCTAATGTTTCACTCAGAAGTTTAGATTTAACATCACTCTCTGACGTTCAGTGCACAGGCTGGTCTGTAATACTGAAGTGAAAGAACTTTCAGGGATAATTAAGGGGACACTTCTTTGTATGCACTAAATGCATACTTTCCCCACGACTATGCTAAGTATCTGAAAGTATATAATTTCAGGATTGAAATAAAATAACTGAAATTCTGTTGAATTCTATGGAAGGATTATGTTGATTTTCAATACTTCAAGTTTGCTTTTGAAACATCTACTCTGAATTAGGTTTTATTTTTGTCCAGTAGCCCATGGACATGTGAAGTAGTTTCTGCTTTTTGAAAGCTCTGGATATTGCCCCCTGTACTCTCTTGCTATGCACCTGCTAAGTGCTTAGTAAGTGATGGTTCTGTAGAATTATGGCTGCTTATGATGGTAGGTAGTGTTGGAAGGCTGTTAGCTGTTAGAATTTCTTAGCAGAATGCCTGCTGATAGCATTGCAAAGAGGTGCTTAATAAGAACTTTTCAAATAACTCAGCAATGGTAAAAAGCTAACATTTATTGAATATATTAAAGAGAAAACTCTGAACTAATCTTGTGGGTGTAATTAAACTATTTCAACAGTCTCTGATTGGAAATCAGGAAACCAAGGCTTAGAGACTAAGTAACTTGCAAAATATTACACAACTAACATGAGGTGAAGATAGGATCTGAACCCAGCTTGGTCTTTTAACAAATTCCATTGTCCTAAGCAATAATATATATCTTGGTATTTGTGGGAATTTACAAGGGTGTTATTCAATGATTTTCAGGATTGATATATATAATTCTAATAAGGTATAAAATTCAAAATATTTAGTTAGAATAAATGCCTAGATAATCTGAGTGGATGCAGCTGCTACATCTTATCTAATGTGCTTACAGAATATCAGCCCAATCCCAACTACTCTTTCAAATTTTTCCCTTTCTCAAAGGACATCAAGAACCTCTCAGTCCAACCACTATGTTTCAAATAAGTGGTACCCACAGGGCAGGGCAGGTTGTCAGGTTCAAGGATACCATCCAGCCGGTGGCATATAGTGACTTCAAAGACCATGAGGCCACAAAGGGTTCGTTCTGTCTGGTAAGATACTGATGGTGGGCCCTGCTTCTTCACGTGATAAAGAGCATTTTCTTTCTCTGCTAAACTCTGATAAGAATATCAACACTTTTTTCATTTTTATTGGTGCATTAGAATCATACATCATGATGGAATTTAGGGCAATAGAGAATAATAGGAATTTAGGGCATACATGCACACAGCACTTGGTGAGTTCCCCACCCCCATCTCCCCTTCCTCTTCACCCATGCATGATACCGAGCTTGGCATTGATGACTTTGTGTTTGTGCATAGTGTCTATTAAAGTGTTTCCTTCATCAGATCTCCTTCCTTCTGCCCTGCCTCTCTCCCTTAGATCCCCTACATCACTCCACTGGGATTTCTCTTTGTCTGAAGTGCCTTTTGTATTTCAGTTTCTCCCTAGCGTCCACATTTAGGGAAGATATATAATCTTTTTTTTTTTTTTTTTTTTTTTTTGGTGGTGGTACTGGGGTTCCTGGAAGCCCTTCTACGTCCGGGCTACACTCCCAGACCTATTTTATATTTTTGAAACAGGGTCTTTTAAACTAGCGTGGCTGGCTACGAACCTGCGCGATCCTCATGTCTCCGCCTCCCAAGCGTGGTGATTACAAGCGTGCGCCACCACGCCCGGCTTAAGATATATAATCTTTAATATTTTTGTGTCTGACTGATCTCACTTAGCATAATAATCTCTAGTTCTAGGTTTTTTTTTTTTTTTTTTTTTTTTTTTTTTTTTTTTAACTGGGATGGAACCAGGGATATTTCACCTCCATCCTTGACACATGCGCATTTATTCACATTCTCTCTCACTCTCTCTCTGTCTCTCTCTATATGTACGTACATATATATAAAATGGGGAGATACTATATATAGTACACACACACACATATATATGTATATAATTTTGATTTGTTTTTAAAAGTCTCACTAAATTAAGAAGCCTGGCCTTGAAACTTTGATCCTCGTGTCTCAGTTTCTCTAGTACTAAGATTATGGGTATGTGCCACCATGCTAGTGAATATTAACATCTTTAGTTTCTAGAAGTCTTATATTTTAAACTTTGTCCAGTGTTTTAAAAACTTATTTGCAATGTAATTATTATTTTTACCAATAATTTTTGTTCTACTAAATTTCTCAGAATTAGTGATTTCGGAAGTACTATCTAACTGAAAATACCCTCCCCCTCTGCCCTCCCAGCGCCTTCCCCACCACACCGCTTGCCTTCTGCCTATTTTTGCACATGAGAAAATTTAGCGAGAGAAGTCAGGTCCTTTTCAAGATCACTCAGGGCAAAAGCTGAGAGTTGAACTCAAAATAAGCACCTGTCCCAGGGCTCTCCCACAGTATTCCTGTACTTGCAGAACCAGTGGCTGTCTGAGTGGTATTCAATGAACTACAACCATCAGGCGATAAAACCAGACACCCATTTTGGGTTTCAAAGGCAGGTTGACATTTTTTGCATACTCTGGCTACCCCCCCCCTTAAAAAAAAGATTGTTGACAAAAGCTGAAACTTGGAAAGTAATATTTGTCAATATGGAATTTTTAAAATATATTGTAATACAGTAGCCTCTACCATACTCATAAAAATGGTCACGGAATCTGGGTGCAGTGATGCATGCCAGTAGTCACTGTACTTGGGAGGCTAAGACATAAGCATTGAAAGTTCAAGGTCAGCACATAATAATTTAGCAAGACCCTTTTTAAAAATAAAAAATAAAATAGGACTGAGGGTGTAGTTTAGAGGTAGAATGCCCCTGGTTCAATCCCCAATAGCCTCTCCCCACATACATGATCCTGAAGTTGTACATTTATTGGAGAACTAGCCATGGCATGTAAAAAAGTGATAAGTGCAGGTTACAAGTAGTATTCTCAGTGTAACATTTAAAATCATGTGTGCATTGTCTATACATGCACATGCATTCATATAAGCAAAGTAAATTGGCTACAGTCTTATATGTCAAAATACCAAAGATGATTTGGTGGCACTCTATGTAATTTTTAGTTTTCCTCTTATATACTGTCTATACTGATAAACATTTTTATGAATGCACATTACACTAATATTAAGAGTGGGGAGTTATGAAGGCATAATAATTTTCTAAAACAAAATATCACACCCTTTTCTCCCTGTCTATCCCAATCACACTTTATTTTTTCCTCTCTGCCTACCCTGCCTCCTTTATTTATTTATTTATTTATTTATTTATTTAATTTATTTATTTCTTGGTGGTACTGGGTTTCCTGGATGCTCTTCTACCTCAGGCTACACTCCCAGGCCTATTTTTATATTTTTATTTAGCAATAGGATCTCTTAAGCAAATGCAGCTTGGCTACGAACCTGCTGCCTCCCTTACTTTTCCCTGGTTCTCCACAGTTTGCACCCATACCAACTCCAGGCACAAGCATGGAAGCCTGCTGGAGGCATTATCCCCAGCACTTCTTTGCACAATCTTTACTTTTACCCAGATCTTTATTAAACTGTCTCCCCCTTTTCTGCATAATGGCCTTCCTGTTTGCCATATTAATTCCATCCATCAAAGTTCTATCTTTCAAGACCTATCCCAAGCTTCTCCCTAAACAACTCAGACTTGTGACACCCTGGAAATCATCCTGCCACCAGTCATGTTCTTTATGTCTTTTTGTTTGTTTCTTAAATTTTTTTTCTTGGTACTGAGGGTTGAACCCAGATGCATTCTATCAGTGAGCTATACCTCTAGCCACATACATATATATATATATATATATATATATATATATATATATAGGGTTAGGTATATACACACACACACACACACACACACACATATATGTGTGTGTGTGTATGTGCGTGTGTATGTACATACATACTTATATGTGTATATATTTGCATATATAGTTTTCATTTTGAAATAAGGTCTCACTAAATTGCTGAGGCTGGCCTCAAACCTTCAAAATCCTCCTGTCTCAGCCTCCAGGGACTACAGGTGTGCACTCCCATGCTCGACTCCTTCAGTCATGCTCTAATTCTGCTCTTACAAGGTTTCAAGCCACAGGGTTGGATGTAGCACCTCTGTGTTCACTGTGTCCCTCGTAAAGACCTGAAAGCCATGCAACTGAAAGGAGGGGTAGAAAATAAAATCCGTTTTCAATCTGGGCACCAAGCTCTGCTCCTGACATCTTTATCCAAGTCAGATCTGTTATTAGCTACTATCCTACTTGCAGCTATCTATTATCAATGCTCATCTTTTCTTGTCTTCTGAGGAGAGGGAGCAGTTCTTCTTTATAACCACTATCATTCATATTCCTACCATCAAGTACAAGCACATAGAAAATACTCAATAAATACTCACTGAGTGACTTAATAAATGAGTAAGAGGTCAAGTGAATTTCCCCCAATACCCACAATTCAAACCCGCCAAAGCAAATGGAAATAAGCTAAGATAAGCGCGAGAACTGTAAGGGTTTGCAGCTTTTGTCAGGCAGCTCTGGGATCATCTTCATCTGCTGCTGCCCGAGCATCTCCTGCTGTTTCCATGTGTGATGGACGGAGTGAAGAGCTCTAGCTCTGCTCCCCAGCATGCTTGCCATGTGTGCGCCACCCCATTGGCTCCCATCAGATCCTATCACATCAGATCTACACACAAAAAACCCATTCTTTACCTTTTTTCTGCTTTTTCTAGGCTTTTAAGGGAGGGAGATTAGAGGAGGGTGGAATCATTATTATCTGAAAGGAAAAAGAGGCATTTTATGTTTTGTTACTGTGCATTTAAAGAATTGATTCACAAGGTTTTAATATATTACTTGATATTACAGCAATCTTCTTTCCCCACTCTGAGGGTGCTAATTAGATCAATGAAGATGAGCCAGGCTAGATCCAAGCCACTTTAATTGTTCTTAGGATGAGAATTTTATTTTCTGATTTCTACTGCCATCTTTATGAGTCAGTAACAGATGAAATATTTCAGCACCAAGAGCTCAGGTCTGGTTTCTCCTGTGCCAGAACAAACATGGAAAAATCTATAATTGCTGTCTAAGGTTACTGAGAAATTAATCTGGCTGCTTGCATCTCTGACTGAAGCAAGGGGTATTTGGGAAATAACTGAATGAACACTTTATAATAAAGAGGTTTGGGGTAGTCAATGTTGATGTTTTGTTTTTGGATTTTTCTTCAGCAGTATTGAGGTACTGTTTTAGTTAGCATTTTTCATCACTGTGACCAAAACACCTGACAAGAACCACTTAGAAGAGGAAAATTTTATTTGCGCTCACAGTTTCAAAGGTCCAGTTCATAGCTGGCTGGCTCCAAGGCAGACACCACAGCAGCACGGTGTGTTGGAGGAAAGCCGAGGTCAACTCAGTGGTGGCAAGAAGCAGAGACAGACAGGAAACAACCAGGTACAGATACAGTCTCCAAGGCCACACCCCCAGGGACGTCCCTCCTCCAGCCACCTGCCCAAGTCACCACCCAGTAAATCTATTCTAATTAGTAATCCTTCTGTGGATTTATCCACTGTTGAGAGTAGATATCTGATTCAATGATTTCCCCTCTGAACAGTTTTGCATTGCCAATACATGAGCCTTTCTAGGGGGCATTCTATGTTTAAATCATAACAGGTACCTACAGGGTAGGAAAAAGGAGGCAAGAAGAGACATAAGCATCATTTAATGCATACTAAGTACACTCCATGGGATGAACTCTAGGGAATCATGATCAAATATTTCTCATACAAGAAATGAGGTTGGTAATATTAATTTCTCAGTAACCTCTGACAGCAATTATAGATTTTTCCATGTTTGTTTTCACTGAGTGAGTGAGCTCTGAGGCTCAGAGAAGCTAAGATTTGCCAAGGTTACTTGAGCAGCAGAGTCTAAATTCTTGTCCTGGTCTGATTCCAGGAGAGGAGCAGCCACAAAGGCAAAGAAGGCAGCTGGTGCCCTGTGTGCCACCTCTGAGCTCTTCCTTCATGTTGTGGAAAGAGACAGAGCTCTGGGTGTGCAACAGTGTGTCCTTAACATCATCTGTTTCAGGACTTTGAAAGTAAGATCAAATCTTTTGTGATGTAAGAAAACAGTCTGAGCTGAGAGAGGACTATAGGCAGGCCAGAATGAGGCTTGGACTCAGTAGGAAGCTCCTTTGTCTTTTATAGGCTAAGAAACAAAGCATTGGTCAATTCAACCTGCAAACAGATCCCTCCAGTGAAAAACAAACACAGGACTTACAGAGTATGGCTATTTGTCTGAGGCTCAACAATTTATTGATGGCACTTTTTATTTCCATCTATTAGTTGCATTATTGTAGAAAAATAAACAGATTCTTCTGGCTCTCATTTATTTACTCAACAAATATTATTATGCACCTTGGAAGGTTCTCCTGATGCTCTGATGTCTTCCCTGTGGGAACTCTGCTCTCTTACTTGCTTTTTTTTATGAAAAATCATAATTTGGAAAGGATAGTTCCAAAGAATTTTCATAGGGTCAGAAAACTTTTTAATACCTTGCCAAATAAATAAGGAATAAGCAACTTCTATTTGACAATTTCTCCCTTCCTCCTTGCATCACCCTCCTTCTCTTCCATTCTCTTCTTGCTTTTCTTTATCTTTTCAATAAACCCATGCCAGACATCAGAAACCAAGCAAGCAAGCAAGCAAGAAAAAGTGGCAGTCAAAGAAATAAGAGTGTTTCAGCTCTGATAAACTTACCAGAATTTCATAATTGGCACACTTAGAAGAGAATTACAATTTCTAAACTAAAATGTTTTATTCTGAATTACATCATAGGGGTTCAGGATGGGGGTTTCTTATATATATATAATTTTGTTTTGCGTTTTACAACTACTTTAACCAGTATTACAGCATTCAAAGGCAGAAAATCAGGAAAGCTGGATCCCTTTTGAGTAGGTGCTAGGTAGCTGGAAAAAAAACCTATTGTTCCCTGATAGAGGACTCTCACTTCTGCTTGACCTTCTCTTCTCCAGTCTCTTTGCCCCTCTGAGTAGCTTCTCCTGCCCTGGATTCTTCTATATACAACAAACCTCATGGACCAGCTGCGGGAGAGTGACTTCAAGCCAGATGTGATCACAATGCTATTTCCTCCTACATTTACAAAAATAGTCTCACCTGAATTCTTAAATTAACTGCCTTTCCCCTTCACATACCTTATCTCTATTAGATATTTGTAGGGAATGGCCCACAAAGACAGATTACACCATTAAAACTTCCCTTGGTAGGTTAATATAAAATATCCTATACATATCCTTAAAACACAGAAACAGAAAGGTTGGATGGGATTTGTTCTGTTACTTTTCATTTTGAATGAAGAACAGAAAAATATAATGTATGGACAAGCACCCAAATTGTAGAGAATATTCTCCTGTGCTATGCATATTGTATCATTCTAGAACTTCTCCTTAAGATGGTCTATTTTGACATAGAAAGTTAAGATAAATTCATTATGAAAATGAAAATGATTATGCCTTATGAATAAATCTGTAAGCCAATAAAAAGTCATTTCTAAGTAAAATGTAAGAATTTTAAAGTTTAAAGACCAAAACTTTGAATATTCAGTCTTCCTTTTACCTTTGCAAACTCTTAGTACACTCTTAATTGTATACTAAGAGAAGCATAAATATTTTTATAGATATTCAAATCATAGAACAAAACATTTCTATACATGAAATTTCTCTCTCTCTCTCTCTCTCTCTCTCTCTCTCTCTCTCTCTCTCTCTCTCTCTCCTTTCTTTCTTTTCAAGATTGAACTCAGGGGAGTTCTACCTCTGATCTATAGCTCTAATATAGCTTGCAAACATGCTAGTATCCTTTCTCAGCCTCCCAATTATTGGGATTACAGGCATGTGTTACCACTCCCAGCTTCATGTTTTAAATTAAACCAAATTTTAAGTGAGAACAGAAAATATAGCACTTAGGATTCAAAACTTTATCACTGAGTCATGAAATCCCCATATAGAAAAAGTTTGATGATTTTAACCTAGAAAACTGGCAGGAATATCTCTAATTCTGACATTTAGTGCACCTGCGAGGTGATCCTCGCCTGTCTTGTAATGAGCTTCTATGTAGGCAATTTCTTCCTCACACCTTTCCAAGTGATGGCAACTTGATCAAATACCCCTAGTGTAGCCCTTCATGGTGGCACACACTTGTAATCCCAGTACTTGGAAGGCTGAAATAGGAGGATGGAAGGTTTGCGTTCAGCTTCAGCTACCAAGTGAGGCTCTCCACAACTTAGTGAGATACTATTTCAAAATAAAGAGTTAAAAATAGGGCTGGGGATGTAGCTTGGAGGTAGAATGCCCCTGATTTTCAATCCCCAGTCCTGCAAAAAAAAAAAAAAAAAAAAAGTCCCCTAGTGGACAACCAGTTGGTCCTGGATGCAGTTTGGATAAACAGCAAATGGAAATGTTTTGATGGGGCTGTGGGTAGGAGGTCTGGGGTGCCAACGTTTTCTCTTTTATTGTAGTTTGCCTGCTTTATTTATACTTGTAAATAAGTTTTTAAGGATAAATTTTGTAATTTATATATTTCATTTCCCCCAGAAAGCTTGTGAATAATTTATATTCTTGAACTGTGAGAGTCCCAATTACTACTCTGCCCCCCCACCCCGTTAAAGTGTCCAGGAGAGAGATGGAGAAAGGAACAGATGAGTAATTTCCCTTGACACTGGCTCACACCAAGTCAGACACTTCCCTTGCTGTCTCTGTAAGTTAATCTGGACCACCAAAGGCCTAAGCAGAAAAGCAAGAGAAAACCCAAACATACTTGTGAAACTTTCTGCATCTTTATTAAATTTTTCCTGCCACATAAATCCAGGATAGCAGAAGTGAATGTTTTTCATTGTTTTAAACTGCAGCTATTTTCAACAAATTGAGTTAGTGCTGTTTCCTTATTTAACGTTGGAAAAGTATAGACAGGCCAGTTCTTTATGATTTGGGTACATTAACTTTATAATCTAATTCTACCAGAATTCCAACCAACTATTTAATTCCTTTTAGTTCAGCAAATGTTTTTTAGACCCATTCTTCTTTAATTAAAAAGCAAATTATTATTTATTTATTATTTATTTATAGTTATATAGCATTTTCTGTATGCAAGGAGCTGTTAAAAATGCTTTACAGCTGATGTGGTGGCACATGCTTGTAATCCCAGCATTTGGGAGGCTGAGACAGGAGGATTGTGATTCGCAGACAGCCTCAACTACTACTTAGTGTGAAGCCCTCTGCAACTCAGTGAGACCATGTTTCAAAATAAAAAATAGGGCTGGGGGTGCAGAAAATGGTTTGGTGGCAGGATTTTAGGGCATGGTGGAGAAGAAAAAGCTGCATTCAGCTTATGGCAGCAGGAGAGAAAAAGAGAGAGAAAGTGGCCAGGGGCAGAAACAGCCTCTGCCTGTGACCACAGGACACCCCCTCTATTCATGTCCCATCTCCAAACCTGGCTATATTGCCTAACATGTGAGCGCTGGATATTGAACCCAGAAACATTCTACTTCCTAGCTACACCTGTAACTCTTTTTACTTTGAAATAGAGTCTTGTTATGTTGCTGAAGCTGACCTCAAACTCATGATCCTGCTGTCTCAGCCTCCCAAGTCTTGGTACGATTAAAGTGCACCACCATACCTGGCTTTTGAGAACATTTTAAACCCCAACAGTAAAAGCATTAAACCCATGTGTAAAATTCGCCTTCCTTTGATATATACATATGTATATGTATAAAACATAAAGTTTTCAGAGGTATCAAGGTTAATTGAAAGCTAAATATTTTTATAACTTATGAGACTGAATCTACAATTGACTGGTGCTAAATAGTAACATTCATCAAAATTTAAACTGTATTTTATCTAACTTCTCAATTTTTGTAGACTTTTGGATGTTTGGATATGAATAGATGCTTTCTGTCACAGAAATGTCTTAGATACAAATTCATTCTTTTGCTCTTTTCTCTTTTTTAAACTTATTTCCTTCTCCTATGGTCCAGTCAGCATTCTTACAGCTATAATAAAAAAGAATGACCACGTAACTTAGAGGAAAGAAGCTTTATTTTCTTAAGGTTTCAGGTTCATCCTATGTGAGGTGGGAGACTGCAGATCTCAGGACATGGTGGTGGGAGGTGGAGAAAAGAAGAGCACTGGGCTGTGCTCCTTACATCCTGGAGACCAGAAGCAAGAGAGTGAGCAGGGGGGAGGGGCCATATAATCTCCAAGGCCACACCCCTAGGGATCCACCCCCTCTAGCCATACCCCACCAGCCTAGGCCACCATTCAGATAAATCCATTACGATGGATTTATCCACTTATCTGGGATTACAAGCACCATGACTCAACTAAATCAGCTCTAATCATCAATACATGAACTTTTTAGGGGACATTTTATATCTAAGTATAACATCCTGTTTCCTTGTTTCTGTTTTTTAAGCACATTTATTTTCCAAAGCACCCACATATTCATAGCATCCATTCCAAATGAGTTGACATGTGCCTTCTATTACTTGAAATCATAGGAACACATATCCATATTCCAAATGATTTGGAACCTAGATTCTATAACATAGAAATCCCAGTCCTATAATAAACAAACCCCCAAGGTTTTCCTTAAATAATTTGGCTTTACTCCTGTTTAATTGGTCTTTCCAATTAAATGGTAGGTACCTGGCTAAGGCAGCAGAAAATAACATCAGCCCACTCTCTCTTCCTTTCTCCTTCTGTCTTCCTCCCTCCGTGCACTCTTAGGTGGTAGATCATCCCAAGATACTGAATGCGTCTTTTCCCTCCTCTTAAGTAGCATTGTCTTTATAATATTTCATTTAGTTTTCAGTTGTATCCATTTGTGAATTCACTGAAAGATCACCTGGTCTTTCCCTGGTAGAACACAGACGGTGGATCAAATGGTGTCTTTGAGTGGTTTAAGTTTTCATTAGGTAATATTTGATATTTAATGGTTGACAGTAAGCTTAACATGATAGAATGAGTACTATCCCCTTTGAGGGTTGGGTACTGTAGGTTTGGGCAGCATGGTACAGTAAAGTCACAGTAGAGATATTGAGAGAACATCTAAGAAACTGGAATAATTCAACCTCTTTTGGGGTAGATGCACTTTCTTCCCGTTTCTATAAGTAAACCCAAATCCTGACTATTCCAGACTCTAAAAATAGTCTGAATTCAGGGAGTCTCTGAAATATTGTATGGATAAAACTAACAGTTTTTTTTTAATCCCATCCTATTTACTAAAACCATGTATAAACCAATTATTTCATTATCTGTTTATTATAATGGCATATGAAACTTCTATTCAATATTTGTTTTGTGTAAGAAATATTCTAAATATTATGGAGTTGAATATCAATGATGAGGGTGTTGATTTAAAAGACTGAAATTTTCTACAAAAATACTAGAATAGTGTACATTTGAGACTTTTGGGTTAAAATACCCTATTTGTTTACAGGGCTAGCACAAAAAAATACCAAGAGAGTGGCTTATAAAACAAAACCTAATTTTCTCTCAGTTATGGAGGCTTGAAATCCAAGGTCAAGTTGTTGGTGCTTGGTTTCTTCTTGGGTTTCTTTCCTGGGCTTGTGGATGGCCACCTCTTACTGTGTTCACACAGTATCTTTTCCCTGTGCACAGATGCCCCAGTTGTTCCTTTTGTGGGTCCTGTTTTCTCTTTTTATAAGGACATTAAATTGGACTAAGGCCCATCCTTAAAAAAAAACCCTCATTTTAACTTAACCACTTTTTGATATTATCTCTAAATATAGTCACATTCTGACATATTTGAGGTTAAGAACTTTGATATGTGAAGTTTGGGGCAGATAATTGAGTACATAATAGATACTTGGGATGGTGGGTTTTAATAAATGTGTTTTAAATGCCTGTCTGAGAGTATAGAAAAGTTGGATAAATCCCTGTGTATCAGTGGGGAAATAAATCTGAAAGAAACACTGGCCTTGGCTTAAACCAAGGTGTGAGGAGAAAGATAAAACTTAAGATTTTTTTTTTTGTTGTTGTTGTTTTTGTTTTTTGTTTTTGTTTTTGTTTTGTTTGTTTTGGTGGCACTGGGGTTCCTGGAAACACTTCTACCTCCGGGTTACACTCCCAGACCTATTTTTATATATATATTGTTTATTTGGAAACAGTGTCTTTTAAGCCAGAGAGGCTGGCTTCGAACCAGCGTGATCTTCCTGTCTCCACCTCCCAAGCACAGGGATTACAAGCATGCGCCGCCACGCCTGGCAAAACTTAGGTTTTGCCAGGTGTGTACGTTTATATACACAAGAGTGGAGTGCACACTCAGTGACCCAAGAAGTTCTGCAGAAGGTGAAAATAGGAACACGGTTTCCTGACTAATGATGGGGACCCTGAAGCACTAAAAGCAAAGAAAACAGGGACTGCATCTATTCACTGCCTGGTTTGGGGAAAATGCAGGATATTTGTGTTCTGGTTTTGAATAGATTAAAAAAAAAATGTGACTTGAATGTTGTTAGAGCCCAAATGTATTCTTCCTTAGTGGTGCTTCTAATCCTAGGCTGAAAAATTAGCATAAATGTTCCCATGTGGACAATATTACTAGGGAGAATGGATGAATAAATGCCAAACCATTTGGAAATGATGCTTTAACAACCCAGACTGCCTAAGTAGAGGCAGTAAAGACTTTCTTAAGAATAATAATACATGCTTAAAATAACTTCTGAATAAGTTCCAAAGCAAGCATTGGAATTGGTTTATCATGGTTATGAGGCAGTAGATACTTATAAGTCTGGTTAGAGGATTAGCTACCAATAGCCAAGGCTATTTTTATATACATTTTTTGGTGCATTATAGTCTTCCATCATAAGTGATAAGCTCACAGTGATAGTGAAATATATTCACACAGCACTTGGTGGGTTTTCCCCTGGCTCCCTCCCCACTGCCCCCATCTTCCCCATACAAGGTGTAGAGATTGACATTGATATTCTCACATACGTACAAAATGTCATTGGAAGTGATTCCTTCATTGATCCTCCTCCCCCTTCCCTTCCCTTAGACCACCTCCTTGGCTTCACTGGAGTTTTTCCTTCATAATATGAAGTCCCTCTGGTATCCTATTTACTCCCTAGCTTCTGCATATGAGAGAAGTCATATGACCCTTCGCTTATCGTAAATGGCTAATCTCACTTAACATAATGTTCTCCAGGTCCATCAATTTTCCTGTAAATGACATATGTTTGTCTTTATTGCTGAGTAGAATTCCACTGTGTGTATATCATATAATTGGGTAATCAGTCCATCTGTTGATGAGCACACAGGTTGGTTCCATAATTTTAGCCAAGGCAATTTTAACCAAGAAAGGGAAAAGAAAGAGTAAGACACATCCTACCAAATATGCAAAGGCACTGAGTGATAAACTTCCTAAGGCCATGGAGTCTAGCAAAAGACAAAGCTAGGATTAACCCCTGGCTCCCATTGCTGCCAACTACATACTCCTACCTCTGTATCATGTTCCTCAAGGAGATTTAAGTCACCCTTTGTATGAAGCCATTTTCAGAAGGAGAAGATGGAGAAGGTACATATGAAGGAATAGTCAGGGATAAGGAAATTTGTAGAGGAAAGGGCAAGCTGATTAATATGGCTGTTAATAAAATGTATAAACTTCTAAATGCTTTTAAGTAATAGTATATAATTTCTGTTATTTCTAAAGACACAGAATAAGAATGAAAAATACAACACACACATTAAAATGAATACATACAGGACTAACTCCAACAGCAAATTTGATACAGTACCTTTTATGCATTAAAATACATTTTTGAAAGATTCTGCGCTATTTATCCTTTTGAGATTGATACTGATAATTATAGTAAATATAATAAGAAAATCTTGTTATTATATCGAGCTTATTCTATAAAGGGCTGACAAACTTGATATCACATTGCTTTACCACCTACAAAAGATTTTTAGGAGAGCTGAGTAGACTTGATCTTTATTATTATTTTTTCAATCAGTTTAAATTAGAATACGTATGTATTTTAATTTTCCACTCATCTAATTTCTACCAACTAGAATTTTTTTGATACTAATGCTATTTATTTATTTAGATATTTTTTAAAATTTTATTGGTGCACTGTATTCATACATCATAGTGGGATACAAAAAAAAAACTTTTGTAGACATACATGCACACATCGCCAGTCAACCCCCACCCGATCCCCACCCCATTCCCTCCCTATCCCTCCTTCCCATGCTTGGCTTAGTGGTTGACATATAGTATTATAGCAATTTATCCAAAATTAAAAATGATAATCTCACATAACAGTTTCATTTGTCTGATACCAAGCTTTTGATAACTTAAGATAACATTTCAATATTTCTTTTTGCTTTCTTTCTTACCAGAGAATATTTTTTCTTTTTTTTTTTAGGTGAAACTATCATATATATATATATATATATATATATATATATATATATATATGTTTATTTTTCAGAAAAAATCTATCCTAATATGGAATATGGACTCTAGATACCCAAAACGATCTCGAAAAAGAACAAAGTTAGAAGATGTATATTTTCTGATTTCAAACCGTATAAAGCTACAATAATTGATACAGTGTAGTACTGTTCTAAAGGCAGATATATAAACTATTGGAGCTAAATAAAAGCCTAGAGCTAAATTCTTATCTACTAAATATCCAAACACTATAATACTCTATAAACTACTGTAAAAAATATAATTCATGGAGCCTACCTACACTCAAATTTCTTATATTTTGGTTAGATATGGTTCAAAACACAGTTGAAAGGGAATTAAGTCTTGAGTAACATAAGACTGACAATAAATTTCATAAAAGAAATACACAAAAACATCAAAGGGGAAAATTTGATACATTCCCTTTTAATGTTTGGAGACCTGACATTAAGCACATTTTTCCATTTTTGTGTTACCAGAAAACTTCTTTAGAGCTTCAGAGATCAGATCTTATTACTAGAAGTATGTTCTGCTCAACACGGTAAGGATATCAGAGGTCCCCTTAGTGCATAAGATTCAACTGAAAGAACACAGGGGATGTGGCAAAAAAAGAATTTCAGTCTGTGAGCATAATGATTGGAAGGATTTTGTTACCTGTAGTGTCACATAATGGAGTTCTGTGGCCACATCTGGTTGCAGAGAGAAGTGTTTGAAAGAGTCTCCATAGTGAGGACAACAAATAACTCGCAGACAATGCCAAGGTGATGTGAAAAAATTAGGACGTGGGGGAGAGACCAGAGATGCAGAAATAATGCCATTTTGTATTATGCTCCCGTTCCCAGCTTACTGTCTGCTATTGTACTGTTGTACAAAAGGTAAATCCCCCCTCACTGGTATCATAGGGGACCTTGCTACACAGAAGCAAAAGAAATTGAGTTGCTAGGCATGGCAGAGTTAGTACAAGTCCAGCCTGAGAGGTGCAACCCAACTGCTACCTAGCCAAGGAAGAGGCTTCTGACATAGTTTAATATCTTTGCTTCTTTTCTTGATACTCTTTATATTCCTAAAAGAATGGAACTGCTATAATCTTGTTTCACATAGCACCTGAAAGTGGCTGCTATGGGAAGTTGAGGAAAACTAAATATTTGTCAATGGACCATGGGGTTATTGCCTAGGCTGCACTCAGACTTTGACAATGGCTGTATGACTCTACGAGATGTATATTTCTGGGCTGAGTAAGAGTTAATCTGACTTGATAGATACATTTAAATTAAGATTAAGTGACAGAATTCTTTTCTATTCCCTTGTTTCACATCTTCTTGTCAATATATATTCAGAAGTTGTTTCTTGTTCTGTGGGTAGTAAATATATGTAAAAAGTAGTCCATTTAAAAACTCATGGATGCCGGGCGTGGTGGCACACACTTGTAATCCCCGTGCTTGGGAGGCGGAGACAGGAGGATAGCGCAGGTACGAAGCCAGGGATAAAAACAGGTCTGGGAGTGTAGCCTGGAGATAGAAGGGTTCCATCTTCAGTATCACTAAAAAGAAAAAAAAAATCTCATAGATAAACCAGGTGTGGTGGCACACGCTTGTAATCCCAGCATTTCAGAGGCTGAGACCAGAGGATCTCAGTTCACGGACAGCCTCAGCTACTTAGTGAAGCCCTCTGCAACTTAGTGAGACCTCCTTTCAAAATAAAAATACAAAATAAGGCAGGAGGTGTAGCTTAGAGGGCAAATGCTCCTGGGTTCCATCCCCAAACCCACACACAAAAAAAAAAAACCCACAAAACCCATAGATGAGATACAGGTTCACTCATCGTCTTTAATTTTGTTTAATTTATACCACAAAAGGGCCAAAAACATACACTGGAAAAAAGATAGCCTCTTCAACAAATGGTGTTGGCAAAACCGTTAACCATATGCAAAAAAATGGAAATAAACCCCAATTTCTCACCCTGCATAAGAGTCAATTCAAGATTTATCAAAGACTTGGAAATTAGACCAAAGACCTTGCCGCTCCTTGAAGAGGGCATTGGTCCAACACTTGAACATATAGGCACAGGTAAAAACTTTCTCAACAAGACTCCAAAGACACAAGAAATTAAAAGGTAGATCAATATGCGGGATTGGATTAAACTGAAGAGCTTCTACAAAGTGAAGGAAACTGTCGAGAACTTCAAAGGAGAGCAGAAAGAATGACAGACAATTTCTGCTAACTATTCCTTTTATAGAGAACTAATATCTAGAATGTACAGAGAACTCAAGAAATTCAAGAAATTTTCTTAACTCAAGAATTTAAGAAAATAACCCAATCAAAAAGGGGCAAGTGAGGCTGGGTGTGGTGGTGCATGGTTGTAATCCCAGGATTCGGTATCACAAATAAATAAATAAATAAATAAATAAATAAATAAATAAATAAATAAATGGCAAGTGAACTAAATAGACACTTCACAAAAGAAGAAATTCAAATGGACAATAAATGCAAGAAAAAATGCTCAACATCATTAGCAATCAGAAAGATACAAATCAAAACTACCCTGAGATTTCACCTAACTCTAACTAGAATGGCAATCATTCAAAACACAAACAACAACAAATGCTAGCAAAGATGTGGAGAAGTAGGAACTCTAAGACATTGTTGGTGGGATTGCAAATTAGTGCAACCACTTTGGAAAATAGTATGGAGAATCCTCAGAAGAATGGGAACAAATCTACCATTTGATCCAGCAATACCACTTCTGGGTATCTACCCAAAAGATAGGAAACCAAACTACCAAACTAATGCATGTGTATCTATGTTCATAGCTGCACAATTCACCATAGCCAAACTATGGAACCAGCCAAGATGCCCATCAACAGATGAATGGATTACAAAACTGTGGGATATGTACACATGGAATTTTACTCAGCCATAAAAAAACCACCACAATTACATTATTTCCAGTGAAATGGATGAAACTGGAGGACATTTTGCTAAGTAATATTATTCAGATACAAAAAATAAGAAATCAGATGCTCTCTCTCTAATGTGTGGAAAAGCTAGAGAGAAAATGAGACATAGCAGGAACTCTAGAAGGAGAAAGAGAAACTACAGATGAACAAATAAGGCGATCTAACTAAGAGGGATGGGAGTAGGAAAGAGGGAAATTCACTAATGTACGTGATGTACATTCACAATCATATCAATGCCAATCACTAAGCCAAACATGAGAAGGGGGAGGGAATGGGGTGGGAATTGGGGAAGGGCTCAATGAGTGATGTGTGCAAACATGCCTCTACCCTCTTGTACCCCATTACGATGTATGACTACAATTCACCAATAAAAATAAAACAATAATTTATACCACATAAACTTTTTGAAAAGATTTGATGCATATTACAGTAATAACAACACATATGACACAAATGTTATAAAAATAAAAAGATGATTAATGAAAAGAAAGACAGAAATGCCATGCAAACTTACCATAAAATTATTTAACTATTGAAGGAATAGTTATTTTTACTAGCTATTAAAGCTAGGAGAAATAATTTTCTAACAATAGCCATAATCATGATAGTTACTTATTTGGCACATAAGCACTATGCTAAGTGCTTTTCATATATTCATTCTCATGTAATTCTTATAATAGCTTATTGAGTATGAGTAGTCTGTGATATTTTCCTAATTTTATAATTAAGGAAGCTGAGTCACAGAGAGATAAGCATTTTCACTATTGTCACATACAGTAGAATGTGACAATCAATCACATTGTAGATTGGAACAATCAATCCATGTTATTCTTCCTAATATGGTTGTTCATGTAAAATGATTTGGTGATGATAAGATTATATTATTTTAAAAAAATAAGAGGATTTTGCTTTTCTGTACTTGACAGTCTTGTTTTTTTTATTTCATTTTGAACATGAAACAGAAATACTATCTTCTGTCTTCTCGAATCGCTAACTATGACTTGGCACCACAGAGAGTTGCCTGACTTGCCATATGATATGCTGTTTTTCATTGGAAAGAAAACATCATGTCCTAGGAAACCATTTAAACCTTTCCTTGACTTTGATTTTAATATTCCAGGAAATTATTCTAAACAACAGTGCATTTTATAAAATTTTACAAGGTCTTTTCTATAATAATAGAAACAATAGCGAATCCTTAGAATTATTGGTGTTAATGAGCTTTGTCTTATTTGGAGAGATTTGGGACTATAAAATATTGAGCAGAGCTGGAAAGGGAGGGATTCTTAAGTGCTGGTTACATCCTCTATTTTCTCTCTGGGAACTCATCAGAGGCTATTCTCCCTCAAAGAAAAGTGAGGCAGAGGGGAAATAGTTCAAATAATATTATGTCCACATGTGAAAGTGTGATTATCAATCTCATTAACATGTGTGGTGGTAGAGGGAGTGTTTTGGGAGACAGAAACACCAAGTGCTCTGTACATATATGAATGTATAACTTTGAATTTCACTCTGACATATAATTACAATGTACCAATAAAGGTATTTTTAAAAAGATTACCTCTCCTTCCCACCCCTGCATTTTCCAAACTCCTGACTTTGATGTCTCTATTCTGCACAGAATAAAAGAAAACTAATCATAACATAAAGTAAAACCCAATGTCTATCAACCAAAGGCTGTAGCCTCAATCACTCCAACAAGATGGCAGAATTGTAAGCTCTTTACTGCCTGCTATGTAGCCCTGGCCACTCTTCTGCCTCCTCCTGCTTTCTATTTACTAAGGGATGGATAGTGTAACCTATTGGGATACAATGGCTCACCATTCAATTATGAATCATAGGAAATGACCAAATATATGTGAGGAAGTCATATTCTTCCCCAAAATGACAAATGATTCAGTGTCACAGATGGAATAGCAAAACGATTAAGGTGGTTAATGAGGCCGTGTCTTCAGTTGGTAGCAATGATGGGAGGTGTGGGAGGTCAGTGTGGCAGGAAGAAGAGAGGGAACCAAGAGCCCAGATGTTACTTCCACTTTAGGAACTCTTAATCTAGTCTAATTCATAATAAGATGGAGGATTTGCTAGTAAAGAATTTTGTATTCATCTTTGGCTCAGTGTCAAGGATATTGCCAGGCCCATTAAATATTAAGTAAAGTTTACAAAAACCTGTGTGACTCTTATGGGTTTTCTTGCTTGTTTATTTTTGTCTTTAATTTATAGGTTTGTAAGAGACCTTAAGGGCTGTACTTATTTTTACCTCTTTTCTTGCTTTTACAAAGGGCTGTACATCACCAGAATTCCTTAGAATTGTTCACTTATGTAATTCTAATAGCTATATATGAAGAGAAGACCCCAGGTGTAGAGGTTTGTGTGCTATTCAAAGTATATTGTTCTTAAAGCTTTATGGCGAAAAAGCAGATTTTGCTATATGTTCCGTGTGTGTGTGTGTGTGTGTGTGTGTGTGTGTGTGTGTGTGTGTAAGAGAGAGAAAGGGAGGGAGGATTGAATGAAAATAATCTCTTCTTTGAAATATCAAAATAAAATAAACAATATATATATATATATATATATATATATATATATATATATCACCTTGTATTGGCTTTTAGAACTCTACCCTGTTGGATATCGCTAGCGTAGTTTGAAAAGAATATTCCACCATCCTGTACATTTTTTTTTCCTGCTGAGGAAGAGGCAGTGAAATTTATTGCTGGATTATTCGATGGGGTTTAATTGCAGATATTTCATTCATTCATTCATTCATTCATTCATATCTGGTACTGAGAATTGAATTCGAACTCGAGGGCATTCATTCTACCTCTGAGCTACACCCCCAGCTCAATTATATTTTTTATTTTGAGACAGGGTTGATGAGAGTCTCACTACTTGTTCAAATCTGCGATCCTCTGGTCTCAGCCTCCCAAGGACTGAGATTGCGGGCATGCGCCACCACACACCCAGCTAATTTCAGTCATTTTAATATACCATATGTAGATAATTCCATACTGTTAGTAAGCTGTGAGATGAAACAACATCTGAGGTTATTTTCTTTGGCTCCCACGCCTTAACTTCCGAGTCTACTCTGCCATTGACACAGGTGCAGCAGAGCAGGTCTTGCTGTAGGTGAGTTTTCCTGGATGCCCTCTTGGGCATCCGTGGTGGCCTTGCCCAGATATCGCTGGCTGCTTAGCTTGTGCAGTATGGTCTGTGCCACAACTTGATAGCTTTGTGATGGCAATATTCTTCTATTTTTCAGAGAAAAGGTCAGTAAACTTATTTGCAACAATTAGCTGCTAATCAGGGAATGGTTAATATTAATGTGTTATTCTGTCTGGATTTTTTTCTTTCCTTGGAATTTCCCCAAGGACTTCCTGGAATCCTGATTGGGTCCCTGCTGGTGATTCTTCAGTCACTGGCTCTATTTTCTTGCCTTGCTGGGTAGAACAAGAGGCAATGGAGGACTTTGTCACAGCCTGAGCAAACAGCACCCTGATCCTTGGTACTGAGCCAAGTCTCATCAACTGCTCTCAGCTCCTGGATCCCAGAGTGGAACAAGGAAGCTGATCTGGAAATTCAGCAGGGGCTGCTCCTTTAGCACCACCTCCTCATCCACCTGTCTCAGCGTTCCCTTCACTGTGATCTCAAAACAGCACAATTTAGAGGAAGAAAGATTTATTTTAAAGCTCACAGTTCTAGAGATTTTAGTCCATGTTAGGCCATCTCATGTGTGCAGAGCTCAGGGCATTACAATAAAAAACAGAGAGAGAGAATGAGGGGAGGGGCCAAGGGACATGAGTATATATATATAGTCCCCAAGACCACAGCCCTAGTGGCCTACCTTCAGCCACAACCTACTTGCCTCACTTACCACTCAGCAAATCCATTAAAATTATTAACCCTTCAGTGGATTATGCACTGACGAGATTATAACCCTTATGATTCAATTATTTTACCTCTGAACATTTTTTTTTTTGGTGGTTGGTACTGGGGTTCCTGGAAGCCCTTCTACCTCTAGGCTACACTCCCAGACCTATTTTTTATATTTTTATTTGGAAACAGGGTCTCTTAAGCCAGCATGGCTGGGTTCGAATCAGCGCAATCCTCCTGTCTCTGCCTCCCAAGCGCAGGGATTACAAGCGTGCGCCACCATGCCCGGCTACCTCTGAACATTTTAAAAAGCATTGCCAATGCATGAACGTTTCCAGGGGATATTCTATATTCAAACCATGACACCACCCAACTGCACTGGAGGCTTCAAAAGATTAAAAAAATATATATCTTCCAGGAAAGTGGCCTTCCTAAGGGACAGAAATGGATATTCTTTTCTTGGTCTTTTAGTTGAAGAAATTGTCATATACAGACTCCTACATTTTACAGAGTGCTATTTCACTTGATTTTTAAAATAATTTCATTGGTGCATTAATAGTTTCACATCATAATGTATTTCCCAGTGATATTTACATACGTGCACACAGCACTTGGTGGACTTTTCCTGGGCTCACTCCCCAACCCACTCCCTTTCCCATACAGGGTATTGAAATTGAAATTGGTATCCTTACATATGTACATAATGTCTCTGGAAGTGTTTCTTTCATTGATTCTCTCCCTCCCCACTTCCCCTAGACCACCTTCACCTCCCTGACTCCACTGGAGTTTCTCCTTCATTATCTAGAGTCCCCAGTTATATCCAAATCACCCCCTAGCTTCCCCATATGAAAGAAAACATATGACCCGTCAGTTTCTGTGATTGGATAATCTCACTTAACATAATGTTCTCCAGGCCTATCTGTTCCCCTGCAGATGATGTAATTTTGTTCTGCTTTATTGCTGAGTAGAAATCCATTGTGTGTATATCCCCAAATTTTGTAATCCACTCATCTGTTGATGAACACCTAGGTTTGTCCCATTGTTTGGCTACTGTGAATTGTGCTGTTATGAACATGGATATGCATGTGTTACTATCATATTCTGATTACAGTTTCTTTGGAAAGATACCCAGGAGTGGTATGGCTGAATCGTAATAGGTCCATTTCCATAACTCAGTGCAGCATGTTTGTAGAAGAATAATAATTATGTTAATATTATCCATGACTTGGAGGGGAAAGAAAGAGAGACATCTACTAAGTCTTCCTGAAATATCCCTACCATGGTTCTTATCATGGGCCATGAGTGTGAGTATTGACAGGTTGATGATTCGTCTTGGGGATGATCTTTGCTTATATTAAGTGAATTGGTATCTTTCCCACTTCAAAGATATTTATCACCACTAAATTTGAATTCCTCAGTTTCTACACTCTGGGTTTGCTTCAGTGGAGGGTTAGGAGAGCTGCTTTTAATTCAGAGGCAGTTGTGCATTTACTCTTGTCTTCCAGAATTCAATTCCACCTGACCCAAGGTCTTCGGCAAAGGTCATGATGGTCCTTGAACTCTTCAACATGACAGATATCTTCTCTCATGGAAAGATATCTCACAAAGTTAATTCCTAAAGACTAAAAACTATAGACCTCTTTTAACCAGACCAGATCTCTTTGGCTTTGGTCCCACACTTCACAGTGCCCAGCCTGCCATATGCTGGGCTGTATCACTGTTTAGCAAAAGGGGATGCTGAGTGGGTCTGCATGTTGGGAACATTCCACTCACTTGGTCCTGGGCACTACACTGGCTTCCATCTGCTTCTCAGTACAGGCCTCAGATTTGATTCCAGTTCAGAAAATAGGTGGTCTGAGACCCATGCTCCCTGAGTGCTGACTCAATATGAGGTGGCCAGACGTTCCTTCTTGTTTGAAAGTGTTCATTCAGTCAAAGTCAATTCAATTTGTAAGTCATTTTTTTTAAGTAAGAAGGCTTGTGTCCTGAGTGAAAATGGATGTAAGAAACCTTCATTACAGCTAAAACTCCATGTCCTCAATATTGTATTTTCTTTCTAAATTTCTTTACCCTTTTTCATTTTGCCCTCAACTCCAAAAGGCTTATTATTAGGGAATTAATTAATGAGCCTATTTTGTTGTTGTTCTTGTTGTTCTCAAGTCTAAAACTGGGGTTTGGTCAATGGATTAACTGCAAGTGGATACAGAAAAGTGAAGTTGGGGTATTCATTTCTCCTGATCTTTTCCTGTCTACTTACTTGGGATGGTTGAATCTTTTCACTGAAAGTCCTTTTTCCTTTTAAGGTATCTTAGCTATAGCCCATTTCTTCTGGTTTCTTGGAATACTTTTTATCCCTATTCTTTGCTACCTAAAAGTGATAAAAATTCAACTGTTACTAGCCTTAAGGCACTTCATTATAATCTGTGTTTTCCCTGTACCCATCCATGTGGTCTCATTATAAATAAACTCTCCTTGAATTATCCTAATTGGATTGTGCCATCTGTTTTCTACTAATGCCTTGAGACACACTGCATAATTTTGGACAAGTTACTTCACAGTACCAATTACCTGAAATGTAATAAGTGAGATTTAAAGCGGATAATAAGTCATATTTCTTCCTGCTCTTAATTTGCTTGGCAATATAATGACTGCAAAATGAATCTCTTCTTTAGGAACTTTGGCTTCATTGAAGAGATAATCTGTATGCCTATGAAATGCAAAACAGAACCAAGTATTAAAGTGATTAGGATACATAATAAGTGCTTTAAGAATTCAGAAATGGGCAAGGTCAGGGTGAACTGAGTGATCAAAGGAAATATATGGATCTGCTACTAAATTTCACTTCAACATTAAAGAGCCATTTGGAGGTGGATTTTCTAACCTAGATTCAGGATAAATGTTAAACTCAAGGCCTTACCAAACATAGCATGTCTTGGAGCTATTTCAGAAAGCTTGTGGTATATTGGTCAATGATAAAAAAAAGTTTTCCTGGAAATGATTACTCTTGACAATGGACTCAGCACATTTTTCAGTAAAATAAATTTGTAGGATTTCAATTAAAATGTTATTTTTTAAAGTATAGAGAAGGCAGAGGGTTGGAATTGAAGACTGGCATTTTCATCTTAACTGTCATCAATTAGCTAGACTTTAACTGTTTTTAATCTTAAAATAACATCTATCATTGATTTCATTTGTCATAGGATACTTTAGATTTTTTATTTTTGTATGAAGATATTATAGACATCCACAGTGATATAAGTGTTATATAACTATCCTCATGTATTTTATTTCATAACCATCTAGATTACAAAATAAAATGTTCCTAATACAATAGAAATCTCCAGTGTATTCTTCCCCAAATGGATATATCTCTTTTCTATTGAAGATAATGCCTAATCCGTCCTTTTCACATTCAGTTAATCCAGATTCAGGGCCAAAAGAAGTGAATTGCTTTGCTATTTTCCTTTGTGGCAGAAAAACCTCACTTTCACTGTGAGCTATAATATAGTATAAGACTATACTCTAGTCTCTGAGTATTTGGATTTATGTGAATCCTAATTGTTCAGACATGGGATTTTCTTCCCTGTATCTATAAAATCTTAAATCCTAGGTTATGAAATCTATAAATGTCCCCAGGACATTCATGTTTCAGGGATGGTTTATCTCAGTGGATTATATTTCCTCCTTGATTTGTTTTGACCCTTAGGCATTTTCCCTATTTCTCTACTAGTTCAGTTGTAAAATATTTTAAGTAAAATATTTTAAACATATTTGTCATATATTTATTTTACAGCAGGAGACTTAAAAATAAATCTACTTTATCATATAGTAAAATAAAAAATAGACACTTTTCTTCATATTGAGAATTAAACACTACTTAGTACTATTTTAAAACCCTTTTCCCAATTCATAGCCATGATGATCATTGCCTAAACTAATTATAAAAATAGAAAAACTTTACAGCCAAAAAACTAACTCAGTTAATTCAAATCTGCTGCAATTCAAGTACATTGACTACTAGAAATAAACAATGCAGGAGTGAAAGTATAATCTTTTGGTAGAGTTTGTCAAAATTTTTTATTTAAAGTGCCTTAAAGATAGGGACCATTGTTTTGAAAATATTCAAAAACTTGCTGGGCTTGAGTTTACTGGGGCCAGAGATTGTCTTGCCTGTTTCTATGTCTTTCATGCAGTGTACCACAGTTCCTGTCACATTGCAGGTGTTTGAAGTATATTAGCTCACTTCCTTGCTACCTGTTTGCTTGGTTAGTATAAAAACGCATATCTTGTAACTAGACAACGTTTCAATTATTTGCAATCTTGTGTGGAGTGTTAACTCCAAAATTAAACATTAACTCTACTGAGTAAAATACAATAATTTACAAGATTTATTTTTTTAAATTTTGTGTTCATCTCAACCTTGAATCATTAGGAGACAAATGATTGTGTTGGGAGATCATTCCAACACTCATTCTTTTGTCTTTTCTGAAGAGACCAAATGTAGGTGAAAGCATAGTTGTGCATAGTTGACCACAATTTAAATACAATCTGAACAGTTCTACCAGGAAAAAAATAACATGATATAATAAAATGATTTTTCAAAAAGAAGTGAAAGGGAGGAAGGAAGGAAGGAAGGAAGGAAGGAAGGAAGGAAGGAAGGAAGGAAGGAAGGAAGGAAAACAATTGCTTGAAATATGCTTGAGTGCAGATAATCTTTCTCTTTGACAATGAGGTCTCTTTGAGGTAATAACTTGAGAAGCTAGACATAAGAAATATGAACCAACAGAAAGAAGATAACATAATAGATATGTCAGGCAAAAATGCCAAAACAAGAAATGCCTGTATTATAGGGGAGAGTAGACTAAAGAAGATAAGTAGTTGGAAGTGGGTCATTATTAGTATTAAGTCTTTTTCCCACTCCAAGCTCCATTACTCCCACAGCCAGCATCTAGTGTCCTTTACTTAAGGGAATAATAAAGCTCTGAGAGGAGGCAGGAAGAAGTAATAAAGTAGAAAAAGGAAGTTTGTCAAGTTACCTGCTAATAAATGGGACTACCAAGTTTCTGTGAATTTACCAATAGCAAAAAGAGACGGGAAAAGCTCCATTTCAGTATAACTTGTAGGAGAGGAAAATAAAAAATGAATACTAGTGGAAAAGTTGTTATTTATTAAAATATGCAACAGTGTTTGGAGACTATGTGATACTATGGAACAACATTCCTGATATAATCCAATTCATTTGATATATAGGTGTGTGTTCATGTGTATATATTTGTCTGTATCTGTGATTAATTCTCCATAATCAAAGCTGTTGCAAAAATAATGTTTTGAAATCGGTATGCTTGGGGACATTTGTATGCCATGTAAGATTTAAGGGACAAGACATCACATAGCATCTAGGTGGTGCTATTCAGAATCCTCATGTGGTAGACCCATTGTGATACCCGTGTTCTTTTAGCAACCAGTTTGTGTACACAGCAGTTCCCCAGGCATTGCTTACTATCTTACCTGCTATAAGGTAGGAAATCAAGAGGAAGCATTTTGTTCTCTAGATCTCAAATTCTAAGGCTGAAGGAAGAGAAAGTAAGATTGGAAGGAAGAGCAAAGGAATAATTCCAAGCCTCAAACACTTCTTTGAAAAGAATAAGAGTCAGTTTTTGGCAATAAGTGATGCTTTGTGAGGGCATGATAGTATCAAAGGATTGCATTTCAAGGAGATATTTTATTTTCTGTAGCACAAACATGATTAAGGGTAATGTGTGTTGTTTTATATTTTCATTATTCATAAAAGGAAAACAAATAGTGCCAGACATGCAAAGAACAAAGGTAAAGAGTTGGGACTTCAGAGGCCTCTGTCTTTCATATCTAAAAGAATTTTATAATTGGACTGTTTATATGCCATGTTTCACATTTGTTTTCTTCTTAGAGAAAGGGAAAACACAATAGAGTTTTTTTTTTCTTTTTAACTCCCCTTTCAAATTAGTTGGTCTTAGTGATAATAGATTAGGTTATGTCTAACCTGCCTCCTCTCTTTCCCTAGGTCATTTATTATGTGTGTTTTGGTAACTATAGCTGACCCTGTGATTATGAATATTCAACGCTGCCTCAAATTCTGGGGTATGCTGCTCCAGAGAGGTCCTGGCAGAGAAATTAGGGGAAGAGGGTCATTAAAAAGATAAGGACATCAGTACACTTAGCTCCTGAAGAGGAAAGAGGAAGACCAATCTGACTGTGGCAACATGTCCCTCCACACTTGCCTTATTTCCATTATGAGGAAAGTCTCCTTTGCTTTGATGGATGCTATGATGCTCAGGTTTTGTTGTTGTTGTTGTTGTTGTTGTTGTTGTTGTTTTGTTTTGTTTTGTTTGTTTGTTTGTTTGGTGGTACTGAGGATGGAACCCTTCTACCTCCAGGCTACACTCCAAGACCTATTTTTTATTTATTTTATTTGGAAATAGGGTCTCTTAAGCCAGCAAAGCTGTCTTTTAACCTGCGCGATCCTCCGGTTTCTGCCTCCCAAGTGCAGGGTTTACAAGTCTGCGCCACCATGCCCGGCGTTGATGCTCAGTTTTAGGTACCTACCACAAGGATAAAATTATTAGGGGAAGAAACAGTCTAGAGTGAGCTTCCCTACACCTGAGCCCACACAGGAGACCTAGCTGGAGGGGAAGCTGTCAGTGCTGGTTCCAAATATAAGAACCAACACTTCTAGTTAGAATCTGGAATGGAATGTGCATAGGAGCAGTCTCCCAGAACTGGCAGGGCTTGGCACTGCTGCTTGCGGTATGGGATTGAGAATTTAGGACTCAGATTCTTAAACTGGGAGATACCATCAGCCAGGGTGCTGAAACAAAATGTAGATACATTAAAGAATGCAAATTTAACAATTTTATTTCTATTTATTTGCTTAAAGAAGGTAGATTTCAAGGAGGGCTCTGAGTAATGTTTTACTCTGAAGAGGGAAAGGAGGGAAGTAAGCTGGGCATAGTGACATATTCCTGTAATCCCAGTATTTGGGAGGCTGAGATAGGAGGGCCACAGGTTCAAGGACAGTTTCAGCATTTTGCAAGATTTTCAGCAACCTAGGAAGACCCTGTTTAAAAGGAAAATAGAAACTGGGGTGTAGCTCAGAGGTGGAATGTCACTGGATTCAATCGCCAGTACCAAACATAAATTAAAAAGAAAGGATAAGTAGAATTCTGCTGTTTGTATTTCCCATAATTTCACTCTGTATTGGGAGGGAGGGAAATAGGTAGGCAGGGGAGGGGGAGGGCAACAAGTACTGTGTGAATATATGCCACTGTCAACATGTCCTACATTATGAGACTATAATGCACCAATAAAATATATATAATAAAATAAAAATAAAAGCTCAAAAAAAATGAATAAGTAAATCAAAGAAGTTTGGAACCCTCTACTCCATGGAATTAAAAAGGGGAGGAATTTAGATCCATGTTTCTACCTAAGTGAGGCTTTGGCCGTGTTTTCTTTTAGTTTTAAGCACCTATGATAACAATTGACGTTTTCAAGCATTTTGTGATTTATTATTTCAGTTATTTGTCCAGTATTTGATGAGAATCTACTATGTATCAGGCATATAATGCTTATTGTTAGTTTTACAGAAAAAAATATTTCATAAGCCAGGCATGGTGGCACACACCAGAAATTCCAGTACTCAAAAGGCTGAGGCAGGAGGCTTTCAAGTCCAAAGCCAGCTTCAACAATTGGTTTCTTTGAACTTGTTTCAAATAAAAAATAAAAAGGCCTGGAGGTGTGTAGAGCACCCCTGAGTTCCGTCTCCAGTACCACATAGGAAAAAAATAATTTATAGCGATAATAATGTTTCTTAAGTATTTTTTATGATCCATGTTTAGTACTTATTGCTCAATTTATTTTTAATCTTTGTAAGTAGATGGTATTGTAAGTCCTATTTACAGATGAGAATATATTGAGGTTTAGAGAGATGAAAATATATTATTTCATGTAACAAATATTTATTCAATGCTTTTTATGTGCCAATCACTGTACATTTGGTTAAGAATACAGTAGCAATAAAATTCAGTTCTTATCTTCATGGGATGTAAAAGCTAATAAGGAAAGATAAACTAAATTAGCAATTAAATAAAATGGAATTCAAGATAACCGCTCTAAAGAAAATACACACCTTAATAATCTAGTAGAGCCTGAGAGGCATAAGAGGTAGGTTAGACGCTTTAGATACTTTGGATACACGAAGGTTTATTTAATAAAAGAACAATTAAACTGAGTCTTGCATGATAAGACTTCTTTTAGTCTGCATTCTAACCACTGTAATCCAAAATATTTGACAACCATAACATAAGGGGGAAAAAAGATTAATTTGCTCACAGTTCTGGAGATGTTCGTCCAAGCAAGAGCCAGGGATGGAGGTCCTGCAGGCATGGTGGTTGGAAGCAAAAGAAGAGAGTTTGTAACCAGCTTAAGGCAGTAGGAGAGAGGGGAACTGGAAGTTGCAGTAGCCTGCCTGGAAACACTGTCTCTAGCCACACTTTACATGCCCCTTCCCAGCAACCAAGTCCCCCCTCCAAGTCCTCCAACATTGCTGTCTTGTCTATCACATGAGATATGGGGGATAGTCTAAAGCCAAACCCTAGGTATCAGCCATGCACAAAACTAGGGGCATGGTACTGCAGGAACTAAGTTAGAATGAGCTTAGTATATTTAGCAAGCATAAAGAACCTGGTATGGCTAGAGCCCAGCCAGGGAAGGGTGAGCAAGTCATCTTAAGTGGACTTAGACTGTGGGCTAATACTTACTACTCGAGGCTGCTGGGAGTCCAATTTTCTTTGACTTCATAGAGCAACTTTGCAGACAGCAAAGGGAGAAGAACCATATAGTTGCTGTGAGGAACAGATTTTCTCAGAGATAATGCACCTCTCTCTCTTTCACCAAGACTACCTTTCCTTTCTTGGGCTGCCCAAGCCCTTGGAAACTAAAGCAAAACAGAATGCTATGAGAAACCAGGTATTCTGTTTCTCTCTTAAATTATTCTTTCATAGACACATCCCTTTTGAATTCCTCTTTGAGCCCTGTTAAAATAGCCAAGGCCAATTATTATTGGCAAAATGTGCAGTTTTCTCTTTCTCATCTTTGTCACATTTCTTTCATGAGGATGTCTCCCACCCCACAATTTTTATTCTTTAGTCCTCTCTGATTTCTCCTCTTTCCTGACTCACTGCATATGGAAGGATGATCATTATGAAGATGGAAATGAAGGCATTTGAAAAATAATGGAGCTTGGTGGTCTCAAGGGTCCTGGTATCAAGCTTACTTGTGCTCAGCCATGCTGTGCTTTGTCCTCAGGGTCATGGACTTGTGTTTAGCTTATTAATTAAGATGGACAGACTGACTTCCGAATTCTTGTATTGATTGATACATACATTCAGCAAGTCTATGAAAAAATGTGGGTTTTTTTGTTTTTTGTTTTTGGTGGTACTGGGATTCCTGGAAGCCTTTCTAACTCCGGGCTACACTCCCAGACCTATTTTTATATTTTTTTAAATTTGGAAACAGGGTCTCCTAAGCCAGCGGACGCGGCTGGCTCAGAACCAGCGCAATCCTCCTGTCTCCGCCTCCCAAGCGCAGGGATTACAAGCGTGGGCCACCATGCCCGGCAAACTGTTTTTTTTTTTTTAATTTACTAAATAAATGTGCTATTCATAGATAACAGTTTAGACTTTTTTCTTTGTGACACAGCAAAGTATTTAACCAATCACTGACAGCATGGGCATTGTAACATATCTCTAGTTTTAGAGGGTCCTTTTATAAACATCATTTGGATCATGTAGCAGACCTGTGTGCAGCAACAACATGTGTGTGCGTGTGTCTATGTGTGCATGCAGGTATCTGACTTTCCGTGTGTGCACATGTGTGAGTATAGTTTTAGGGATTGCTTGTGTTTGGGATTTTGTTCTTACCTTTTATCTTTGATTGATAATTATCTCCAGAAGATTCTACCCCACTCTGGTTTGAGCTACTTTTTTTTAAATCAATGATATCACTTATAGTTGTCATAGCCTTTATCACACTTTATGATAATGGTGGTTTTTCTTGCCCAGTCTTCCCATTATAAAATGAACTCCACAAAAGAAAACCCAGATAAATCTTATATTTTGTTTTATTTCTGTATCCCTAACCAAATACATGGCATATAATAGATGTCCAATAAATGTTTATTTAGTGCTTGTACTGCCCGGCAGGAGAAGTGGTATAAATAACAATTGATACAAGTAACCAGCCTCCTTTTCCTTATTTAATAGCAGATCACTTAATCATGTAACTCCTACAACACACAAAACCCCTATCATAGTTTCTTGTACACAAGAGGTGTTCAATTTATTTAATAAATTTAAAAAGAACTAAATAAGTGTATTCCCACAAAACCTATACCACACAGAAGTTACTGAGGTAGAGATGGAGATCAGTGAATTAAAGGTACCTATGTAGATGATTTAATTTTAGCCTAAAAGATTTATTATTTTGAGAACTTGTCCAGTTGAAAGAAATTTCGAAGTAAAAAGAGATGAGCATAAATAAGTTCCAAAAGCCACACATTCTGTTGAGTTTCAAACAAAGTAAAAAAATTTCTCATATGTAATAGTTTCTAGTTACTAGGCATTTAGAACAACTCCAAAGCAGATAGGTATGAGCAGGTGAGAGGTAAGTTGTAGGCAGGGAAATGTGAGTATTTTAAGTAGAGGAGACCAATTTAGAGTGTTTGGTTTCTGCCTTGAAGATTACTTCATTTGCCTGTCATGTTTTCCTTAGAGCAAGCTTTCTCACTCTGGTTATTACTGACATGTTAGGCCAGACAATTCTTTGATTGTAGGGCTAGCCAGTGCATTTATGGAATATGTAACGGTATTCCTAGTTCTTCTACTCACTAGATGCTAGGAACAGCCCTCTTCAGTTGTTAACAACCCAGAATGTCTTCACATGTTGTCCTGTACCCCTGAATAAAAACTGCCCTGCTTAAATGTTTTAGGGTATTGGTGGCCATGGAGCAGATGAGTCTTTTGGGCTATTTCTCATTACCTGACAAATAATGCTGTTCTACTGCCATTCCCCTTAAAGCTTTGTAATTTGAGCACACATTTTTTTCAGGTCCCAGGACCTTCCTTTTGTGAAAGCTGCCTTCGCCAGCACTGTGATGCCAGAAGGTCGTGATGCTGTTATTATTGGGTTAGCAGCACACTGGGCACAGTGGAACCTCTGAGTTTGACTCTGCAGCTTTGTGCTGAGAAGGCTTCAGCAATGAACAGATAACAGTGGGAAGGGAGAATGTCTGGCTGAGCTGATTTACAGGAAGTTGGTCAGTAATTCAGGCATGCTCTATTTCTTGAAGTCTCTTTCAATTATTTTCCTACTAACTCTATTGAAAATCTTTCAAAAGATATTTGTATGAAAAGGAGACTTAATGGTTTCACCAAGAGTGGCAATTGGAGCAGGCTGTATTTTCTGCCCTTTGCCTAGAATATTTCTGCTTTTAAGGGATTCACCATCAGCTCATCTACTGGTCCTTAATGAAAGGACCCAGCAAGTTTACAGAAATTGTAATAAATATTGAGCTTCTCTATTCCTTGGGGACATTAGTGTAAGAGGGCTTTTCAAATTTAGCATCTGGGACTTTAGATAAAAAAAAAAAAAACCGAAGTAAAGAAATCAACCCCCTTTGCTTCAGCTTCCTCTCTCTGGGATGGACTAAAGGAAGAGGATTCATACAATATGAAAGATACAGATTTACTCAGAGAGAAATTAAAGCATAACAATTTTTATTTTTCCACGAGGAAACGATTAATCATAGTGTTCTAGCAGATATGTCACGTTAAATTTAATATTAAAAATGCATTTTCTATACACTTATTACTTCAGGCAAAGTATACATATTAAGTTACGAGTGTGAGTTTTAATTACTTGCTCAATTCTGGAATTATTTTGATTGGTGATATATACTATGAATGCTCTCTGGTGAGAAATAAAATCTTGTTTTGTCCACGAATCACACACTGAAAGAGTGAAGCAAGATTATGTGCCAGGAATAAGATGTGATCCTTTCTATGTAAGGTTTTGCCTTTGTCTTCAAAAGACCCAAACAACTGATCAGCTTAATCAGCAGTGTATACAAAAATTAATAAGATTAGTTGTAGGTTGTTAGGTAAGAACCAAGTGATTAATTTTGAAGGTCTTTTACCCCTGTCAGATTAAGCATCATGTAGTCACAATTGGAGAAAATTGATTGTCTTTCAAAGCAAGTAAAAATGATCAGAATATAAATATTATTCTAATAATCTGTGTACTTTCTCTCCACCGTTATAATTGGAAGTTAGGAGTGGATTTTATTTATTTTAATACTGTAAGAAATAGGGCAATATAGATTCACTTGTCAAGAGCATCATGTACTGAGGTCAGAGTCCTTGTATTCTCACAAAGCATGGTGTTTAGGGATTTAGTGTATGAGGCATAGTTAATGGAACCAACTAATTTGCACTCTGGAATCCGTGGCATTGAAGGAACACTGACTAGCAGACAGATTCAGCTAATGACCAGGCCCTAACAGTCTATATTTAGGTTTGGGATTTTAGCCGTCTGGGGGTAGTAAGGAGCTATAAATATAAATAGTTCTCTAGAGGAGTTGGATATCAAATAGATTACCCAGTCCAAAGAAGTATTTATGAAAATAAGACCTCAAGAAAGAGAAAATTGTTAATGAACTCCAGCATATTGGGCTGGAATCAATTATATTTCTTTTTTAAAGATTATATCCATATAATGGGAGAAAATGTTTCCAACTACTCCTTTAATAGAGAAATAATATCTAAAATACATAAAGAAGTATAAAAACTTAACACCCAAATAAAATAACCCAATCAAAAAATGAACAACTGAACTGAATAGAAACCTCTCAAAAGACAAAATACAAATGGCCAACAAATATGTGAAAAATGTTCAGTATCATTAGAAATCATAGAAATGCAAGGCAAAACTACACTGAGATTCCATCTAAGCCCTATTGAAATAGTAATCATCAAGAATACAAACAATAAAGAATGCTGACAAGGATGTGGGGAAATAGGAACTCTTATATACTGATGGTGGGAATGTAATTAGTGCAACATCTATGGAGATTACTCAAAAGTAGGAATGGTAGGGACCACCATATAACCCAGCTATACCAGTTCTTAGTATCTTTTTTTAAGAGAATTAAGTTTAGAATATTATAGTGACACATGTATACCTATGTTTATAGCAGCACAGCTCACAGTTGCCAGATTAAAAGACCAACCTGTGTATTCATCAACAGATGAATAGATTAAAAAATGTGATATATAGGCAATTAAATTTTAGTCAGCCATTAAGAAGAATAAAATTATGTCATTTTCAGGAAAATGGATGGAACTAGAAAACATTATGTTAAGTGAATGCAACCAGTCCCCAAAAGCCAAAGGTTTATGTTTTCTCTCCTATAACAGGAGAAGAAAAGATTTCATGAAAATTAGACATGAGAGCAGTGGAGTAGTAGAACAAGATGGGGGAGAGAGAAGTAAAAGGGGAAAGGAGGCTTAACAAAGGGAAGAGATAAATAATATTACATCCATGTCTGAATGAATGTATCACTAACAACCTTACTAGTGTGTTTTGGGAGAAAAGAGGGGGTAGTGAGGGGGGGTCAGAAGGGAACAACACTAAGAGATGCTGTGGTATATATATACAAAGTGATAATATGAATGTATCACTTTGCATCTCACTATTATAACTATATTACACTAATAAAAATAAAGAATTTTTTTGCTAAATTTTAAAACAATTAAAGATTACATCCATTCTGCTACCTGAGGCAGTGTGATGCCTATGGAAGAAAGTTGGGTATAACAGCTGGGATACAGAGGACATTGTAGAGGCTTGAGTCAAAGCAGTACCTGATAGCTATTTTAACCATCCCCACAAGAAACCAGGCCAGTGGCAATGGAATGGAAAAAAGAGAACAGATCTGGGAGAGAATCTGGGGAGAATAGATTTGTTATCTCTACATAATATGTACCTTGACAGAGTACAACTTGAAAACTGATTAAATATCAGACTTAAGAAAGAGTAGCTGTTGAACCTAAGAATGAGATAAAAAGATAATGAGATAATTAACTATGAGAGCAGACAAGAGGGAAGAAGCTTTAAAGATCACATATTAAGTTCTGTATTCTAAGTTCAAGGTGTCCATAAAGCAGTAAAATGCATTTGGTTGGTAAGCAGATGGGAGATCTAGAATGCAGGACTAATTAGATGGTATCAACTATCGTCCCCTAAGACTCCGACCCACAGGGGCTTAGAGAACGACACAGACACCTCTTCAGCTGAAATATGAATTCTTCTTTAATGGATCCTTAATATGTCTCAATATGTCTCTTCTAATATGTCTCTTAATATGTCTGACAGTGCGTACAACAAGCACAATTTATATCAGCATCATAATCCCTCCCTCTATTCCCTACCAACCCCAAGCTTCCCACAGCTAGGGCATGCACATTTCTGACTCTCTCATAGGCAGGCTGGTGGCAGCATGAGGCTTTGCATCACTGATCATTCTGCAGGCACGTAGCATGGCACACTGCACATGCTCAAGGAGACATCCATCTTGTGAGTCTCATGACTTGGCTGCAAGCCTAGGCACTATCTTGAATCCACGCTGGCAACAAGCCTGGGTGCCATCTCGGTCCAGCCGAGTGGGCCCCGACAATCAACTTTTGATGGATCCATAGAATGGTAAAGTAGGCTAAAGAAATCAATATGAGATCATAAAAATATATAAAGCAAGTTGAGGTCTTGAGTAGAATTAAGGATATACCTTACTTTAGGACCTGGAAGGATTAGAAGAGGAGGAGGTGAAGGATATTGAGAAGTGTCAAATATAGACAACACAAAAAAAAGAAGGTTGTCTCCCCAAAACCAAAGGAGGAAATACTTTAAGAAGGAAGAATGGTAGTATCAGATATTCTAGAAAAGCTATCAGGGTTCATCAATTTGTTGATTCAATAGCATTATCTGTCTACTTATCCAGCTTTGAGCTAAGATTTAGTAATGAAGTCACAAAAGTGTCTGGTGGGATTTCTTTAGTAGTCATCTGTGATATTTCACTGAGAATTTTTTATGGATCATAATAGTGACATCCTTATTACAGTGAGTTAAAATTGGAACCAAAGTTGGGAAAGAGAGATCCAGACTGCATAAATTAAACTTCTGAGATTCTTGAGTATAAATGGTAAAGAAAAAGAGGGCCAGTTATGGACCTTCATAAAATACCCTAACCTGGCCTAATATGTAAAAATTATTAGTAGTAGAAGTAGTTATCTCACTATCATGGCATATCCTATGTGAGCAATTTTGACTCATTAAATTGAACCATATGATTTATATAAATATACCTAGATGCAATAATGGACACAAGGATTTAGGAGGCATAAGATTTTTTGTTTTGTTTTGTTTTTACTTAGAAGTTTATTATCTATCTTAAAACCAAGTGTGTATATATTAGAAACTGTAGGTGGATAAGAAATCATAAAGGCAGAGAAAAACTCAGTGAAAATGACAACCATTATTAACAACATCCAATACAATTACAACTTGTTTCAAACTAGATGAACTGTAAATTCACAGGAAAGAAAGATAATTACTAGTGGAAAAAGTTATCACACAGGAGGAGATATATGCAGGTCACAAAACAAGGATTAAGATTAGGACTTTCACAAAAGGAAGACAATAGGGGCAACTTCAGTCCAGAATTTCATCTTTCTCATGAAAAGTGAAAATAGGGCCACTCACTTTTCTTCCACCCTAGAAAAGAGCCTCAGAAAAAAAATTCACCCTTTCATTATTTTCCACAAAGCCATCTTTTGTTTGGTAGATGGAAAATACTCTTGGTTCCCCACTATCATAGTGTTAGCCCTGTCATAATACAAAAAACAAACTACCAAATATGCAGAAAACCTGTTTCTAGAAAGCAGTTGTGCTGGAAGCATCAAAATGGTGTGCCAAGTAACAGTAAGAGAACAGGCAAGCAGAGAGAAGCCAAACACACAACCTCCCATGAGCAAACCCAGTATTCTGCTGAGGCAAGCAGAGAAGACAGTCCTTATTTTACATAGTCAGATCCTGAATTTCAAAGTGAGGATGTAGATATTGGAATTGACAATCACATAAGTGAAAACTTAGCTCCAATGGGCCTTTTGGTCAAAAGGTTGACTGATTAAGTTGACTTAATACATCTTCTTTGATATTTATTAAACCCAGAATTTTGTAGAATTTGAAATGGAACTATAGCTAATTGGAGATACCAATCAAAAGTTCATCCCAGACTTCTGGGAAGATGGTGACCAAAAAAATCAGCGTTTATGAGCCCTGCTAAAACTTGATCTTTATTGCCACAAAAAGAGCGCTTTTCATAGCCAGAAAATGCCATCAGCAGAGAAATAAAAAATGTAAACACAAGGGACAGAGAAAAAAAAAGACTAGAAGAACAACCAGAGACCAGAAATCAAACCCGCAATACAACAGCGGGGCCATGCTGGCAGCATCTTCCCTCACAGCACCAGGCTCCAGAGAGGAAAGGTAAACAAGGAGCTGAAGTGAGCAGCTGCGGATCATTTGGGTGTAATTCAGCAGTTCTTTCAGCGCAAAGAATGCCTAAAACTTCCAGTGGCCAAGCTCATCATGCTTTCCAGGGACTCAGAACAGAGCTCAAAACCAGAAAAGAAATATGCAAGCCTCACAGCCGAGGGCATGACAGCGGCGCCATATTGTCAGCAGTGCCAGCCTCATGGCCGATGGTGTGGCAGTGGCGCGATATTGCCAGCAGCACCAGCCTCACGGCCGAGGGTGTGGCAGAGGCACCATATTGCCAGCAGCACCAGCCTCATGGCTGAGGGTGTGGCAGAGGCACCATATTGCCAGCAGTGACAGCAAGTTCACCGCACCCTCAACAGTTCCTGATCAGCATGCACAATAACCGTGAGTGAAATTGCGGCCCCTAAAGGAGAAATTCCTGTACTGCATGCCCAAGGACTTTAATAATCTCCCTGGGTCTGAGATTTTGCAGTCCAACCCAGTGAAGGAGTAGCGTTGGCAGAGATTACCACAGACTCGAGATACAGAGCACCCTAAGTGAAGTCGTAGTGATCCAGGGAAGGCACAAAATTCTGAAATCATTATCAGAACCTGATAACACAGAAATTCAGAGATCTCCAGAAGGTCAAATCAGGAATATAACTGTAGAAATAATACAGGACCTTCGAAAAGAATTTAGAGTCTAAAAGACATATAGGATGCAATCATTGAGGTAAAGGCCTCAATTCAAAGTATAAACAATCGATTAGACCACATGGAGAATAGAATCTCACTCATAGAAGAGGATCACTCCAAAAATGAACACATAATTTATAACTTAGAAAAAAAATCAGACAGCAGGAATCTGACATTGAAGAAATATGGGCCCATTTTAAGAGAGCTAACCTAAGAATAATTGGAATAGAGAAGGGAAAAGAAGGTAAAACCAAAGGGATCAATAATCTCTTCAAAGAAATAATAGCAGAAAATTTTCCAAACATAGAGTAAGAGATCAATACACGGGTCCAGGAAACCTATAGAAATCCCTTTAGATAGGATCAGAGAGAGGTTCCCCATGCCACATAATCGTCAAAATGACTAGGATCAGAGAAGAGGTTCCCCATGCCACATAATTGTCAAAATGACCAAACCAAGACTTCCCAAACCAAGTCATGAAAGCCAAAAGGGCTTGGAGTAACATATTCCAAACTCTGAAAGAAAACAACTTTCAGCCAAAAATTTTCTACCCAGCACAACTATCTATAAAATTAGATGGGGAAATAAGAAGCTTCTATGACAAACAGAAACTCAAGGAATTTATGTCTTCAAAACCAGCGCTAGAGAAAATACTCAAAAAGATTAGCTACAAAGAAGAAATAGGTAATACACACCAGAACCAGAGAAACAAGATTTTCCATCCAGCAGACAACTAAGCAAAGAAGAATATATTCATGTGTTTATTGGTTAAAATCTTTGGAGATTCATTATTTATTTTAGTCTTTTACCTATTTCTAAATTGTATTGTTTGCTTATATTGTTGCTAATTTTTAGGATTTCTATTTAGAATATTAATATACCTTCAGATATAGCATTTGGAAATATTTTACCCCATTCTATCAGTAACTTTTAACTCTGTTTACATTGTCTTTGGATGTATAATTTTTTATTTTAGGAAGTTTGTTTGTTTATTCTTTTGTTGCCTGTGCCTTTGAAATCATATCCAAGAAATCACTGCCAATTTCAACGTTGTTTAGTTTTATGACCCAGGTTTTCTTCTAAAAGTTTATAGTCTTAAGATTTACATTTAGATCTTTTATCTATTTTGAGTTAATATTTGTATATGGTGTTAGGTAAGCGTCCAACTTTATTCTTTTTCATGTAATTATTATTCTTCAACAATATTTAGTGAAAGGATCATCATTTCTTCACCAAATGTTCTTGGAAACCTTGTCAAAAATAACTTGACCATATCCCATTCTATCAGTAACTTTTAACTCTGTTTACATTGTCTTTGGATATACATTTTTTTTTTTTTAGGGAGTTTGTTTACCCTTCTGTTGCCTGTGCCATTGAAATAATATTCAAGAAATCACTGCCAATTTCAATGCTGTGAGGTTTTATGACCCAGATTTTCTTCTAAAAGTTTTTAGTCTTAAGATTTATATTTAGGTCTTTTATCTATTTTGAGTTAATATTTGTATATGGTGTTAGGTAAGGGTCAAATTTTATTCTTTTTCATGTAATTATTATTTTTCAACAATATTTAGTTAAAAGATTATTTCCTCCACCAAATGTTCATGGAAACTTTGTCAAAAATAACTTGACAATATATGGAAGAATTTATCTCTAGGCTTTTATTTAACTCCAATGGTTTATATATCTGCCTTTATAACAGTACTATACTGTTTCAATTATTGTAACTCTATATGGTTTGAAATCAGAAAATATACACCTTCTAGCTTTGTTCTTTTTCAAGATCATTTTGGGTATCTAGAGTCCATATTCCATGTTAGGTTAGATTTTTTATGAAAAATAAATAAATGTATAATAGTTTCACGTTAAAAAAAATAAAAAAATATTCTCTGGTAAGAAAGAAAGCAAAAAGAAATATTGAAATGTTATCTTTAAGTCATCAAAAGCTTGGTATCAGACAAATGAAACTGTTATGTGAGATTATCATTTTTAATTTTGGATAAATTGCTATAATACTAGATGTCAACCACTAAGCCAAGCATGGGAAGGAGGGATGGGGAGGGAACGGGATGGGGATCAGGTAGGGGCTAACTGGGTGATGTGTGCATGTATGTCTACAAAAGTTTTTTTTTTTAATCCCATTATGATGTATGAATACAGTGCAGCAATAAAAATAAAAAAATAATAATAGTAAATAACTTGACCATATATAGAAGAATTTATTTCTAGGCTTTTATTTTACTCCACTGGTTTATATATCTGCCTTTATAGCAGTACTACACTGTTTCAATTAATGTAGCTTTATAAGGTTTGAAATCAGAAAATGTACATCTTCTTGCTTTGTTCTTTTTTGAGATTGTGTTGGGTATTTAGAGTTCATATTTCATGTTAGGGTAGATTTTTTCTGGAAAAAAATGTATGATAGTTTCACCTTAAAAAGTATCCTCTGGTAAGAAAGAAAGCAAAAAGAAATATTGAAATGTTATCTCTAAGTGATCAAAAGTTTCATATCAGACAAATGAATCTGTGAGATTATCATTGTTAAATTTGGATAAATTGGTATAATATTAGATTTCAACCAGTAAGCCAAGCATGGGAAGAAAGGAGGGGTAGAGAATGGTGTGGGGTAGGGGCTAACTTGGCGATGTGTGCAAGTATGTCTACACAAGTTTTTTTATTCCATTATGATGTATGAATACAGTGCACCAATAAAAAATTTATTATACAGTAAAAAAAAGAATAAAAAAGTTCATCCCAAAGAACTATATAGATATATGTGTGTGTATGTATGTATATATATATATATATACACATATATACATATATACATATATATTTTTCTCCTGCTGCATTCATTATTTTCCTATATATACTGAAAATATATATTTTATATATGTATACATATACATATATGTATATATACAGGGCATATATGTATATCCTCAATTTAATTAATATGACAGAATATAGCCGGATGTGGTGGTGCACCCTTAATATCCCCGCACTTGGGAGGTGGAGACAGGAGGACCGCACAGGTTTGAAGCCAGCCTCACTGGCTTAAGAGACCCTGTTTCCAAATAAAAATATAAAAAATAGGTCTAGGAGTGTAGCCTGGAGGTAGAAGCATTTCCAGGAACCCAAGTACCACTATATATATATATATATATATATATATATATATATATATATATATATATATATATATATGACAGAATATAAATCTTTAGATGCTGTTCAAAGAAACAAGCAGTGGATAATTTTGATTATTTTATTTTTGTAAAATTTCAGTAAATATCCCCAAACCTAAATCTTGCAAATAAAATAATTTCTGTCCCTGCCCTCCTTCTATTTAAGCTTGAAACAGCATACCAATGTATATTTGTCTTGGTGATGTTTTCTTATCCTCAGGTGAAAGATGTTTCACTAGTTATAAGAGTATAAAAATGGTAATTCAATTTTGTTCTTCGTTATTCCTGAGTAGAATTCCATTGTGTATATTTCCCATAATTTTGTATGTCATTCATCTCTTGATGGAGACCTAGATTAGTTCCATATTTTGGCTATTGCAAATTGTGCTGATAAGAACATGGGTATGCATATGTTCCTGTAGTTCTCTGATTTCAACCTCTTTGGAAAGATACCTAGTGGTGGTATAGCTGGATTGTATGGTGATTGTATGATCCATTCTTAGTTTTCTAAGGAATCTCCACACTGATTTCCATAGCAGCTGAACTAGTTTGCACTCCCACCAACAGTGTAGACGAGCTCCTATTTCTCCACATCCTTGCCAACATTTGTTGTTATTTGACTTCTTTATGTGTGCCACTCTGATTGGGGTTAGATGGAATCTCAGTGTAGTTTTGATTTGCATGTCCCTCATTGCTAATAATGTTGAATATTTTTTATGTTTCTGTTGGCCATTTGTATCTCTTTTGAAGTGTCTATTTAATTCAGTTGCCAATTTCTTAATTGGGTTATTTGTTTTGCTAGTATAAAGTATTTTAAGCTCTTTGTAAATTCTACATATTAGCTCTCTTTCAGAGAAGAAGATGGAAAGACCTGGATAACATTATGTTAAGTGAGATTAGACAAGGACAGAAAGAGAAGGGATGTATGTTTTCTCTGATATGCTCAAGCTATTATGTGCTCTGGTATTAGAGATACCAGAGGGACTCCATATAATGGAGGGGAAACCTCAGCGAAGCCAGGAAGGAAGGGTAGAGGAGGAAGAAGGCTGAGGTTCATTAATAAAAAAGCCACATGCGACTATGTGATGTGAATATAGCATTGTTAACCTGGGCACTCAGCATAGGGAGGGAGGGAAATGGGGAAGCAGAGGGGGAGGAAGGCACCGAGTACTGTGTGAATATATGCCATTGTCAACATGATCCACATCATGATGTGAGACTATAGTGCGCCAATAAAAAAGTTTAAAAAATAAAATAAAAATTACTAATTTTAAAGTGCTTTTATAGGGATTTAATGAACATAAGTTTACTTGTTCCTTATGAGATTCTATGAAGTAGTTGCAAAAAGTGTTTTATTTAATTTAGCAAATTTGAAGATCAAAGCCATGTCGATGGCTAACGATCTGATAATCCTCCATTGTTGATTCATGAGTTACTGATTGAGTTTGAACTTGAGCTTCCCAGTTTCCCCTTCCAAGCTGCCCTCAGTACACTACACTGCCTAATGTTTTTAAATCTCAAAGCCATTAAATGAGCCATTTTCTTATATGATTCAACTTGAAAATTTATTTTGATGCCTGACTCTCTGCATCATTATAATTTACCAAGCAGCCATATATTGCCTTTGATTTTCGTGAAGAAAAGTTAAATTTGGACATATCTTATTTTATTTGAGCTTATAGGATAGCTATTTCAAAAATTTCTCTACTGTATTTTGAATATGAATATAAACTAATAAATAAGTATGCATCAATTTAAATGCCTACTAAAATTTGCCAGTGCCATACCCAAAATACCAGTTTTACTGATTTAGAAGTAAATCAGTATGGGCAGCATATTCTTCCCATGCCATCTACTAAAGATAAATAAGTCACACAGTTTCAGCTTACACTAAATGCAATATTTATTTATATTTGGGTTACTTTTTATTGTTTAAAAACATCTAATAATCCTGAAAGGCTATGTCTTCTAAATATTAAAAGTTATGATTTGAAGGGTATCAAAGAATTTTACAAAGTATTTTTTCTGACAACTTACCATGACCTCTGAAATTCTTGCTCTTCTGATTCTTATGGTTTATTAAACCTGAAGAGACATATAGATGGAGAAATAGATATATACATGGGGTGTAGGGAGAAATAAATATTGCATAGCTGAAAAAAGTTGTTCCAAGTTTATCAAACAAAAACCTTGAGGAATTGAATGAATAAAGTTAGAGGTGTGTACATGTGTTTGTACATATTTGTGTAATTGAGTTTTGGGTTAAGTATTTAAAAGAGCTGGAAAAAGCTGTGCTTGCACCAGGATTGAGGCAACAAGATGTACTCAGGGAGCCTGAGTAACAGATGGAGAGTGACAGTACTGGAATAAGGTCATGAAAGAAGAAAGAAAAGGTGTCAGAATTTGAAGTGCATCTGCCCTTTCTGATGTGTGAAGCACCCAGGATATATTAGTTTATTTTTAGCTATTCTGTAGATCATGCCCCCAAATTAAAATTAAAGGAGGATTTGGAAAATAAAATCCAACCTAGAAATAATTTTTCTTTATTGAGTCCCAATTATATTTTAAATGGCATTATATCCTTTTTGGCAAATCATACACATGGTCTTCACTACCTGTATGAAGAAGTGTGTGTGTGTGTGTGTGTGTGTGTGTGTGTGTGTGTGTGGTATTGGAGATTGAACCCATGAATATTCTACCTCTGAACTACACACTAGCCTTATTTTATCTTTTATTTTTAAATAGAGTCTCACTGAGTTGCAGAAGGCCTCATTAAGTAGCTGAAGCTAGCCATGAAATTTGCATCTTCCTGTCTCAGCCCCCCATGTCCTGGGATTACAAGTGTATGCCACCATGAATGGCTAAATGTATGAGATTTTGGTACATATAACTGCCAAACACAAATAATTAAGTAGACTTTGTTTTTGTTTTTGTTTTTGTTTGGTGGTACTGGTGGTGGAACCCAGAGGCTTTCTACCTCTGGGCTATACTCCCAGACCTTTTTTATATTTTATTTGGAAACAGAGACTCACTAAGTTGCTGGAAGCCTCACTGAGTAGCTGAGGCTGGCTTCGAACCCGTGTGATCCTCCTGTCTCAGCCTCCCAAGCGCGGGGTTTACAAGCGTGTGCCACCATGCCCGGCAACCTTGTTCTTCTGAAGAAGAAATTATCCTAAATTTGGATGCCAGCTCCTGAGAGAAAATATAAGCGAAGAAGAGTGTCTGAGTTAATTTGTTTTTTTTTTGTTTGTTTGTTTGTTTTTTTGTTTTTTGGTGGTACTGGGGTTCCTGGAAGCCCTTCTACCTCCGGGATACACTCCCACGGGCTACACTCTCAGACCTATTTTTTTTACCTTTTTATGTAGAAACAGAGTCTCTTAAGCCAGCAAGACTGGCTCTGAACCTGCGCGATCCTCCTGTCTCCCCTTCCAAGTGCAGGGATTAGAAGTGTGCACCACCACGCCCGGCCTGAGTTAACTTTTAAATGCTGTCAGTTGCATTGACTTGCAAGAAAAAATCTTTGTTATTCCACATGTAAAAAGTACTTGGTCTCCTCTAAGTTCACAATTTCCAAACACAGGTTGGAAATTAAAATAAGTATGTCAGCATTGTATTGTCTTCTTTTCTTATTTTTCCTTTCCCCTTTATCTCCTGTTTTTCAAAGTGAGTAAGGTAGCAATTTATACAGATTGTTTGTAAAAAGATCGTCATCATTTATTCAGATAATCCCTTTAAATTTAAAACCAACCCAAAACAAAGAGTAAAAGTAAAAATCATAGGCAAAGTGTTTGAGAACTGGTCTCTATGAATTTCACTATATGAATGATCTCTTATGGCACCTCTATAGTCAGCCAGTTCTAGTGAGTGCATTAAGTTCTCAGTTGACAAAAATAGGTGATTATATGAATTTTAAAATACTGATCTGAAGCTGGGTGTAGTGTGGTGCATGCTTGTAATCTCAACATTTTGGGAAGCTGAAATAGGACAATCTGGGTTCACGGCCAGCCTTAGCTACTTAATGAGGCCCTTTGCAACTCAGTGAGACCCTGTTTCAAAATAAAGAATAAAAAGTAGGGCTAGGAGTATAGCTTGGAGGTAGAATGCCCCTGGGATCCATCCCCAGTACCACAAAAAAATTGATCTGAAAAAAGTTTCTTATTATTTTATAATCAACTTGGTCAATTGAAGCATTCTATGTCCTAGACTAGGATTTAAAAAGGATCCTCATAAGACATGAGAATGAACTAAATTTTGATTAGTATTTCCCTTGAGGGAAAAGTATAGATACAATGCAAAAGAGCATTTTAGGAGGATGAAGAATGGACATTAATCATACTGTGTCTTTTTATTCTCCTAGGATCCCATGATTCCTTCAGCTTCTACATTGATGAAGCCTCTCCAGTAGGTCCTGAACAGCCAGAAACTGTCCAGAATTTTGTCTCTGTGTTTGGAACTGTAGCCAAGAAACTGATGCGGAAATGGTTAGCCACTCAAACAATGAACTTTACTGGCCAGCTAGGAGCTGGAATCCGTTATTTTGATCTTCGAATTTCCACCAAACCCAGAGATCCTGACAATGAACTTTACTTTGCTCACGGATTATTCAGTGCCAAAGTCAATGAGGGCCTTGAAGAGATCAACGCGTTCCTCGCAGATCACCGTAAGGAGGTCATATTCTTGGACTTCAACCATTTTTATGGGATGCAGAAATATCACCATGAAAAACTGGTCCAAATGCTGAAAGACATCTATGGAAACAAAATGTGCCCAGCAATTTTTGCCCAGGAAGTTAGTTTAAAATACCTGTGGGAGAAGGACTACCAAGTGCTGGTCTTCTACCACAGCCCAGTGGCTCTGGAAGTGCCCTTTCTCTGGCCTGGGCAGATGATGCCGGCACCCTGGGCCAACACCACAGATCCTGAAAAGCTCATCCAGTTTCTTCAGGCATCCATCACTGAGAGAAGAAAGAAGGGCTCGTTTTTTATATCTCAGGTGGTGCTGACTCCCAAAGCTAGCACTGTGGTCAAAGGTGTCGCAAGTGGCCTCAGAGAAACAATAACAGAAAGGTGAGTGTCTCCGCTGTATCAGAAAAGGGTCACAAAATTCAAGTCAAATTCATAGTCAATAAGTAATGGATGGAGCAAAAATTAATGCCATTTTGTATTAGTTTCCTAGAGAGGCCAAAACCAAGTACCACTAACAACATAAATGTATTCCTTTAAAGTTATAGAAGCTATAAGTGTGATGTCAAGGTGTCATTAGGATTAGTTCTTTCTGGGGACTCTAAAGGAGATCTTCTCTTCTCTTCTCTTCTCTTCTCTTCTCTTCTCTTCTCTTCTCTTCTCTTCTCTCTCTTCTTGTTTCTGGTGCTGACTGGTGAGCCTTGGTGTCCCATGGCTCATATCTATACCATTCCTGGCTTGCCCCTTCCTTCACTTGATCTTCTGTCTATGATTATATCTTCTCCTTTTCTCATAAGGACAATAGTCATATTAGATCAAAGCCCACCCAAATGAGCTCATCTTAATTAGTTCTGCACAAAACCCTATTTTCAAATAAGGTCATAGTCACAGATACTGGGGGTAGGACTTTAACATATTTTTTGTTAAAGACATCAACCCATAACACCATGTATTTTCACTCCACATCTAATTCTTTTTGCATAGCATTCTTTACATTTGTGTAGTGCTTAAGAGATGTCAAAGCCCTTTCTCTACTCTATGCCGAGTCTTTTTACACACAAAATTCCAGTTGATCTGTTAACAATCTTAGGAAGTAGGTAATTGTCTTACAGATTAAAAAAAATGATGAGACTCAGAAAAGTGAAATGTTTTGCCTAAGGCCCCTTTGACAGGGAATGATGAGACCTATACTTAGAATCCATTTTCAAATCACATCCTAAGCCTAATACATTACACATGCTGTCCTATGAGGGAGGGTTATTTTCTAGAGAGTAGACATTCTACAGGTCGAGCCCAGCATGCAGAGGGGAGGTTACCTGTAAGGTATAATTTGACTAATCATCAAAGATCTCTGTATCGCTGTCCTATAAGTTTGACACAACATGCAGAATCATACATATTATTTAGTCTTTTAAAATACTAAACAATATAAACAGCACCTGAGGAAAGAACAAAAATCCTTATCAGATATTTTATTTTATCTTTATAGTCTGAATTATTATAAAGAGACAGAGCATGAATATTTACTCAGTGTCAAGGTTTTTGCATACAGAAAGAAGAAAATGAGGAGAGAAGACTTTGGAGTGAAAACAGTATGGGGGGCTTATAGCATTGGACCAGGAAATAACAGGAAATGAAGCTTGTAATCTCTAGAAAGAGTACACTTGTAACAAGTATTTTAACCAGACCACAGACAACTTCAATTCTATAAGCAAATGAGAGCTCAATACAACCAGATCTGCATTTCAGACAATTACTGGTGCATACTGAAAAATAAAGAGAGTGGAGAGAGTGAACCATTAAGAGGTGCTTAGGATTGTGTTAGCAAGAGAGTGCAAGCAACACCCAGAAAGAAGACTTAGAATACAATGATAAGCAAGAGGTTGAAATTAAGATGATTTGGTGACTTGTTAGCTATGTGGTATAAATGAAGAGGTAAGTATGATTGAGAAGTTGGGTGGGGGAAAGAGAAATTCACAGAGGCAGGAAACAAAGACAGAAGGACTCAGGCCAGAGGTAGAAAAGATACAGTCATGGTCACACCTGATTTAAAGTGTCAGCAAGACAGCCAAGTATATGCAGCAAGTTGGTCATTAGGATCAAGCGCTAACTCATTTAGGGTTACTGGCATCATGGGGCAATGAGAGCTCTACCAATTGTAGTAGAGGGTTTGTCCTTTGGGTATTCAGATAATAGCTGAGATCACCTTATTACCTGTCATATAAATACGGTTACCAATTCTTCACTGCCTACTCTATGCAAGTACAAGGCCCTCCCTATGGTTTCTGCTACTGCCAAGGTTTCTTCCATTCTTAAATTTGAGCCCTTGGTGCTGTTGCATGACATCATCATGTGATGGGCCACTTGTCCTCTATGAGATTTCCACGTTCTATTCTGAGGCATGAAACTGGCTTCATGGTGTTTGTACAATGGTTTTGAGATGTAAGATCTAATGAGACAGGGAAATGTTTATAATCACTGAGGTTCACAGAGTTTAAAATAGAATTTTAGATTTGCTCTTACAAATCTTCTGCCATGAGATATCTTCCCCAGTGACACTTTGCGCCCCAGCCTCACCCCTGCTGGTCAGAACCCCTCTTTCTATACTTTGTGTCATTTTCTTCCCCTGCACTCAGATTTTTCTGGGGACCCTACGTTCTTCTCTAAATGATCGTGCTAACTATTCATCTCTCCAGCCTTTCTGTGCGTAAACTCAGCTAGATCCATCAGAATCTTCATCAAAACAAGAAGATAGCATTTTCCACAAATACTAATTGTTCTGGTAAATAATGATTTACCCCTTATTTTGTCAAATTAGAAAATGAGGCCACAATGCACAAGAGAATGTGTTGTTGTTAGCTTGGGCCCATAGAGTCTCCATATTGTGGGAATTCCCGAGGGCCAACTGAAGTGGAAAAAGAGGCAGGAGAAGCCAGGGGATAAACTGATTCCCGTTCTCTTCATTTTTCTCTATCCTTGAATGCAAGAAGACTTATTTTCAACTTTTACTTTTTGATATGACGCAAGTTTCCTTATAGCATCTTACAGTTACTATTCTATTCTATAACTGTGTTTAGGAAAGCACTTCCCCATACCACAAATCTGCCTGCCCTTGGATGAAGAACCATTTCCTGATTTTCCCTGTGTAAGGACTGGCTTTTGAAGAAATCAAGAAGAATCCACTCAAGGGATAAATGGTTTTCTTTTGTTTCCTGTCCTTGCATTTGATGTACTCTGGGAGTTTTTGAGCCCCAGTTAAATTTCTTTCTGGTTATTCATGCACTAGTACACTGATACTAATGTAGGATTTGTGGGAAGAAAAATAAAATATGTTAGGAAAGTGCTGAAAATTGTATTTTACACAACTTTTTCTAAAGATTCAAAGTACACATTAGCATATAAAAGGCACTAACAAATAATTGAGTGAAAAATCCTATTTAAATTGACCTAATAGAATGTTTTCCACATACTTTCTTTTGTTAGATAACACTTATTAACAGCTCATGGAATTCATTCTGAAGGACCGTCTTCGGCCACCTGTTATAATTCAAAACTTCTGCTTGCTTCTGGCTTATATATCTGGATTAGTAAAACTATATCATTGAAAAGTAAAAGAGAAGTTGGGGTAGAGACTTTTAAAGTAGAAATCAAGGTAAAATCAAGTTCTTCCAGTCTAGAATTAGGCAAATTATTTGCTAATAATTTGAAAATGTGTCTTCCATTTGCTTGCCATTATATGTGTACAATAGTATTCTCCAGTGGAGTTCAGTCTCAAAAGTACTAAGAGGACCTCCTTTTTAACTGTTTGCAAAACTGTATTCTGAGTGTGGTGCTAATATGAAGCTCAGAGATATTTGATTTGGTTTGGTTGGTTTGGTTACTGTTGTTATTTTTGGTTATTTGGCAGGCTTTGGGATGGAGTCCGTAGATAAAGGCCGTTGTCAGCCGCTGGGTTTTGCCTGACAAAGACAGTTTACTATTTGTGAATGAGGCAGTGAAGCAACACTTGGCTCTGGAGAATTTGTTGCCCTTTTCTTCCTGCCAAGTAAAGAAACCTAAAAGTAGAGTGAACTTGCCACTGCCCTTTTGGCTTTTGTACAGAAACACTGAATTGGAAAGTGCCATCTTGGTACCAAAAGATGTAATGAGCTCTTCTGTGCTACCAAAGATCATGCCAGGCAGTTGTATGATCTCTGGGTCTTAAGTATTTTCATCTACAAAATGTGGAGCTTGAACTATATCCTGCATTTGACTAGCTCACTTCTCCTCAATTTTCTAAATCATTTCTAATATTTGGGTTAACAAAAATTCTGAGCATATGCATTTAGAAAATAGAGTTTGAAGTTGTGGGTGGCTTTCAGGAAAACTAAATCCAGCCTGGATTTAGGTGCTGTATTTTTCAATCTGGCCACTGGTTCCAAATACTGCAGATGTGTTTTCTACATTTTAGCATTGCCAAGAAACACAGATTTTTATTTCTTAAAAACCTATTTTTAACTTATTTTTCAAACACCAGCTTTTACACTTCACTCCCACAATATTCACACATTCTTAAAAGGAAGGTGTGCAACTTGAGTCAAGTCTTTTCCTAATTTGTGGATATTTATTAATTAATAGAGACAAAATTTTTTCGGTTTAAAAAATACAGTTATATCACCTGTCAGAATTTTTAGGAAAAATCATAATTTTTAGTAGTAGGCACTATTACCATCCCCTCTTATAAGTAAAAGAACTGAGCCTTTGTGTGACCTCAGATATAATTTTTTTTTTACTTTTTCTTTAGGTACTAGAATTGAACCCAGGAGTATTCTTACCACTAAGCTATGTCCCCAGCCCTTTTTTTCCTTCCTTCCTTTCTTTCTTTCTTTCTTTCTTTCTTTCTTTCTTTCTTTCTTTCTTTCTTTCTTTCTTTCTCTCTCTCTCTCTCTCTCTCTCTCTCTCTCTCTCTCTTTTTGTTTTTATTGCAGTACTGGGATGGAACCTAGGAGTATTCTACCTCCGAGCTACACACCCCAGCCCTATTATTGAACAATTTAGCAAGATACCAACAGAAAAAAAAAGGTAGCCGGGCATGGTGGCACACACTGGTAATGCCAGCATTTGGGAGACTGAAACAGGGCCTCAGCTACTTAGTGAGGACCTTTGCAACTCAGTGAGACCCTGTTTAAAAAAAAATAAAGAATAAAATAATTTTAATTAATATGCCTCAAAGGACTTAAGTCCAGAGCTTTATTCATAGAAGCTATTTGATAAGATAAGTCAGGATAAGTCCTAAATTTAACTTAGTCTACTTGAATATACTGGCAATTTTGTTCTAGACATTGTATTTAATGAGAGGGAAAAAAGTTATAATCACCTCTTTGGAGTCTCACAAATAGCAGGGAGATAATATTGTGTGATGTTTTTAAGACCACATATCTGCTGGGCACAGTGGTACACACCTGTAATCCCAGTGAGTTGGTAGGCTAAGGCAGGAAGATAGAACATTTTAGGGTAGCCTAATTATATATGATTATAACTTTTTTCCCTCTCATTAAATACAATGTCCTTTGAGGCATATTAATGTTGGTAAAATGTTATTGTTTTCATTAAGTGTTGAGTAGGTTTGAAAACACAAACAATGAATGACATAAATAAAAATTGAAAAAAAATGAGAAAATTAAAGATCAAAACCTATGATGATTTAGAGGCAAGACAGACCTGGGGAAATGTTAGCTGACTTGGAGGAAAGGATGGTGGTGTGACAAGTATAGATAGATGGAGGTACCTGCCCAAGTTGGGGAACTAGCATAAAGGTGGGAATTCTTGAGGACAAGAGAAGTCAGGATTAGCCATACCAGAGTGACAGCAAAGGAAACTAGGAGATGGCTTTAAGAAAAATGAAGATTATGGGCCTCTGGGTTTAACAAAAGATGTATTAGGAAGATACTGAACAGCAATGGCCAAATCAGAACTGGATGTTAGGGGATAAAACCAACCCAATTATGTAGGTTGAATAAAGTAGAGATGAACTGAAAATAAAAACACTAGTACAAAGAGGGAAACAAAGTAGGATATTAGCAAGTTGCTGGGAAGAGAGACATAAAAATGTTGACATAGTGTGGTTTCATCCCTATTGACAGCACTGCCCTCTGAAATACTGGGGACACCATTCACAAAGTCATTCTATATGAATATAGAATCAAGCAAGGTGCAGCCCTGCCCAATCAATCTCATAATCACAGACATTGCCTTAAATGTACAGTAGAATGCTCAGGATATAGATGTGTGTATGCACACATATTACCCAACTGAGGGAAGGCAACTACAGTTGGTGAAACCCCATAATATGGCAGGTACTTCACTAAAAGCTTTACATGAATTGAATTTATTTAATCTTCCTGATAGCCTTACAAGGTAGGTATTGTTAAAGTCTATTAGAAGTGAAAATTGATCTTGAGATGTCTAGTACCATATTAAAAATTCTCAAATTAAATTAGTCACATAATTAACAAATAAGAGTTACTATATCAGTCTGCTTAACTCTGCCCCATGCTTACTTTTGCCAATTATATAATATCAACATGACTTAGCACAGGGCATATGTAATACACTATCTTTTCATCTTGGAAGGCAGAGTTGGTTCTCAGAGTTTGGAAAGGTGAACTATGCTGAAGGTGGGCAAAGCCCTGAGGAAACAAGGTCTGAGGTGTGTGGCTTTGTGTTCAGAAATCAAACACAGGTAGGATGCTGGCATTGGAGTCCCCAGAAAGGAACTGACATCAAATAACAACAGAGAAGGAACTTAGAAGTAACTGGGTTCAGTCCTCTTTGCTCTGTGCCTACCGTCCATTTGACCTTTTTCCATTTGGTAAGAAAGTTGAGGCCCAGAGAAATGCTACATGATTGCCCAAGGTCAAAGAGCTAAACAGCAGAGATAGGATTAAAATCTAGGTGTTCTGGCTTCCAGGAGGAATTCTTTCTCCTATACTTCAGGGGAATATGCTGGAGAAGGGACAGGAAGGCCAAGGAGGGCCAGACGACGTCGTGCTGCAGAAATCAGCATGGAATGGAAAGCTGGATTCTGGTCTACATTGCACTCAGCACAGTGTGGTATCTCGGGGCCTTAAGGGGAGCCTGCCTTCCTTGGGCTCCCTCCTTCTGTGTCATGAACCATCCAGTGGACACAGAGTAGCTCCTAACCCCTCACTGCCCTATCTACTGTCTGGGAGTTATTTGGCTGCAGTGCCAATCATCTTAGCAGTTTTAGAGAGCAGAGAAAAGCGTCACCAGGAGACTAAGTCTCAGAATAGTTCCGAGTCAGCTAGAATGACAGGAGACAGCGCTGACTCCCAGGAAGAGCAGCTCTTTGGATCCACCCTCCACCCCAGGCCAGGACACCAGCTAGGTCAGCGCACCGGCACAGCAGCTGATAATGGGTTTTCTGTTCAGTAGATGGGGAAAGCTATATGCTCAGGCTACGTATACCTGACAAGAAGGAATAGTGATAATATGGTAGAAAGCCAGAATTAAAACAATCGTTGTTTACAACAAACTTTCCCCATTAGATTCATTTCATGGATATATGACGTATGTATCTGTACAAAAGGTGTAATTCCCACCTTCACATTTAAGAAATTGTCAGGAAGGCTAAATAAGTTGCTCAGGAGGAACTGTGAGCCAGTGCTGGAATCAGTTCAGAATACAGGTTTTTTGAACCACTAGAAGAGGAGGTTGGTTTATGAATCAATAGGAAGCACCAAAAAGCAACTCTTTTCTCTGCCCAAGACTTGGCAAACTGGAACCTACTTATGGAGACTGTTAAAATGCAAATCTCTGGATACCACCCCCAGAGATTCTGGTTCACCATTCTGTAGCTCCGTTTTTCATTTTTAACAGACTCCAGTGAGCCTCACTTTGGATTTCCCTGCTCATGTCTACAGATAAGCTGCACCTCCACCTGGTCTCAAATAAATCTAGACAGAGCCAGCCCCAAGATATTTCAGTGCCCTTCTCTCCATACTCAGTTACTTCTCCCCCAAATTAAAGCCGTGACTCCTCTGCCCATAGGGCCTGCCATATTTCAGTTCATATTTGCTTGTTCTGCAGAATCCATGACTCAGGTGATCTATCCATGATTTCCAAAGACATCCCTGTGCTGTGGCATCTTCTCTCCCATGTCACTTGCCTTAATCCTAGGGTTATTGTAATGATAAGCACAGCCAAAGGCTCCTATGGAGGGATGCTTTGTTTCTTTAAGAAAAAGAAAAGGAAAAGCATTGATTTTGATATTTTCTCTTAGTAACTTCCAGACTCAAAGTCTCCCATGAAAATCAATTAATACAGTAGCACTTTTGATTTCAAATAGTATGGAGAAGATGAAGATGAAGGTGAAGAGGATGATGAAGAAGATGAAAAGGAGGAAGAAAATATTTTGTAACAACTGGCAGACCAGAGGGGCTGTGCGAAGGAAGTGTGATTTTAGCCTGGGTCCTGCTGGAGCATGTTTTAACAGCTTTTGACCCAAGAATTTTTGAAGCAAAAGTGCATGTAAAAGCTTTCTTTCTCTTCCATCCTGCTGACGTTGTACAGGTAAATGCAAGCAGGCACCTTTCATTATCTGTGTCAGGGGAGTCAAAGACTGGAGGGGATTACATACTGTTTATAAGTCAAATCTGTTCCGTGAATGGTTGTGTGTGTGTGTGTGTGTGTGTGTGTGTGTGTGTGTGTGTGTGGTATGAGAGGGAGAGAAAGAAAGAAAAAAGTGCACACATTTTTCTCAAGAAGCATGGCAGGGAATGGAGATTCACGCATTCTATAAAATTCTTCTGGATCTCAGTATTATGTGGGATCATGGGACCAATTGGATCCGATCTCTAGAAGAAATTAACTTACTATATAGCTAGAATATATAGACAGCTCGCACTCATGAAACACTGAGAGGAGGTAAACTGATGAAATGTAGAGGGAATAAAAATGACAAGAGTTCCGGGAGCTGGGGTATTCAGACGGGCAGATGGTAGCAGAGCAGTTTAGGTACTGGAGTCAGCAGCTATGGGAATGGGGAGTTCATATGGGATTTGAAATGAACCATGACATAGATTATCAGCAGATGAGCAAGGAAGAGGTGTCTGAGTCAAGAAGTCAAATGAACCAGATCTGGGCATCGCAAGCCACATTCTGAGGCCATGAGGTGGAGGCCTGCAGGCCAGCTCATCCCTTCTGCTCTCTGCAGGCAGGACTCCTGAAGTGGGTCACAAGCCATTCATTTGAAAATTTGTCCCCAAAGCAGTAATTCCACTCTAGAGAGATTTTTTATTTAACTGTGGAAAGAGAGAGAGAGAGAGAGAGAGAGAGAGAGAGAGAGAGAGAGAGAGTTAGTCTGTCATTATACTTTAGATAAAGATCCCTAGGTATAATTGTATGGTTTAATAGGCTGAGTTTATTACTGATTGCAGCAAGTTAAGAACACACACCACAGGGAACCATGAGACATCCCAGTAAGAGAATCCTAGATAGAACTTACAGGATTGAGGCTTATACTGGGTGATTTGAAGGAAGGTTTAAGGATGTAAGGGTTCTTTTGAGACCAGATAATCTCATAAAACAAGAATGGCTCTATTACTGGATATCACATAAGTCTTGTCTATAAACTAGAATGAGATGAAATTCTAATGGTAAATAAGTCACAGCCACTCATCTTCTTTAAAAGAGCTAGATGTTTGATTATTTGTGACTGGCACAGTGATCTTGCTTTTGTGTTTAAACAAAATTAGGTATAGCTTTTAGTGTCTTCCTTTATAGTGATCTCAGCTTGACCTTGTCTGAGGTTGATATTCTGAAATATTGTTTATGTCCAAAAGTAGAATGAGTGTCAGGCCAGCCTCTGGTTTTCAGGGGCTGCTGTAGATACTGCTACTTTTGTTTGATTTGAGAGCTTCTAATATACATTTTATTTTATCTTTGTTGTTTTTGTTCTTTTTATCATTGAAACAACTTAGGTTATGTCTATGCAAAAGTTCATACCATTTTGGTAATTAGGGAAATCAAAGAGTTAATGAAACCATAGTTGAGCCAGGCATTAGGGCAGACATCTACAATCTTAGTACTTGAGAGGCTGAGACAGAAGGATCTCAGGTTCAAGGCTAAAACATGGTAACTTAATGAATCTTGCTTCAAAATAAAAAATAAATAAAAAGGTCTGAGGTCTAGTTACAAGTGGCAGAACCTCTCTAGATTCAATCTCCAGTTACACTACACACACAGGACACCTAGATGCTTAGGGTTTACTTACTGAAAGTGCAGACTCTTCAAATTGAGCCATGTTGACAAGCATTTGACTTTATTTTGCTGTGATCTTAAGTTTCTCCCTATATCAATGAACAAACAGTGGTATTAGGTGATAAATATTAAGAATACCAGGTAGAAGAGATTGAAAAGTAGGATATGGAAAGGAAATATAAAGACGTAGCTGTTTGTAAAAATAATTGATGATTCTTTAAGATTTGTGAATATTTAACTTTCTTCTCAAGATTTCACCTCTCAGAGTACAAAAGAAGCAGAAGATGGAATAACAGAGTATCAATGTTTTTCAACCTAATTATGTTGCTACTATTTTTTAGGGAGAGATATGTTTTTCTTGTTTGAATGGGTGTCCCTTAAAGCTAATGACCCAGATGTTTGTGTTGAGTGTCCTTGGATACAGCTCTGGGTAACTGATCTACTGAATTTTAAGGGTGACTTTGACAAATATAAATGCTTAGTTGAATGAAGTGATATAAACCAAATTCTTTCTGCTGAAAGAAAAAATGAGTAGGAGTTGCTTTCAATGTATTGCACCTAAGCAAATCATTAGACAAATTTCCATCAACTTCTAACAACACTGTAGGCAATGGCAGTTCAGCTTTTAACTCACTGCATTCAGCTGATAACATGTTTTCTCCTATAGTAATTTCAACATAACAACAACAATAAAAAGCTTGGAATGAGAAATTTTCTCAGAATATTCGACCTTGGAAGATTTTAGAAGAAAATGCTATATTAACTGCTTGCAGACACTAGTGTTTGGCTTCATTGATTACAGCACAGATCTTCTGCCTCTTGCTCTGTCTGGGATTGTAGCCTATTGCTAATTAACTTATTTTAAAGCACTAAAAAATAATGAGACAAAAATAGCTAGAAACTTGCTTTTCATAATTGATTTTGTTACAGAAATCACAAGTATAGCTTGGATTTTTAAAATATTCCTTCCTCCCGCCCCCTCATCACTTATTTCCCTGCGGCCTGAGCTATTAAAAGAAGAAAAAAGACTCACAAAAAAGGGCTTATGTTTCTGAGGCTGTGACATCCTATCTGGAAGGAGCTGCATGTGCCAGTAAGACAGTAATGTGTGATTTCATTAGTGAAAGCTGGAAGCACAGGCTGCCCTTTTGAAATGTATATGAGATCTGGCCAGCAAATTCACTGTGTGGCTGCTAGTTTCCTGAATATTAAACTGAAAACCTGTGGTGTCTTTTATGTAGCTCAGTATTAAAAATGAACCAGTCAAGAAAACAGATAACACAATATGTTGTCAAATGCTATTCATGGATGTAGCTCTTCCTGTTTTTGTGGTTCATTTTTGAGGAGCTTAATTCAGGTGGCCTGTTTCTCCAAATAAAATAATTGCAAAAATTATCTTGTAATGAATAGATTAGAAGGGAAATGTGGCAGAGTACACAGCTCAACTTGTGTTCACTCTGTTAGTAGAGACCATATGGAAGTTCCAAAGATGCACGATGGATCCATTCTACAAGCCTGGAAACTTAGTTTATTCTCACCTTACATTTACATTTTTTGGGTTAAATAATGGATGTGGTACCATTGCCATTCATAAGCAGAGCAGAATGCCAAAGGCATTCCTATCTGGCCTTAAATGACAGAAAGAGAATTTTACATGCTTGTGTGCACACACGACACACACTTATATTTCAATACTTCACGTATGTTTCCACAGGCCAGTTAGCCCCAACGGGGTGTGGCCGAGGACCCTTGTATCTGATAAAGATGAAGGGGCTCCTTAATGTCATGCACGGTGACATTTTGATGTCTCCATGACATGGGCTGTATTTGAAAAGGCTGTTTCAATGGTATACCATTTTCTATTAAAGCTAACCCAGGGTAGTCAGCTTGAGATGAAAAATGTATATGTGGCATGTGTGTGTGCATGTACACATGCATATTGAAAAGGGTGAAAAAAAAGTAATGAAAATAAGTAGTAAAACCTAATCTTCTCTCAACACCTGTAAAATAATATTTATTTCTTCTCGCTGAGAAAAAGAAAGGATTTCACCTGCTGTGGGTGCTTACCTCCCAGTTGAGGATAGAGATCTTGCGAATGCTAACATATTCAAAATAGTACTTTCTTACCTAAGTTCATTATCATCCTACAACATACATTTATATTATTTTAGCTTGCTCCAGGCTTTATTCTTTCTTTTAGTGTTTTACTTAAGGGATTTATTAGATCATGTAGTTGTGAAAGTTTTGTTTTGTTTCCAACATTGTATGTTTTTTCTCTGTAATATTTTATTCTTTATTTTGAAACAGGGTCTCAGTAAGTTGCAAAGGGCTTCACTAAGTAGCTGAAGCTGTCTGAGAACTGCAGTCCTCTTGTTTCAGCCTCCCAAATGCTGGTATTACAAGCGCGCACCACAATGCCTGGCTCCTATTTTATTTTATTTTTTTAGTTTGAAATAAGTCCTCACTAAGTTACTGAAGAGCTTACAAAGTTGCTGAGCCTGGCTTCAAACCTGTGATTCCCCTGTCTTATCCTCCCTGGTACTGGGATTAAGGGAGTGCACCTTTTTATGATTCTTGTTAAAATTTCAGACAAAACTTATTTATGGTGGAGTGAAAAGGAAAAGAAAACCATAGAGTCACTTGGTGACTAAGATAGTATTTATACTATGACTTTAGAGAATTGTAATTTCTCTTCTACAAAGTAGGCCAAAGTAGATTTTCCCAGTGGCCCAGAACTCTCCAGGTTACCCAAGGACAGTAACAAGAATCTATTTATTGAGTTGGTCAGTCACTCAAAAACAAGAACATATTAAGAAAGTTATGAGGACTTGGAGTAAGGATAAGAAAGGTATGATGCATCTTTTAAAATGTTACTTCACCATCCTTGTCCTTGAGCTATGGAACAATCTCCTGGAAGTGGGCGATTTACATAAGAGACCCAACTAGAGAATGGTGCAATATATAGTTTGCAACTGAGCCCTAAAATTTTGACCTGTAGTTGATATATACCATAGAGATTCAGAGGAATGACATGATCAAAATGACTTCTCTAATATATCAAGACAATAGTACATTGACCTTTCTTGACTTTTTCTTTTCTTCAAAACATCATAAATTTTGTGTCCAAATATTTTGAACACGTTTATTCTCTCTACTCAAATGTGATCTATTCTTGTGGCCTTCCAATCATTAGCCAAAGAAAATGGTAAAAAGCATCTATTCTATTGTAGAAAATTGTGTTTGGCTTTGGGAACATTTCCAGACAATAAAGTTCAAAGTAGGCCAACAAACAAGAGTTCCATGGAGACTGGAAAGACTCAGCCACAGACACACAACACTTTTCACTTATTGATATTAGTGACAGAGTATAGGAAGAAGGGGAAGAGGAAATCATTCTGAAAAAAGACTGTCTTCCAACCACAAAATTCACCAAGTTTTCTGACAAAATTGATAACCATATGCTACATGTTTTATTTCAAAAATTCAAGTCCAAAACCTATACTTTCACATTTGACAGTCTGTCCTACACAGTTTATATACTAAGATACATATTTTTATTATCAAAAGTCCACACTTAACGAAGTATTGAATTAACTTGACAATTAAATAGGAAGTCTCTGTTGGGACTGCTGAAAGACGGCTGAAAAGCATCTTTTGAAAAATGCAGTTGATCTATGTACTGCTTTTTCCTCTGCTCCTTCCCAGTTTTGCGGTGAGAAGGGACACTTTTGTAGTTCCTTGGCTAAACAATAGTGCAGGAAGTCCCAGCTGTCCTGGCTTAAGCTGTCTCTCTGCTCTAATAATATGGGTGGGAATAGCACTTCTGTCTAAAGAGTGCACACATTTTAAGTTGCTTTAATCTTCCTGCCAGTTAGACCTTTAAGATGTCAAGTGTATCTCCAGACAGCTTCTGTGACAATTTAGTATTCTTTGGTAAAGGAGACTAAGGGGAAGAGCAATTTTCAAGTGACTGATAACGTGGAGAAAAAAAAAGTCACTGTTTGATTATCAAAGAAAAATACATGTACACATTTTTGCCTATGAAAACATAAAGATACATACTAATTTTAGCACTGACTGTTGTGAGACTGGAAATCAGAATTCTCAGCCTTAGAACAGGGTTTCTAGGCCTCAGCAATGCTAATATTTTGGACAAGGTAGCCATTTGTTGCATTGTACAATGTTCAGCAGCAAATTCTCTCCACCCAGGGAGGGTACATTAGCCTGGTGATATTGAAGAACAAGAGCTCTTGTGACAATCATTTACTTTTCCTAGAGCTTTGTTTATATGAATATATATATATATATATATATAATATATATAATATATATTCTTGTTGGTGCATGTAATTATATATGATAATGAGATTCATACATGCATATATCACTTGATGTATTTCTCTCTGTATCACTCAATTTTTTTTAACATATTAAACAGATGAGAACAGCTACCCAGGAGTTAAAGAGACTTAAAGAATAAGTTATATGGCTAGTGTTCTATTTTAAAAAGAATAACAAAACTTATACATTTTTAGTGTCTGCTTCCACCTTCCTGTTAGTCATCTGGGGAATTTACTCATCCATCTAAGTGATGCTGAAGCAATTTTAAGACTAATTTAGTGGGTGGGAGGTAAATCTTTATCCTTTCAAGGTGAATTGGTTTCTGCAATAACCTAAACGATTCAACTTCAGTAAATAAGGTGGGTGGGCAAGGAGGCAAAATCCCCATGAATGATAATAAGATCGATTTTTTATATTTGTCTCATGAACAGACCCTCAAGACAATTTCAATACAAGAGTCATAAAAAGATTTTGAGTCATCCTGTAATTAAGGGAAAAAGTGTACAAACATCTCCATGAGTAACAACTCTGAATTCTAGCTGACTTTCAGCTTTGGAGGTTTTAAGGTATTCATTAAAACTTCCCACTGCTTTAGAGTCATACCTCATAGAATAAGAAAATATTCTGAGTTATAGAAAAATGTCTTTTTTTAGATATATTTATTATTATTATTTGCATTACTTGGATCAAATAGACATTTACAGAGCTTTTATAGATTCTCTGCATATGTCTGTACTTTTAGATGACCAACACATTGTCTCTGGTCCTAAAGATGGATACTTTCAAGTGAGAGAGACAGAGTCATAATTTTTAACATAATTTTGTGAAAGATTTTCAATCCAACACAGCTGTTATAAACTTTATAGTGAGAAGCCACTAAATTTCATCTTCAGTTTCCCAAAAAATGTACAGTGTTATCAATAAGCACTAAATAAATAATATTATAATAAAGTTATCAGTAACCTTTGTCCTCTCTTCTCACATCAATACTCTGATTCTATGGTAACAATGGTAGTTTTGTTGAACATATAAATTATCACATTTTGTAAGGGAAATATGAGCATATCATATCTAAGTACTAACCATTAGTTTTATTTTAATTATTACTAAATAGGAAGAGATGCCCTATTAGACATTTATAAACAGCAGATAAGACTTGTTACTACTAGCAATTCACAATTAAATAATGATGATAAACCAAAAGAATAATCCTTTCTTTCCTCTTTCTGAACTATACAGGGTTAAAATGATCTGCTTGTGGCCTTGGTTGACCTGGACATGTTGTATCCTAGGAAAATAGCCAGCATTGGAAAGCAAAGTGAAATATCTGTATTCAAAACTTAACTCTTAAATTCTTTGAAATTTAAACTATTGCATTATTATAAAGTATATGGGTGATATCCATAATGCTAGATTAAAAATTTGTATGACTTTCAAGATGTCTGTTTCGGACTTCAACATCCTCATTTATAAGATAAAGAGATTAGAATTGGAGATAATACACTTCAAATGAGAATAATTGGCTCATTATATAAGTTCTCATTGTAATCCTCCTAACAACTGAATGGTGCAGATCTTTTCATTTCTGCTTCACATATGGAAACAATGAGGCTCAGCTCACCCCACCCATCTTCAGACTGCAGCTGTGGAGGAGCTGGGATTCAAACACACATCTGTCTGATTTGAGGTCTGTGATTCTTTTCTTCCTACCGCCTACACATGCTCTCTACTTTTTGATTTGTATATGATGAAGATCTAAAATTATGTGATTTTTTGATAAGTTAACCAAAGAAATAATATGAAGCTATCACATATTTGATAACAACTTCAAAATGAAGGAGAAAAAAATGTTATTTCTACTTCTAAACTAGGGAATTTTAAATGACAAATAGTAACTTTCAATAACAGGAGAATGGTTTCGAAGGATTGCCTTTCATTATCATCTAGAATACTTCTCATTCCCAAAGTTTCAAGCACAGAGAAAAAATAATTTAATTTTCAGATTATCTCTTTGGTTAAAGTACCAAAGGAGAAACTAACGTTAAAAATAACTGTGAGGATCTGTTTGATCTGCTTGGTGCCTTTGTCCAAAGAGCAGCCACATCTATCTCTAGTTTTTATCTTTCATTTGCAAGAACTCTGATGTTTCAGCAGTTTATGTATTAAAATTACAATAATTAGTTCAATATCAATAGGGTAAAATAGGTGGAACATTAATTTTAAGTGTATTGCTTCTGTATTATGTAGATATTTTTCAACTCATACTGAATTGTAGCACTATCGGTGAATCAATAGCCATGAAGCCAGATGTGGTGGCGCACGCTTGTAATCCCCGCACTTGGGAGGTGGAGACAGGAGGATCACGCAGGTTTGAAGCCAGCCGTGCTGGCTTTAAGAGACCCTGTTTCCACATAAAAATATAAAATAGGTCTGGGAGTGTAGTCCGGAGGAAGAAGGGTTCCATCCCCAGTAACACCAAAAAATATAAAAAAAAATAAATAAATAAATAAATAAATAAATAAATAAATAAATAAAGCAGCCATGAAAATGGGGCTTCTAGCAGAGAGAAGAAAAGCAGCCTATTTATTCATTTTATTTTTTTTTAATTTTATTTTATTGGTGCACTGTATTCATACATCATAGTGGGATACAAACTTTTGTAGACATACATGCACACATCGCCCAGTCAGCCCCCACCCGATCCCCACCCCGTTCTCTCCTCATCCCTCCCTCCCATGCTTGGCTTAGTGGTTGACATCTAGTATTATAGCAATTTATCCAAAATTAAAAATGATAATCTCACATAACAGTTTCATTTGTCTGATACCAAGCTTTTGATGACTTAAAGATAACATTTCAATATTTCTTTTTGCTTTCTTTCTTACCAGAGAATATTTTTTTCTTTTTTTTTAGGTGAAAATATCATATATTTATATATTTATTTTTCAGAAAAAAAATCTATCCTAATATGGAATATGGATTCTAGATACCCAAAACGATCTTGAAAAAGAACAAAGCTAGAAGATATATATTTTCTGATTTCAAACCATATAAAGCTACAATAATTGAAACAGTGTAGTACTGTTCTAAAGGCAGATATATAGACCATTGGAGTTAAATACAAGCCTAGAGCTAACTTCTTCCCTATATTGTCAAGTTATTTTTGACAAGGTTTCCACGAAGATTTGGTGGTGGAAATAATAATCTTTTAACTAAATATTGTTGAAAAATAATAATTACATGGAAAAGAATAAAATTGGACCCTTACCTAATCCCACATACAAGTATTAATTCAAACTAGATAAAAGACCTAAATATAAATCTTAAGACTATAAACTTTTAGGAGAAAATCTGGGTCATAAAACCTCACAACATTGAAATTGGCAGTGATTTCTTGGATATGATTTCAATGGCACAGGCAACAGAAGAATATACAAACTCCCTAAAAAATAAAAGAAAATATTGTATATCCAAAGACAATGTAAACAGAGTTAAAAGTTACTAATAGAATTGGATAAAATATTTCCAAATGCTATATCTGAAGGTATATTAATATTCCAACTAGAAATCCTAAAAATTAACAACAATAAAGGCAAACAATACAATTTAGAGATAGGTAAAAGACTAACATAAATAATGAATCTCCACAGATAACCAATCTTAGTTGTCTGTTGGATGGAAACTCTTGTTTCTCTGGTTCTGGTGAGTGTTACCTATTTCTTCTTTGTAGTTAATCTCTTTGAGTATTTTCTCTAGTGCTGGTTTTGAAGACATAAATTCCTTCAGTTTCTGTTTGTCATGGAAGCTTCTTATTTCTCCATCTAATTTGATAGAACGTTTTGCTGGATAGGAAATTTTTGGCTGGAAGTTGTTTTCTTTCAGAGTTTGGAATATGTTACTCCAAGCCCTTCTGGCTCTCATGACTTGGTTTGGGAAGTCTGGAGTGATTCTAATTGGTTTGCCTCTGAATGTCACTTGGCCCTTTGTTTTTGTTGCCTTTAAGATTCTCTGCTTGGCTTCCACATTGGTCATTTTGACAATTATATGGCGTGGGGATCCTCTTCTCGGATCCTGTCTAAAGGGAGTTCTATAAGTTTCCTGGATCTGTGTATCAACCTCTTGCTCTATATTTGGAAAATTTTCTGCTATTACTTCCTTGAAGAGATTGTTGATCCCTTTGGTATCACTTTCTTTTCCCTCCTCTATTCCAATTATTCTTAGGTTAGCTCTCTTAAGATGGGTCCATATTTCTTCAATGTCAGATTCCTGCTGTTGGATATCTTTTTCTAGATTAGAAACTATGCATTCATTTTTGAATTGCTCATCTTCTAAGAGCGAGATTCTGTTCTCCATGTGTTCTAATCGGTTGTTCGTGCTTTGAATTGAGGCCTTTTCTTCATTAATTGCATCCTTTATCTTTTTGGCTCTCTCTGAGTTCTTTTCGAAGCACCTCTATTATTTCTACAGTTATTTTCCTGATTTGATCTTCTAGAAATCTCTGATTTTCTGTTTTATCAGGTTCTGATGTTGTGGGGTTGTGCACATTCATTACTTCAGTGTTATTCCTCTTTCCCATGATTTCGGAGGTTTGTGCCTTCTCTGGGTTCTTCCCTTGGGTCACTATGGCTTCACTTAAGGTGCTCTGGATCTCGAGTCTGTATTATCTCAGACCCTACTACTCCTTTACTGGGTTGTATCACAGAGTCTCCGACCCAGGGAGTCGATAGAGGCTGCTTTAAACTATGGGGGGTGCCAGGTTGCACGCTCTCCTATGGTGTGATATCTCTGCCACCACCACTCCCTCGCTGAGTCAAGTCCCAGGAGGCACAATACTGGGATTTCTCCTCTGTGGCCCGCAATTTGACTCACTGTTCTTGAGTACGTAGATGTAGCTGTACTGGACTCGGTGAATTCACTGCTGCTGCCGCCGCTGGTGGCAATATGGCGCCTCTGCCACGCCCTCGGCCATGAGGCTGGCGTATTTTTTCTTCTCTGGTTTTGATTTCCACTCTGAATCCCTGCAGCGTGTGCTGAGCTCAGCCACTGGGAGCTTTAAATGCTGTCTGCGCCGAAAGATCCCGCCTGGCTGTTCCGCATCGGCTCACCTCGGCTTGCTGTAGCCGTCCGCTGAGTTCGCCGCTGCCGCTGGCAGTATGGCGCTGCTGCCGCGTCCTCGGGCGCGTGTGTCTCCTCTGTGGCCCTGAGCTCTGTTCTCAGTCCACTTTCTCTCTGGAGCCTGGTGGTTTTTTTGTTTTTCTGGTGATGGTGTTTTCTGGCTATGAAAGGCGCTCTTTTTGTGGTAATGGAGATTGGTTGTTAGCGGGACTCTTAAGCCCCGCTTTTCTCGGTCGCCATCTTCCCGGAAGTCTCCTATTTATTCATTTTAAATTTCTTCACTTGTTCTTGCTTTTGAAAGTGAGTGAGGCAGGGTCTCTCTTGCCTGTTTCATGAAGCACCTTGCCCAGGTCTTCAGTGTGGCTTTAGTAGCCCAACACATTTCTCCCAACACAAAGCTGGCTCCACCTGACTGTGCCACTCTTCATTGTGTGATCCTAAGTGAGTTCTTTAACTCTCTGAGCCTCAGTTCTTCCTCTCTAAAATGAAGAAAAATACACCGTATCAAGGTTATTGTGAAGCATAAAGTAATAAATCGTGCAAAGTATGTAGCTCATGGGTAGAGCACTAGGATTTAATCCCTGCTACTGACCAGAAAAGTGGCATACAAAGTGTTTAGCTCTATGCCTATTGCATAGTGAGTGCTCAATAAATAGTGGCTTTTTCTAGCTAACACCTTTTTAATTGGTTAAATACTGGATAGTGCTCTGCTAAATTAAAAGAGTGAATAATTATCATCAAAAACTCAATTTCCTAGGAAATAATTTCATTATTGGAAACAAGTTTACTCTATAAAAATTTTATTGTAATCTAATTTATTATGATGACTTGGCATTTTAAATAGATATGGGCATACAGGACAATTCCATACACTAATTATCAGATGTTATATGGTCATTGCATCAGATATCTTGGGGTGTGTTTTTCTCTGACAATAATATTATAGATTATATTATGTTTATCATTTTTATTTCGCTATGATTATTTTAGGATCTAAGCATAGACCCATTACAGTGATTCTGTGTGTGTCAGTTTAACCAGTGAGATCTTGCCATCTACGTGCTCAATCTTCTTCCCTGTGGACTTCAGCTGGCCTAGACCCCACGTTATTCCAATGTCAGGCCAGCCTTGAGGAATGTGATTGACTAGATCAAGAGCCCCTTGAAGACAGGGAGCACTACTTTCTTTTTATATCCCCTAAAATGGCACTAATAGCTGTTAAGTATTTTCTTTTTTTAATTTATTATTATTTTTTTTATTGGTGCACTGTATTCATACATCATAGTGGGATACAAACTTTTGTAGACATACATGCACACATCGCCCAGTTAGCCCCCACCCGATCCCCACCCCATTCTCTCCACATCCCTCCTTCCCATGCTTGGCTTAGTGGTTGACATCTAGTATTATAGCAATTTATCCAAAATTAAAAATGATAATTTCACATAACAGTTTCATTTGTCTGATACCAAGCTTTTGATGACTTAAAGATAACATTTCAATATTTCTTTTTGCTTTCTTTCTTACCAGAGAATATTTTTTTCTATTTTTTTTAGGTGAAACTATCATATATTTATATATTTATTTTTCAGAAAAAAAATCTATCCTAATATGGAATATGGATTCTAGATACCCAAAACGATCTTGAAAAAGAACAAAGCTAGAAGATATATATTTTCTGATTTCAAACCATATAAAGCTACAATAATAGAAACAGTGTAGTACTATTCCAAAGGCAGATATATAAACCATTGGAGTTAAATAAAAGCCTAGAGGTAAATTCTTCCCTATATTATCAAGTTATTTTTGACAAGGTTTCCACAAACATTTGGTGGTAGAAATAATAATCTTTTAACTAAATATTGTTGAAAAATAATACTTACATGGAAAAGAATAAAATTGGACCCTTACCTAATCCCATATACAAATATTAACTCAAAATAGATAAAAGACCTAAATATAAATCTTAAGACTATAAACTTTTAGAAGAAAATCTGGGTCATAAAACCTCACAACATTGAAATTGGCAGTGATTTCTTGGATATGATTTCAATGGCACAGGCAACAGAAGAGTATACAAACTCCCTAAAAAAAAAAAAAAATATATATATATATAGTATATCCAAAGACAATGTAAACAGAGTTAAAAGTTGCTAATAGAATTGGATAAAATATTTCCAAATGCTATATCTGAAGGTTTATTAATATTCCAACTAGACATCCTAAAAATTAACAACAATAAAGGCAAATAATACAATTTAGAGATAGGTAAAAGACTAACATAAATAATGAATCTCCACAGATAACCAATCTTAATTGTTTGTTGGATGGAAAATCTTGTTTCTCTGGTTCTGGTGTGTATTACCTATTTCTTCTTTGTAGTTAATCTCTTTGAGTATTTTCTCTAGTGCTGGTTTTGAAGACATAAATTCCTTCAGTTTCTGTTTGTCATGGAAGCTTCTTATTTCTCCATCTAACTTGATAGAAAGTTTTTCTGGGTAGGAAATTTTTGGCTGGAAGTTGTTTTCTTTCAGAGTTTGGAATATGTTACTCCAAGCCCTTCTGGCTCTCATGACTTGGTTTGGGAAGTCTGGAGTGATTCTAATTGGTTTGCCTCTGAATGTCACTTGGCCCTTTGTTTTTGTTGCCTTTAAGATTCTCTGCTTGGCTTCCACATTGGTCATTTTGACAATTATGTGGCGTGGGGATCCTCTTCTCGGATCCTGTCTAAAGGGAGTTCTATAAGTTTCCTGGACCTGTGCATCAACCTCTTGCTCTATGTTTGGAAAATTTTCTGCTATTACTTCCTTGAAGAGATTGTTGATCCCTTTGGTTTCACCTTCTTTTCCCTCCTCTATTCCAATTATTCTTAGGTTAGCTCTCTTAAAATGGGCTCATATTTCTTCAATGTCAGATTCCTGCTGTTGGATATTTTTTTCTAAATTAGAAACTATGCGTTCATTTTTTGAATGATCATCTTCTAAGAGCGAGATTCTGTTCTCCATGTGTTCTAATCGGTTGTTCGTGCTTTGAATTGAGGCCTTTTCTTCATTAATTGCATCCTTTATCTCTTTTTGGCTCTCTCTGAATTCTTTTCAAAGCACCTCTATTATTTCTACAGTTATTTTCCTGATTTGATCTTCTAGAAATCTCTGATTTTCTGTTTTATCGGGTTCTGATGTTGTGGGGTTGTGAGCATTCATTGCTCCAGTGTTATTCCTCTTTCCCATGATTTCGGAAGTTTGTGCCTTCTCTGGGTTCTTCCCTTGGGTCACTATGACTTCACTTAAGGTGCTCTGGATCTCGAGTCTGTAGTATCTCAGACCCCACTACTCCTTTACTGGGTTGTATCACAGAGTCTCCGACCCAGGGAGTCAATAGAGGCTGCTTTAGACTATGGGGGGTGCCAGGTTGCACGTTCTCCTATTGTGTGATATCTCTGCCACCGCCACTCCCCCACTGGGTCAAGTCCCAGGGAGTACAGTACTGGGATTTCTCCTCTGTGGCCTGCAATTTGACTCACTGTTCTTGAGTACGCAGATGTAGCTGTACTGGACTCGGCGAATTCACTGCTGCTGCCGCCAGTGGCAATATGGCACCGCTGCCACGCCATCGGCCGTGAGGCTGGCGTATTTTTTCTTCTCTGGTTTTGAGTTCCACTCTGAGTCGCTGCAGCATGTGCTGAGCTCAGCCACTGGGAGCTTTAGATGCTCCCTGCACCGAAAGATCCCGCCTGGCTGTTCCGCATCGGCTCACCTCGGTTTGCTGTGGCCGTCAGGTGAATTCGCTGCTGGCTCCGGCAGTATGGCGCTGCCGCTGAGCGTCCTCGGGCGTGAGGCCAGTGTATCTCCTCTGTGGCTCTGAGCTCTGTTCTCAGTCCGCTTTCTCTCTGGAGCCTGGTGATTTTTTTGTTTCTCTGGTGATGGTGTTTTCTGGCTATGAAAGGTGCTGATTTTGTGGTAATGGAGATTGGTTGTTAGTGGGGCTCTTAAGCCCCGCTTTTCTCGGTCTCCATCTTCCCGGAAGTCAAGTATTTTCTTAGTCATTTTGAAGTCAGCTATAGTGGAAGATAATAAAATAGTAACTGAACTACATTTTCCAAACAGATTCCCAGTCTTAGATATTTTAAGAAAGGAGAGCTAATATCTGACATATTTATAATCATTGGCTGGTGATACTTTATGATAATAACAATTTTCTCAATCGCTAGCATTTTTTTCCCTAAAATTCAGCTTTTAGTATTTTACCAACAGTTACCTTGCTTAATTCCAGGGAAGAAAGAGTAGCCAGAATTAACAAATAGTTTAAATACCTGTCCTTCAGGGAGCTGTTGCCAGGTTGGACTAGCTGGATGATGTTGACAAAGCACTTGTTCTAAGAAAGGCATGTTGTCATTAATCACATTTCTATTATTATTATTATTTTTTGCAGGTCTGGGGATGGAACCCAGGGGCATTTGACCTCTGAGCTACACCCCCTGCCCTATTTATTCTTTATTTTGAAACCAGGTCTCACTGAATTGCAGAGGGTCTTGTTAAGTAGCTGAGGCTGTCCGCAAACTGCAATCCTCCAGTCTTAGCCTCCCGAACGCTGGGATTACAAGTGTGCGCCACCACGCCCGGCACATTTCTATTATTTAAAAACATTAATCCACCAGATTCTTTTGCAAGTGAGCATATGTCCCTCTCAGAATTAGGTCAAGCATGTCTGCATATACATCGTTGGTTTAGCAAAACTGAAAATGGTTCCTGAAGTTGCTCCTAGGATCTCTGTCACCCTTGGTGATGATTTGCTGTGACTGGGGTAATTGTGCAGATAATTCCCATAGCTCATGATGGGCCCCTGTGAGGCATGAGTTTTCCCCAGCCCTATGCAGCCCTTCCTGTTTGCTATGTAGCCTGAGCTATCAGCATGCAGCCCTCCAGATGGCATGGCCTGGTGAGCCAGTGCACAATAACACGGAAAGGGAGAAATCTGTCTCTTATCTCATGAGGGTCAATCGTCAGGAGGTTTTGGTGAGACTGCGCAGTATGTTCATAGTAAACATTAATAACAGAAAGGTTTGTTACACGACTCACTATAAACTGGATTAAAATGAGACGTCATTCCCATCTTTACAAAGAGGGAAACATATAGTTTGAGATTTAACCAGAAGCTTAACTCTTGTGTTAATTAAAGAATAAGTGAAAGGAATGACTCAAAAGTTAGTTAATAACAGCATCTGATGATTGATGACACCTCTGTTCCTAAATCTGCACTCACAAAATGACCTTACCAAAGTCACCTAATTTTTACCAGAATCTAAATCTCCTGTAATCACACCCAGTTGTTTTCTCCACTGACAAGAAGCCATCTCTTAAGAGCAGCACTCACTTTTGCAATAAATTCCTTAGAGACATTGAGATGCTCTGGTGCTTTTGGAGAAGCGATTGAGTAGCGAAGATAGTCTCATTTTACAAAACCATTTCATGTAAGTTAAAATTAGAGGCGAAGGAAGTCACTTAACACCAAAAAAAAAAAAAAGACACTAGTAACAAAGTAAGTGACACCTGATGTGTGGTGAGCAGAAGTTAATTTCTTATCCCTAATATACTCTTTGCCTGTTCTAAACAGCAGCCTGTCCAACACTCTCCTGTGCCCACTCATGAGGAAACAAGACTATTGTCTTACATGAAATCAGCTCTTGTGACTAGGGCATCGTGGATGAGGAAGAAGACATTATTAGATGAATAAAAACAATGCAAAATACTTCTTCCTTTTAAAGGTTCAAAGCAATTTAAAAAAAAAAATTCCTGAGCATGGTCTTCCACTTTCCCTAGCTGATATTGAGGTTCTTTCTAGGAGTTGCAGGAAGAGGGTTTGGGTGGATCATAAATGGACATTGACAGTCCATGCTTATTGAGTTCCTGAACTAGGTGGAACTTCAGATTGAAGACAGAGCAGGGAAGTTGCAGTAAATGTGGACTGTAAGGTTACTATTTCAGAAAAGTGTTTATGTCTGGAAGATCATTATGCATGCTGGAAATGAGCTAAAGTGTATCATCCCCATTCTAGTTGCAAAAGTATTGTTCCAGGTACCATGTGACTCTTTGTGGTTCTGTGCATTTTAAAACATGGTCCCTGAAGACAGAGAATCATTTACATCACATAATCCAGATTTCAAGTTAAGAGCTGTGATATATAAAATTCCAGATATTCTCCATCATATATCTAAGGGATTGTCTCTTCTCTATTCTTGGTAGACTTATTTTTGATGTTGTGCCAGTGGAAGGAAGTGGTGTTAGGATTAAATGAATTGTGGTACAGGGAGGTTTGTCTTGGAATAAACAGAAACACTATCAGGATATCAGAAATATGGTGTCTGCATGTCTAGTCTCATGGGATTTATTTCCATAGTCAAAGATACCAGTTAAATGGCTACAGATAAGAGAAATCCCACAGTGTATTTGGCATTAGGACAAGAGATTAGTCTAGAGAAAGAAAAGGGTGGATATCATACAGAATCTTCCTTGCATTTCATGCTAACAAAAGTGAGAGGTTTCTTGAGAAGACTATGAACTAATTGAAAGGTTTTACATAATCAAGCAATAAGATCAGATTTGGATTTTTTTAAACAAATCACTCTTTCTACAGTAGAGGGAATGATTTCAAGTGAGATGATATCTCATGCAAGGAGACTAGAGAAGATTTTCCAGGCTCAAATTCTCAATGGAAAAAGGACTTAGTTTATCTTAGGATCTAGGTTCATAATAGGTAGCTTTTGCATGTTTTTCACTAACTGGGGTTGTGGTTGTAATTCACACATTATATAATGATAGACTAAATTGAAGTGTGGCAGTAGAGATGTGAATAGTTGGACAGAGATTCTGAATATATTAGTGAGGCAGAATCTATAGGAGGAACATTTACTTGTTGCAAGTATTGAGGAGGGAAGGAGGTAGAGGAGTAAAAATAAAAATAGGTATCTGGCTTGGGTCACTTGTGATACCATTCATTGAGGTTAGAAACATTGAACACAGAACAGGTTGAGGGAAGGAAGAAGATGGATTACTTGAAATGTGTGAACTTTGAAAGATTTGTAGGACATTTAAGTCATGATGATCATGAGGCATCCTGGGCAAGAGGGTCCTATTACCTAGGGTTCAGAAAGAGGTATAGGTAACACAAGTATTCTTCAGGGTTGCCATCATACATAAAACAATGGGAATAGTGAGATCACTGAGGAGAAACTGAGAATCCAAAAAGTGGATGGAAGTCTGATAAACACCAACATTATAGGCTCAGGGAGAAGAAAAGTGATAGTAGAAAAACACAGGAGAGCCAAAGATTAGGAGAAAACAGAAATAAAGGCTGAAAGGAGTGTGGCTTCTTGGCATCCAAAGGAAATTATTTAAGGAAAGGGCATGTCTTCTAGAGATAGAAGATATAAAGATAAAAGAAACACAGTTCTTCTCTGGAGAAGTTCAAATTCTAGTGAAAGAGAAGAAAAATAAATAATTCAGAACCATTAACACCCACAGTAGACATAATAAGATATTACTTGGTCCCAGAAGAGAAAGTGTCTATATTAAACCCTCCACTTCTAAGTACCCAACTGGAACAAATTCAAAAGTAGAAAAATCCTAAACAGTTTCTTACCAAGAGAAAGGTTTCATAACATAGCATAATTATATATTTTATCTAATAAATTGTTTATTGTTTCACTTCAATAAGGTTCAAGAGGGAATGAATTTTTGTCTCACCTACTCACATCCCCATCTGAAAGGAGTGCTTGACCTATAGGATATGCTCAATAAATATTTGTGGCATGCATAAAATGCCAATCACACAACTGGTCTCGACCTCAAACCATTACCTAGGAAACTTGTCTGGATAAAATGCCTGATATTAATTTGTTTTCTTGAGTTTGCCTTTCTCCTTTAAAATCTGAGCACTCAAAATACTGGTTTTGTCTGAGGGTTCCATTATGCAGTGTTTTAATTAACAGGAATTCACTGTGTTGTGAGAATTATTCAGTATACCTACTAACCTTCTCAGCTATGAGAAGATTAAATCATTTGAGAAAGGATGCATATTTTCTTGCTTTTTAAATTTTTTTACTAAAGGATTTTTCTTAAATAAAAACAATTATTGGAAGACTATCTACAGATGGTGATAAAATGATAAGAATTTCTTCAGTTTAACTCCATTCATTTAGAAACCCCCTAGAAAATTACATGAAACTTAAAATCTTTCTCTGCTCCAAAAAGAGTGATAAACTTTTTTTAAAAAATCTCATTTTAAGCTCCATAAAAGAAGAATTTTTATCTTTCAACAATTATTCTGATATGTGTGGATAACTCAAAGATAGCTAGGTCTTAAAATTTTTAGACTTTTATAGTAAAGAATGCCTGATAGAGAAAGTGGTTTGAGGAAGATATTGCTACTTTATTCCAACTAAGTGTGCTAAGAAAAATGGCTGAGATTTATGAGCAGGCTAATTACCTTTCATTTATTTCTCCAAGAGCATCAGCTTCTGCCAGAATTTGCTAGACATTTCCAATTGATTGAAAGTTAAATCAGACCATTTATCTTCTAAGCAACCTAGGGATTTCCAGGAAATTTAAGAAAGTGATTTTTAACCTAAGAACTAACCTGAGTAGAAATTTCCATATGAACCTGGAGGAAAAAGAGAACTCTTGAGGTAAAAGGGATACTGTATTCAAATCATAGGTGTGAAACAGGAAAAGATGTTGATGTGTAAGATGTTTTATGGATTTAAAATCTAAGTTCCTGGGGTGGAAGGCTAGATGAAATAACCAGGTGTTTAAGGGAGGTCTGGCAATTTAGACCTTTGTATGTCAAGACTTTCAATTAACAAAGGAGACACAGTTCTCTATTTCACAATTTCAAATATGTATGAGCATAGGGATAGAATATCTGTGGTATTGCCCATACTACTACTAGTATGATCCTAAGTCAAGTTCATTTATTAAAATTTTCAATATCTGGCCATATGAGTATGTTATTTTTGTCACTGTAACAAAGTGCCTATGATAATTAATTTATAAAGAAGAAAGGTATATTTTGGGTAACAGTTTTGGAAGTATGAGCCCATGGTCATTTGGCTTTATTGCTTTGGAGCTTTTGTTGAGCTAGAACTTCATGGCTTGGAGTGTGTAGTAGAGAAGAGCTGTTCATCTCTTGGCAGCTGAGAAGCAAAAAGATAGGAAATGGCCAGGGTCCCAACACCCCTTCCAGGCCATGCTCCAATGACCTAACTTCCTTCCCCTAAGCCCCACCTTTTATGGGTTCTACCACTTCTGAATAATGCCAAGACGAAGATAAAAATGAAGATCAATTAACAAAGGCATTTGGGGGATATTCCAGATCCAAACTATAGCAGCCCATAACAGACCTTGGTAGGCCTTGTTAGCACAGGTAAATAAATAAGGTAAACATTATGTAGTTCTGAAATGAGATTGTTACCATGAAAATTATTTTTCTTATTTTTGAAAATATTTCCTCAAAATGAATAAATGGCACATCTCTCTCTCTCTCTTTTTTTTTTTTCAGTACTGGGGATGGAACCCAGGGGTATTCTACCTCCGAGCTACACCTGCAGCCTTATTTTTATTCTTTATTTTGAAACAGGGTGTCACTAAGTTGCCAGGGTCCTCACTAAGTAGCTGAGGTTGTCTGCGTACCCAGATCCTCCTGTCTCAGCCTCGCAAACGCTGGGATTACATACATGCACCACTATGCCCAGCTTATTTCTCACTTTTTTAAAAGCATAAAGCGAAGTGTGGAGGCACAGTGATATGAATTAACTGAAAAATAACAACTTAGTTTTAACATCTTAAGACTAATTTTTTTGTCCTTAAAACATAACAGGCAGTTGTGTTAATCATTAACATGTTTTCTCAGTAAGTGAATAAATAATACAGCTATTCATTGAATGAATAAATATTCAATCTACTACCCTTTACCAGTGAGAATCGTGAAATTTGAGAACTAGAAGATATCTGAGTGACTTTCTTTAGAATAACTTTACTTTAAAAATACTGAGGCCTACAACCTAAAGAACAATTTAACAAAATTGGACCTAAAATTCAGCCCTTGGGTTCTCCATCCAGTGACCCTTTCCACTAAGACTCTTCTTGAGATTGAGATAGTATCTTTGAGCTGTCTTTGTCCAACCAAGAGTTCAAAGTAGAAAGTAGGGTGAGAGTCTCACATCCCATATATGCATTGAAATTTACCATGTATTCAGGCCCTGTGTCGAATCTAGAAATACAATGATGGGCAAATGGAAAGAGGATCCCTGCTGTCTTGAAGCTCTAACTCTAATGGGAAGATTTCATCATAATATGGTGGAGTCACACTGATAGAAATGACAAGTTGTCAGTAGTGGCAAGTCAGAAAGGTGCATGGACAACTTCCAGGAAGATGGCGACCAAGAAAAGCAGCATTTATGAGTCCTGCTAAAACTCAATCTCTGTTGCCACAAAATCAGCACTTTTCATAGCCAGAAAACACCATCAGCAGAGAAGTAAAAAATGTAAACGCAAGGGACAGAGAAAAAAAAGACTAGAAGAACAACCAGAGATCAGAAATCAAGCCCACAATGTGGCAGTGGAGCCGCGCCAGCGCCATCTTCCCTCACAGCACCAGGCTCCAGAGAGGAAAGTAAACAAGGAGCTGAAGTGAGCAGCTGCAGGTCATTCGTGTGTAATTCAGCAGTTCTTTCAATGCAATGAATGTCTAAAACTCCCAGTGGCCAAGCTCATCACGCCTTCCAGGGACTCAGAACAGAGCTCAAAACCAGAAAAGAAATACGCCAGCCTCACAGCCAAGGGCGTATCAGTGGCGCCATATTGCCAGCAGCGCCAGCCTCACAGCCGAGGGCATGGCAGCGGCTCCATATTGCCAGCAGCAACAGCGATGTCACCATGCCCAGCCACAGCTCCAGATCTGTGCACACAGTAACTGTGAGTGTAATTGCGGCCCCTAAAGGAGAAATCTCTGTACTGCACTCCCAGGGACTTGAGTAGCTTTGATAATCTCCTTGGGTCGGATATATTGCAGTCCAACCCAGTGAAGGAGTAGCAGTGGCAGAGATACCACACCCTAGTTCCAGCTTCCCATGGGAAAATGCCCAGCCTGGCACCCCCACAGTTTCGCTCAGCCTCGATTAACTTCATGGGTATGAGACTTTGAGATACAACCTAGTAAGGAGTAATGGCGGCTGAGATTAAAACAAACTCGAGATACAGAGCACCCTAAGTGAAGTTGTAGTGACCCAGGGAAAGCACAAAATTCTGACATCATGGGAAAGAGGAACAACAATAGAGCAATGAATGCCCACAATCCCATATTATCAGAACCTGATAACACAGAAATTCAGAGATCTCCAGAAGATAAAATCAGGAATATAACTGTCGAAATAATACAGTTTTGAAAAGAATTTAGAGAGAGTATAAAAGAAGTAAAGGACGCAATCATTGAGGTAAAGGCCTCAATTAAAACTATAAACAATTGATTAGACCACATGGAGAATAGAATCTCGCTCCTAGAAGAGGATCACTCAAAAAAAAAATCAGACAGCAGGAATCTGACATTGAAGAAATACGGGCCCATTTTAAGAGAGCTAACCTTACAATAATCGGAATAGAGGAGGTAAAAGAAGGTGAAACCAAAGGGATCAATAATCTCTTCAAAGAAATAATAGCAGAAAATTTTCCAAACATAGAGCAAGAGGCAGATACACAGGTCTAGGAAACTTATAGAACTCCCTTTACACAGGATCAGAGAAGAAGATCCCCGCGCCACATAATTGTCAAAATGACCAATGTGGAAGCCAAGCCGAGAATCTTAATGGCAACAAAAACAAAAGGCCAAGTGACATTCAGAGGCAAATGAATTAGAATCACTCTAGACTTCCCAAACCAAGTCATGAAAGCAAAAAGGGCTTGGAGTAACATATTCCAAACTCTGAAAGAAAACAACTTTCAGCCAAAAATTTCCTACCCAGCACAACTATCTATCAAATTAGATGGGGAAATAAGAAGCTTCCATGACAAACAGAAACTGAAGGAATTTATGTCTTCAAAACCAGCACTAGAGAAAATACTCAAAGAGATGAACTACAAAGAAGAAATAGGTAATACACACCAAAACCAGAGAAACAAGATTTTCCATCCAGCAGACAACTAAGCAAAGAAGAATATATTCATGTGTCTATAGGTTAAAATCTTTGGAGATTCATTATTTATTTCAGTCTTTTACCTATTTCAAAATTGTATTTTTAATTTGTATTGCTGGCTTTTATTATTGCTAATTTTTAGGATTTCTATTTGGAATATTAATATACCTTCAGATATAGCATTTGAACATATTTTCCCCCATTTATCAGTAACTTTTAACTCTGTTTACATTGTCTTTGGATGTATAATTTTTTTATTTTTTAGGAAGTTTGTTTATTCTTTTGTTGCCTGTGCCTTTGAAATCATACCCAAGAAATCACTGCCAATTTCAGTGTTGTGAAGTGTTATGACCCAGGTTTTCTTCTAAAAGTTTATAGTCTTAAGATTTACATTTAGGTCTTTTATCTATTTTGAGTTAATATTTGTATAGGTGTTAGGTAAGGGTCCAATTTTATTCTTTTTCATGTAATTATTATTTTTCAACAATATTTAGTGAAAAGATTACTATTTTCTTCACCAAATGTTCTTGGAAACTTTGTCAAAAATAACTTGACCATATATGGAAGAATTTATTTCTAGGCTTTTTATTTTACTCCACTGGTTTATGTATCTGCCTTTATAACAGTACTACATTGTTTCAATTATTGTAGCTCTATAAGGTTTGAAATCAGAAAATGTACATCTTCTAGCTTTGTTCATTTTTGAGATTGTGTTGGGTATTTAGAGTTCATATTTCATGTTAGTACAGATTTTTTCTGAAAAAATAAATAAATGTATGATAGTTTTACCTAAAAAAAAACAAACAAAAAAAAGAAAGGTGCATGAACCACTAAAAGCACATGTAAGAAGAACTGAGAGAGTCAGATATCTTCTAGTTTGCCTTTTTTTTTTCTTTCTTATCTTCTGAAAAATCAAAGTGCAGGGCACAGTTGACTCAGGGTGCTGAGGCAGGAGGGTTGCAAATTTGATGCAATCCTGGGCAAGGTGGAGAGACTCTGACTGAAAACAAAAATTTAAAAAGAATAGAACAAATTTGAATCAAACCAATATATATATATATATATATATATATATATATATATATATATATATATATATTATATTTTTTTTTTTCCCCCTGAGGACTTGGGATTATTTTGGTACTTTATAAAACATATTATCACCTAATTTAATTGCATGGTTTGGTGATTTTTACACAGTGAGCAAACTAAATACAATATAATATTAGTCTCAAGCTAAACAAATAAACAAACACAAATAAGAAAGATCTAATACTGGACTTTAAAATAAATTTTATTCACTGTATTTTTATAATGTATTTCTCATACTTTCAAAATTGATTTTACCAGAAGAAAAATATCATCTATAATTGTTTTACTTTATTGAAACATTTGGGATTTTGTTTTACACCTAATATTTTAGAGAAGATACTTAAGAAAAATTTTCTTGATCTTGATATCTGGGGTTATATCTTGGAGGTAGATATCCCAGGGTTCCATCCCCAATACTGCAAAAAAAGACAATTTGTATCTTATTATCAAATTCTCACTTGAGAGTTTGACTTGGAAGATTATTTCAAATAGAATGCATCAAGGTTTTAAAATCAATAAGTCCCATGAAAATCTCTAGTATCCTCTGCAAGACAGAACTAGGACCTAATCTCCTAAGATTACCTTACCTACTGTTACAGCTTCAGATAGAGAGAGTAAAAAATAGGGAAGAGACACAAGAGAAAGATAGAGATGGGGAAGGAAGTGGACACAGGATCAGGTGGTGGAGACTCTGGTAAGCAGAGCTTACCCAGCACCTCCCTTCTGAATTCTGCTATATATTAGGCAGAAGTCAAATATGCCACGTACATTTTCAGTGAGTAAACAGGAAGGAGAGAGTAGAGGAATAATAAAATTGGACTCATAAAGAGGAAAGAGAGGAGGAGAGCCCAAACCAGACTTGGATGTTTCAGGTCATTCATATCTAGAACTCTTACTGTGCAAATGACTGTGAATATTTTAAAGCAAATGTACCTAACCAGCATGTTGCAAAAATGTGCACTGAACTGCCAATTTGATCAATGCATATAATTTATTTAGGCTTAGTTTTGAAAGTAGAAAAGCATGCTGCCCCTCATATTCACTGCTAGCTATAGCGAGCCAAGAGCCCAGAGGAAAATAACTTAGATTTCCAAGCTCCTCAGTACTTTAAAGTTTAAAATGTTCCATGTGCAAGGATTTGTAAAAATTGACAAGAAGGATTTTTAAAAAGGAACATAATCAGTGGCCAGGCGTAGTGGCGCACACTTGTAATCCCCCCCACCCCCACCCCCCACCCCTGCTTGGGAGGCAGAGACAGGAGGATCACACAGGTTCGAAGCCAGCCACTCTGGCTTAAGAGACCCTGTTTCCAAATAAAAATATAAAATAGGTCTGGGAGTGTAGCCCAGAGGTAGAGGGGCTTCCAGGAACCCCAGTACCACCAAAAAAAAAAAAAAAAAAAAAGCCGGGTGTGGTGGCACATGCTTGTAATCCCAGCATTCCATTCGGGAGGCTGAGACCTGAGACTGGAGGATCGCAGTTCAAGGACAGCCTCAGCTACTTAGTGAGGCCCTCTGCAACTTAGTGAGACCCAGTTTCAAATTAAAGACTAAAAAAACTAGGGCAGGTGGTATAGCTCGGCGATCAAATGCTCCTGGGTTCCATCCCCAGACCCGAAAAAAAAAAAAATTTGAACATAATCCTCTCGTCTATGGTTTCTACTTCCTCATCTAGAGTTCCTCCTATGACCCTTTTTTCCCTAGCTTCCACATATTAAGAAGAGCATCTGATTTTTTACTTTTTGTGACTGACTAATCTTACTTAGCATAATGTTCTCCAGTTCCATCCATTTCTCCACAAATAATATAATTTTGTTCTTCTTCGTGGCAGAGTAAAATTCTATTGTGTACGTGTCCCATAGTTTCATAATCCATTCATCTGTTTTTCTTGTTTTTTGTTTTTTGGGTTTTTTTTGGTGGTACTGGGGTTCCTGGAAGCCCTTCTACCTCCGAGATACACTCCCACGGGCTATACTTCCCAGACCTATTTTTTTACCTTTTATTTTTTGTGGAAACAGGGTCTCTTAAGCCAGCAAGCCTGGCTCCGAACCAGCGCCATCCTCCTGTCTCCGCCTCCCAAGCGCGGGGATTACAAGTGTGTGCCACCATTCATGTGTTGATGGACATCTTGGCTGGTTCCATAGTTTGGCAATTGTGAAATGTGCAGTATAAACATAGACACTCATGCATTAGTTTGGTAGTTTGGTTTTTGTTCTTTTGGGTAGTATTATATAATATATACCATCCGAGGTGGTATTGAGGAGGGAAGAGGGAAATTTTCTGATGTATATGATGTACATTCACAAAAATATCAAAATAAATCAGTAGGCCACACATGAGAAGAAGGGAGCAGGGAGGGAATGGGGTGGGAATTCGGGAAGAGCTAAATAAGTGATGTGTGCATGTATGCTTCTACCATCGTGTACCCCACTAAGATGTATGACCACAATGCCTCAATAAAAAAATTTTAAAAATAAATAAAATTGAATATAGAGCTGGACATGGTGGTTCACACTTGTAAACCCAGCATTCAGGAGGTAGAGACTGAAGGATCTTGGTTCATGGGCAGCCTCAGCTACTTAGTGAGGCATTTCACAACTCAGTGAGACCCTGTTTCAAAGGACTAAAAAATAGGGCTGGGAGTATAGCTCAGAGATAGAATGTCCCTGGTTTCCATCCCCAGTATCACAAAAGAAATTGAATATAATCTGTTGGTAGATATACAGAATATCGTCCCTTGTAAGAGGGAAGAAATGGAAACTTCTGCCACAGAAGGTAGGAATGAGGTCTTCATTAACTTCATCCATTGTAGAATCATCCACAGATATTAATTCAGCTGAGGAAGTTGGAAAACAGTGAGGAACTGGATAAAGTTGTATGAAATATGTTTCAGACCACTGAGGATAAAGCAGAAACAAAAAAAAAAGCAAACAAAACCATTCTCAAATTTGTCTTGAGAGTTTATCAGTATAGTCAGGGCAGCAAGCAGAGAGCCAAGGGACTTCTGGTCAAATAGAGAATGGTTTAGACACTGTGTGACACACGCGATTGTGTTATAATTATTGATAATTAAATACTTTTTTGAGTCCTTACATCTTTTCAAGTATAAACCAAAACCAAAACAAAAACAAAAACAAACTAACTGTTGAAATATTTTTGAAAACTTCAAAGTACAAGACCACTGCTTTCATCCTGGACCATTTCATGTGGAAAAGATATAGGTCCCTCACCGCCAAATCTACTACATCTGAATAAAATGCCATGTGATCTAGTTGCTGCAGTGCAAAGGAATGTTGATTGCTGAGGGATTGGGTCCATTTAACACAATCTGGGGCAGAACTTATTATAATGGAAGGGTGGAGAATTCCATATTTTTTCCCATCAAGAGCATATGCTCAACTAGGCAAAGTAGCACTCTCCTATAATCCCAGAACTTAGGTGGCTGGAATAAAAGATTGCAGGTTCAAGGACAGCCTTAGAAACTTGAGAGACTTTCAGTAACCTAGTGAGACCCTGTTTCAAAACAAAAAATAAAAAATAAAGAAGGTCTTGGGGAGTATAGCTCAGAGGTAGAACAATTCTGGGTGGTTTAATCTCTCTCTCTTCTCTCTCTCTCTCTCTCTCTCTCTCTCTCTCTCTCTCTCTCTTCTCACAATCATATTACAATTTTTAACAAATTTTTATTGAACGTAAATAATATACATTTAAACTATATTTGGTGCCCTCTCCCCCCGCCCCTGTTTTCCCTTCCCCCCTCCCACCAATGGTTGTCCAGGTTAACCATGTCATATTCATAATTTTACACATATTCAGATGTAGACCCTCATTAATCAAGATCAGCCTTCCTCCTCTCCTATCTTTCCATTCAAACTTTGATGATATTTCCCCTCCATTATCTGGAGTCCCACTGGTATCCTCTGTGTTTCCTAGTTTGGGCATATTAGAGGAAACATATGTACCTTCTCCTTCTGTGCTTGGCTGATCTCACTTAACATAATGTCCTCCAGGGCTTTCCATCTTCTTGCAAATGATACAATTTTGTTCTTTTTTATGGCTGAATAGAATTCCATTGTGTGTATTTCCCAAAGTTTTGAGAGATGTTTCTCAGAGAGGAACAGCGCTCCTTAGAAGCCATTTCATAATCACAATGGCATTTTTCTTCCTGACATAATATTTTGAGCTTTTGATTGTTTTTCTTGTAACTAAAGTCATATTTAGTAGGCTAACATCTCTCATGAGGCCAACCTTCCTTTTAAAGACTAAACATTACTTTGGAAATCAAATAAACAAACTTGAGGACAGTTTTCTGACCATTTAAACAACTGGTGATTGGAAATCTTCACCTTGTACAATACAGAACTGGTGACATAGGTTATCTGGCATATTTCTAATACTTTGACACTAAATCATTATTGGTTGATGGATATCTATGTATCAAGAAAATATAAGTAAATCATAATCATCCAGGTACTTTGAATTAAATACTTTATATTCAGCTACTAGATAATTAAAGCAAGTGGTTGGTATGAGATTATTATTTTACCTTGTTAAACATCGCAACTTTTCACTACCCTTCCCGGGATTTCCAGAACTCAATATTTTATACTTTCTCTGAAATCATTGGCTTGGCTTGTGTTCATTTACATGTAGTTTTAAGGGTCACTACTTCCGAGACAAATATCCATGGATCAATTTCAGGTCTTAATCTCCTTCAATGCCTTTTTACTTAGTATGTCAGCATTTTTTGAAACTGTACAACCCTTAATATATTTAACATAGTGACGAAATTTCTAGAAAAAAGTTTCAAAGTTGGAATCTCTTTCATCATTACACTTGGAAAAAACTACTTTGTCTTGTAAATTAGCAGGTTGGAGTACTACATATCAATACTGCAAAAAAAACACCAGGAATTGTTTTCATTATTTTCCATACCAAATCAAAACCTTGCTCTTTTTTGTGACATCAGATATAAAGACACCCAAAAAACAAACACATAATGTTCCCATTAGGAATTCTTAGCTGAACTGTGATTCCTTCTCTTCATCCTCCTACCTTTGCCTGTTTTCTAATTTATCTATATTTTAAAATGCTACATTGAGGTCCATTTAGTGCCTGTACTAGACCATAATATCACACAAATAATCATGCTCCTGTTGTAAAAATAGCATAAAGAGTGGCCGTTCCCCCAACTCATTTAGGAAACAAGATTAATACTGTGAACTTACCACACGAAGTGAAAAACACTTTGCAATAAAGAACCTCATCAAGTATTAAATAATGACATAGAAGAAACAATTTATTGTCACCAGAGCTGCCATAGAATATCTCTCAATAAAAATCTCCACAAAAATTGTTTTTACTTAGTGCTTTAGAGAAGCACAAAGTAGTTGGCAGGATGTACCATGCCTGAGAAACTAATGTCTACAACACAGAGATTCTGATTTAGTTTGTACTAGGAGAGGTGAGGAAGCAAGGAGAGAGTGATAAGGCGAGCTGGCTTTCATGTATTTACGACCATTTGCCCAGGTTTGTACTATTCTGTTTTTCTTCTCTTGGTCTTTTCATTTTTTACCTGCTTAATATTGATGTGTATAGTACTCCAACTAGTTAATGTACAAGACAAAATAGTTTTTGCAAGTATCATGATTAAAGGGATTCCAACTTTGAAATTTTTTCTAGAAATTCTGTCACCATGTTGAATGTATTAAGTATTATGCAGTCTCAAAAAACGCAGGCATACTAAATAAAAAAAGCATTGAAGGAGATTAAGACCTGCAATTGATCCATGAATGTTTGGCAAGGAAGCAGTGACCCTTAAAACTACACACAAAAATGAAATAAACAAGAGAAGAAAAAAGGATAGTGTTTATGTAAGTAGTACTACCTCAGATGACCAAACATTAAGGTAAAGAAATATTGGAGCAATTATCTCAGAACAAAACTGTTAGGAAATAGGGAAGCTGAAGACCAGGATGAGTTTGCATTAGTCTTCCACATCCTCTACTAATCTCGGCCAGCATCAGGAAGAACTGCTGGACAATAACAGCAGTGCTATGCTTTGTGCAGATGCTATGCTTTGCCAAAGGATAATGCAGCTTATTAAGATTTCTGCGTTTAGGCCGGGTGTGGTGGCGCACGCTTGTAATCCCCGCGCTTGGGAGGAGGAGACAGGAGGATCACGCAGGTTCGAAGCCAGCCGCGCTGGCTTAAGAGATCCTGTTTCCAAAAATAAAATAGGTCTGGGAGTGTAGGCCGGAGGTATAAGGGCTTCCAGGAACCCCAGTACCACCAAAAAAAATATATTTCTGCCTTTAGAACCCCAAAGTCCAACGAGAAAGACTAGCATTACAATAAAATGTCACAGTGTAGTATGATCAGCAAATAATAGGTATGCATGAGATGCAGAAGTTCTTTCTCTAAGAGTTCAGAGGAGATAAAAAGCATTTTTCCTTGGAGTAAAATGTTGCTAAAGAATTATGAAACTGAGTTAATAAATGTCTAGGGCAGACCAAGTCTTGTAAGTGGCAAGCTTTGTTAATAATGGGCTAGAGATCATCTTAACACATGAAGCATTTTCTCTATCTCCTTTTTATTGTTCTGAGGCATCTGTTCAACATTTTAATTTGGAAAGTCCTAAAGTATCTGTTTATTAAAACAAGATATCATTAGATTGGTATGGCTAAAAACTCAAACACTGACAACACCAAATGTTCTGCCTGAAATGGAGTAACAGCATTCCAGTGCTAAAACTCTCCTGTTTTTGGTTTCAATGGCGTTGTGTTTGATCTCTTTGCCTTATTACAATACAGTTGCATAAAGTCTTCCTTGTTTATCTTAAAAAACGGAGCAAGAGGAACTCTTACTTGTTCCTGTTGGGAATACAAAAAGGAGCACCTATTTTGGAAGACAGTTTGGCAGTTGTTTCTAAGCCTAAAGCTAGGCTCACTGTAAATACACTCATGTATTTACTCAAATGAGTTAAAACTTAACATCCACACAAAACCTGTATGTGAATGTTTATGAAAGCTTTATCTATAATTGCCAAACATGGAAACAAAAAAGAAAAATTAATAAGATATCCTTCAGTATCTGAATGGATAAACAAACTTTCATCCATACAATGGAAACCTACTCAATAATAAAAATAAATGTGACACCAAAAGGCATGGAGAAACTTTAACCACATGTTGATAAGTGAAATAAGCCATTCTGAAAAAGCAACTTCGTGTTGCTTTCTAACTATATGACATTTTGGAAAAAGGCAAAACTATAGAGGCAGTTGGATAATGGTGATGGTTGTACAGCAATTGAAATTCACTTGATGCCACTGAACTACAAACTTAAAATGGTTAAAATGGTAAATTTTGTATTATGGATATTTTATCATGACACAGTCATGCTCACACACATGCTACATAACTGTAGAGACAATAAAAGATGGGTGATTGTCAAGGGCTTAAGGGCTGGGAGAGATGAGCAGGTGGAGGGCAGAATATTTTTTAGGGTAGTGCTGAATTTTAGGGCAGTGTTGCTATTCATATGGGTAGTATGAATAGCACACTATTCATGACTCAAAACCCATAGTGCTGTAAAACATGGAGTGAACCCTAATGTAAATTACAAACTTAAGCTTATAATAGTTCATCACTACTGGCTTATGGATTATAAGAAGTATATTACACAAATACAAGATGCTAATCATAGAAAAACAAGTGTGAGTAGGTGGAGTGAAGATTGTGTATGGGTGCTCTTTGTACTTTTTTCATTTTTCTACAAATTTAAGACTTCTTTAAAAGTAAGTCTATTTAAAATATCCATTCAGGTAAATAAAAATATTTAAAAATAAATTCAGGGTTTGCATGAGTTGAACAGTTGCTTTTTTAACCTGAATATATGTGTGTATACATATGTTTACATACATCTGTGATATGTGTATAAACACATATATACACATGTACACATAAATTTTGGAGTAAAGGATAACTCTTGGTAAGCAACTGGGAAGTTAGCAGGGTATTTATCTGCAAGCTATATTTTTATTCATCAAGGCTTGAGATGATTGACAGGATGTTTTTAGAAAACAATCATTACCTCATGACTCTCAAGCTGTCTTATCATATTGCTATTGCAGTTATTATTTTCATGCACTGGGGCAGATAACATTAGATAAAGGAGGCCCAGAGTGATGTGGACAGGAGGAACACTCTGGACAGGGTCTTAGTATACTGTTTTTAATTTCATCTTTGCCACTGAGTGAAAGTAATGCAGGAGAAAGCCCCACACTTTCTCTCATAAGCTGTCTTCACATATATCTGATAGAGTGTTGGACAAGATGCTCTCTGAATTTTATTTTTAGTGTCAAGTTCTTTCATCTTGTCTAGTTAGATTTAGCAAAGATGTAATTTTTAAAAATCTCAAAAGAAAGTTCATATGTGTAGAATTTCTTTCATTTTGAAGTACATCTAATGTTGACTAACCTCTCCAATTACTATTTAGACTTTTACAAAGAAAAATACCAGCTAGGTATGGTGGTCCATGCTGTCCCAGTAATTGGAGGTGGAGACAGGATGATTGCATGTTGGAGACCAGTCTCAGACCTCAGCAATTTAGAGAAACTCATTAAAATGAAAAAAAAAAAAATGGAAAGGCTCAAGGTGTAGCTCAAAGGTAAAGGTAGAATGCCAAAATATAATAAAATAAAAACACAATATTCTGTCTATCTTCATTGAGTTAAATGCCCATATAGAGCCATTTATCTTCCTTTCTTATCTCACTACTGTTTGTAATTACTCTCTTATTTTTGTGATTATGTTGTCAATATTACCCATAAATACCCACCACTAGATTGTGAGTTATGTAAAGACAAAGTATGTTTTGATGTTAATTCCCCAGTGCCTAGTATCTAGAGTAGGTAAAAAAAGACCCATACATTGAATGCATAAATAGTTTGATATATTACTTTAATGCAACACCACTATAATTTTAATTATACATATTAAAAGAGAATTTATAGTTTTAAAATATAGCTTACTCTATGTGTATTAGAGAACTTTATAAATGACTGAACATTGAGCAGAACATTCCAGTAGGAACTTTGGAATTTTACTTTTTAGTAATAGGTGGTAATTTCTTTTATATGAATGATATATTAGTTAATTTGAGTTACAGGCATCAGTTGCATTTATATACTTTCTATCTAAAGTAATTTCTAGGCAAACTAAAAAATTAAAGGAAGTTAAAAACACATGTTAATGGTAACTATTTCGAGTATAAAATTTATTTTAAAATAACTGCACTTTAGTGCCAATGGAAATGTTTATTTTCCTTCTAGATTCAAATTCCTTTTAATTGATTATTTGACAGTTGGGGTTCAGATTTTAATTGTTGTGGCAAAAAGAAAACAAATAATGTACAAAATCAAGCCAGACTGGTGGCACACTCTTGTAATCCCAGCATTTGGGAGGCTGAGACAGAAAGATCTCGGTTCGAGGACAGCTTCAGCTACTTAGTGAGGTCCTTTGCAACTCAGTGAGACCTTGTTTTGAAATAAGAATAAAAAATAGAGCTAGAGGTATAGCTTGGAGGTAGAATGCCCCTGAGTTCCATCCCCAATACAGCAAAAAAATGTACAAAATCATACCTTTTTTATTATTGGTACACTGGAGGAATACATATACACAGCACTCATTGAGCCCTCCCCCAGTTTTTACCTGATTCCCTCCTCCTCCTCCTCTCCTCTTTACTCCTTCTAATGCTCAGCACAGTGATGTACTTTTTTTTTTTTTTGCTGGTACTAGGGGTGGAACTCAGGGGCTTTTCTACCTCCGGGCTATAATCCCAAAGCTATTTTATACTTTATTTGGAAACAGGGTCTCACTAAGTTGCTGAGAGCCTCACTAAGTAGCTGAGGCTGGCTTCAAACCTGTGCGATCCTCCTGTCTCAGCCTCTCAAGTGCTGGAATTACAAGCGTGCGCCACCACGCCTGGCCAGTGATATACTTTGATAAGTTAATGTATGTACATCATGACCACTGAGGTGTTCCCTCTTCCTCCCATTTCCCTCATTAGGTCACTTTCTTCGCTCAACTAAGGTTTCTCCTCCTTTGTCTGGAGTCTCAGCTTCTGGAGCCTCAATTTGTCCTATGTCTCAATTTCTATCTAGCTTCCAAATATGAGGGAGAACATACGATCTTTCACATTTTATGACTTACAAATCTCATGTAGCATAATATTAAGTCTTACCTTTTATTTGAATAAGAGATGAAGAAATTAGAGATTTAGATTATTGAGTCTACTCTTTCTAAAAAATAAGTTGTGTTTCTAATTATTGATTTAGCCCTTGGTCGTATAGTCAAATATGTGAATAAAATATTGGATGGTCTATCTTTTGTCTTCTTTTATGTGTTCATGGAGATGATTATAAATGCCTGCTTAATGCTTGCTCTTTATGATCAATTTATTATTCATGTTTTAGACATCCATCTGAAATGATTCCTTTTAAACATGCCCATTAATTCAGAACATCAGTTTAGAAAGATTATTTCTTAAGTCCAAGATAATGTTTTATGGCAAGTAGAGAATCATAGCTGCCATTTAAAACTTAAAGCAAATACAAGATGGTGAAGAAAAGCAATATCATGTTTTATTCCTTATCTGAAAGTGAAATAGAGGCCTGAGGTACAAAAAAAATCTCTTCTCAAGCAAACAAATCATCCAATTCAGCTTTAAGCAAGAAAATAACACAATTCATGGAAACATTTGCCTCGTGTATAGCAAATGTAATGGTGGGGCTTTAGGGGAAATGTTTTAATATGACTGTGACTTGACATAGAAATAGAACAGCATTTTCATTAAGATCTGCAAAATGTCAGAACACACTACTGGCTGATACCATGCTTTACTTTCTCCAAGTTTAAGCATATTCGATTTTCATTGTTACTAAAAATGTTCTTAAGAGTCTAGACATAGTGCTATGGTTTTAAATTACTCCAAACCTCAAGATGTAGATTCAAACTGAGGTTAGTGATTTTCTTGGTAGGTACAGTGTGAAGCCACATGTCAGGGTTAGAAATTTTGATTCAACTTTAGAATTGAATCAGTCATTCATTTTAACCAAAAGAAAGACACTTACTTTGAATATAAACAATTTTGGTTTTCCTTTTGCCTAATAGTAACCCATTGGGTGAATGGAGATATTTTGCTTGAGTTTTGGAATATTTTTTCTATTCATGTAAAATGTTTTTTTAAAGCAAAACAACTAGATTTTAAGCAATCCTAATATTTTCAGATTTCATAAAAAAAAACAGTCCTTCCATTTGGAGGGAAAAGCATGCTTTGTGTACATTTAGATCAGTATACTGATATTATTGTGGTGTATAGAGTGGTCTTTTTGTACACATATACTTAAAAACCCAGAAAATGGAGGTACCTGGGTTTAGCTATGAGAATACTACAGCTGTTGTGAAGTTGTAGTAGCTTTAATAGTGCAAGAACATTGATGATAGTACATTATCATTAAGTTTTACATTCTTCAAATGAAAAAAATATGTTCCCACTCTACACTTACATTCAGATAAGCATAGATTTTAAACCTTTTAATACTCCTGTTTTAAGAATGTGCAAATTATAGCATCCATTAGTTTTTCTTTATTTTGTCCAAAAATTATCCTTCCTATATAACATTTTTTTAAAAAAAGAAAGGACCAGTGATCATGTTTTTCTCTATGAGAATCAAGAATTTTCAGCTTATTGAAATAATTAGGTACATCATCAATTTTTATATTTTTATTTTGAAATAAAACATTTTATTTTGAAATAAAACATGGTCCTTTCTCTTTTTAGAAATAGGGCTGGAAGTATAGCTCGGAGGTAGAATTCCCCTGGGTTCCCTTTCCAGTACTGCAAAAAATAAATAAATAAAAGAATGAAATCATAAAGTTGGTAATAAAATATCCATATTAAATTTACAAAGCATACTGGACATCATATTTTAGTTTTGAATAGATTCAGCAACACAATTTTGTATGTCCACGAAGACATAGCTTGTCCACATCATTTAAACATCACTCTTCTGAGCTCCAGCTGTTCAATCATCAGTCCTTTGGGCTCTAACTGCTTTAGGGCCCAAACTTTCTGAACTGTATTAACTTAATAGAGTCAATAAAACCCAATTACTATGCAGGTAGTGGAACCAATACTATTTCCAAAGTGTAGGTTCAGGTTAGAGGTTTAAACTAGACACTCCACTGTCTCTTTTTTTACGCTATTTTACTCTTCAGGGCCCCCACTGCCTAATATAGTGCCTGGCTTGAAATGGCCATTTGGCTTAACTTGACCAACTCAAAACCACTGTATCATTAGCCGGAGGGATTCCATAGTGGGATACTCTGCTTGAGCTGCAGTTACTGTGGCTTGGGCCATAAAAGGATATATGGAATATTATCTAGGGAGACAGTGGCCTTAAAGTAAAATCTGCATGCTGCTGTGCTCATTTACAGAACGGCAGATCCTTTTTTGGTGACTATTATTTGTCTTTTAAAGATAGATGAAAAAGAGCAGAGCCTTCCAGACCTTCCACACTCAAGTCTCATTGGTTAGAACTATTAGAATAAAGCTTTCTTGTAGATTGTGGGAACTCTAAATTGAGGGACCACTTGTGAACCCATATTCTGAGCAAGAAAACATACCTAAAAACTGGTTCCTTTGCAAACCAGTTGAATGGCTAGGCACCTAAGAAGCATGCTGGAATCTCAGTTTATAAACTATAGGTATGTACTAACTAGATGGCTCCACTTTCATTTGAGATTCAAATTTAGATTAGCAAGATGAGAGAGATTCTAAGAAATCAAAAATGAGTAGTGATAGAAACTCTTTTCTACCATGATCTTGATTATTTCTTCACCATCATTTATAGCTTCTTAATAAGGTAAGAGGAATGCTGCATAGACAAGAGGGTTGGGTAAACAAACACTGATGCCCAGTGGCAATCCAACCCATTTACAAGAGAACAAGATAGCTCAGGGTCAGGAGCATTTCCAGCTTTCACAATCCCAATTAATTATTTTTTATTGGGGAAACTTCAACTTCTAGAGACGTGGCACTTTCAAATGTGTTTACCATCACAATTACATCTTAGCTTTCTAATACCTCTGAGGTGGAGTGACATATTTCCTTCCTGTATGTTGTACAGAGAGGCTCAGTAACTTGCAGACATGGTTTAAGTAGGGACACAGTCTTGGTTTAAAAGATTATTGTATAGTCAGGAAAGATGCTATCTATTCTGAATATTAACATGGAAATATAGAAGTATGGAGCCAGGCGTGGTGGCACATGCTTGTAATCTCATATTTGGGAGGCTGAGACAGTATGATCATGGTTCAAGGACATCCTCAGCTACTTAATGAGGCCCTTTGCAACTCAATTAGACCCTGTTTCAAAATAAAGAATAAAAAAAATAGGGCTGGGGGTGGAGCTTGGAGGTAAAAAGCCCCTGAGTCCCATTCCCAGTATCACACACATACAAAAAGAAGTGTGACTCTGATGATGCTATAGTCTATTGGTTTTCTGTTAGTGATAGAGCCAGGTTTAGAATCATTGATACCTATTTCTTAAGTCCTCTCCTACTGATTGTGTTTTTTATTTAATTTGAGGAGATATAATAATATGATGTTGAAAAAAATCAGCATTATGAAAAATCATTTCTAATTTGATACAGTAAAAATAGCTTTCAAAATGGCAAATACTTTGCCAGCAACTTATTTTACACTTATTTAGAATACTTTAGTGAGATATTAACAAGGATTTCTGTTTCTCTTTTATTTCAAAACTTTTTATCCCAAAAATGGAATTAAACACCAGGAATAAGACCTGTTATAAAATACATTTTATTATTAGTAACTAAGAAAGCCACATATTTGGAGATATTTTCAAATAGTTTTCACTTAATGACTTCCAGAGGGACATAAGTTCCTAATAAAATTAGCAACAAGATTCTTTCCTGCTGATTCTGACTTTTAGTTGGAAAATATTTACTAAGTTTTTCATTTGGAAACAGTGCTATCCCTCTGGGATGGTTCCGTCAGAGAGACTTTTAACACCTTGGAAGATGGTTCTTCCCTGGCCTTGTCTTCTCCTAGGGACAGAAAAAGAAAGTGATGAGCAGCCGGCCCACACGCTCAGCAGAGCTGGTGGCCGTACAGTGCTGCTATCTGACTCACCACCAACTTCTTGGTGGATATCTTTTAAATTTGAACTCCAGCTCATGCATGAAAAGAATGTTCAATATGAAGTTGTGAAGGAAACATGGGATTCTAAAAATTGTTCCTCTGGTCTAGAATAAGAAAACTGATAACACATGGCATTCAAGTTATTTTTACAACTTTTTCTTAATTGAAGAAACCAACATATTTGGTTGTCTCTAAGATAACTTTGCCGTTTTATTATATTGGTTATTTAGCTGAGTTATTTCACAGTATCTTCTTATTTGCTTTTAGGGATAGTATGTACAATCAAGTTCAAACTGCAGTTGTGGGCAAACATTCTGGTAAAAGACTGATTGTGCTAAGTGCTGCTGTGCCCATTCCCTAAATGAAACAGCCTCTGATTTGTTTGTACTGCTAGGAGGGGGCCCAGGACAGCAGCATCTACATAAAGCACAGCAGTTAGCGCAATCATAGATGTGACCCTATAGAACTTTGAAAATTAATTAAGGTTCTAAAATCACACAGGTACACACGTGTGTACATGTACACACAACACACATACACACAACAGAGAGCCTCTCTTCCAAATTTTTCACAGCTCCCTGTGGGCTCCACAGAAGGTCCTCTGGAGTTCTTTATCACCAATGTCTTTCCTTTTGCTACAGCCAGAATCAATCCTATAACATGTTTTTAAGACCTATTATTCCTGCAAACCTCCCTTGAAACAACCCAGGAATGGGTATGATCAGCTATGACAATATGCAATCATTTTAGGGTCATTTATATGGCATTATAGGTCAATATGAAAAAAGATTTAATTAAGGAAGAAGCATCACCAGAATTCTCTCAAGATCATGTGTTTAAACGCATCTCTAAAATACACCAGACCCAGTTGTTAGTAGTACTTCTCTTTCATATAGCATATTCTGTTTTCAGTGACTCCTAGAATCAATATCCAGTTAATTAATGACTTAATTAAAACTAAAGTGAGCATCGGGCCTTATTGTTTTTATGTCACCTTGCAAATCCTGCTTCTGAATTCAGTAAGATTTATCAGGCAGTTGAGCAACATTTATGGCCAAATATTCACATACATATGTGATTCCAATTTTTTAAAATTATGATTCCATTGACACCTTTACTTTAAAGCCATCCAGAAAAACATTTACTTGGATAGCTGTCATCCCCACCCCATACCATTGCTACCACCAGCTGCAGCCACCTGCCAGAGGTTACCAATGTTGCTATCCCTCTTCTGTTCCCACTGTTTCATTTTCAGCCACTATACAGCCTTGGGCTACTCTTGAGAGCCTTTCTTAGAGTTTTGGTGGAATCTAAGCTTCTGTGTCCTTAAAATATTGTTTAAGCTGGGCGTGGTGGCGCACGCTTGTAATCCCTGTGCTTGGGAGGCTGAGACAGGAGGACAGCGCAGGTTCAAAGCCAGCCGCAGCTACTTAGTGAGGCGCTCAGCAACTTAGTGAGACCGTGTTTCCAAATAAAATATAAAATGGGTCTGGGAGTATAGCCTGGAAGTAGAAAGCCTCTGGGTTCCACCCCCAGCACCACCTAAATAAATAAATAAATAAATAAATATATAAAATATTGTTTAAGGTGGGCATAGTGATGCATGCCTGCAATCCAAGTACTTGGGAGGCTGAGATAGGAAAACCACACGTTGGAGGCTAGCCTCAGCAATTTAGTAAGATCTTGTTTCAAAATAAAAAGGAATGGGTTGTTTGTTCCTCTATAGGATTTTCTTTTTCATCTAGAGTTCCTCCTATGACCCATTTCTCTTTAGCTTTTGCATATTAGGGAAAGCATCCAATTTCTTATTTTTTGTTACTGACTAATGTCACTTAGCATGATGTTCTCCAGTTCCATCCATTTCCCTGTAAATGATGTAATTGTGTGTGTGTGTGTGTGTGTGTGTGTGTGTGTGTGTGTGTTTATGGCTGGACAAACATGGGAAGGAGGGATGGGGAGGGGAATCAGGTGGGGATTGAGTAGGGGCTAACTGGGTGATGTGTGCATGTATTTCTACACAAGTTCTTTTTACCCCATTATGATGTATGAATACAATCCACCAATAAAATTTTTTTTAAAAAGGCATGGGATATAAGTCAATGGTAGATTTCCCTGAGTTCAATCCCAAGTATCAAAAACAAAACAGGTAGCCGGGCGTGGTGGCGCACGCTTGTAATCCCCGCGCTTGGGAGGCAGAGACAGGAGGATCGCGCAGGTTCGAAGCCAGCCGCGCGCGCTGGCTTAGGAGACCCTGTTTCCAAATAAAAATGTAAAAATAGGTCTGGGAGTGTAGCCCGGAGGTAGAAGGGCTTCCAGGAACCCCAGTACCACCAAAAAAAAAAAAAAAAACAGGTAAATAAATGAAATAAGTGTTCTTTGGAAGCCGAGAGGAGATTCTCTAAGCTAGGAGACTGTGCATGGAGCAAGCTGATGTTGATTCTTGTGGAAGTGCAGCCAACTTCTCCTGCACTCCTTCTTCTAGTCCTAAATAATACCTGCCTGTTCCCTTATGAATAAGCTGTCAAGCAATTCCAGGTAAAGTTTAATTGTGGACGTGCTGGAATATATTAGTAGAGAAATAATAAAAAATAATCTTTGGCTATATTAAAAGAATCAGAATGAAGTATATTCTGTTATACCCTAAACCCTATTAGAAAGTTATATTATTCTTAGGTACCTTATTTTAAAAATGTATAGTTAGAGTGATTAGAAGAGACTGTTAAAGATAATAGGAAGGTTCTAAACTGAATTATCTAAGTAAGAGAAATGAAGATGTTTAGCATAAAGAAGGGAAGGTACAGATGGAGGGGATAGTGGAGATTAATTATTTTCAAAGATTCATCTAGGAGCATTCTACATTCAAGCTGCACACCAGCCCTTTTTACTTTTTATTTTAAAACAAGTCTTATTAAGTTGCTAAAGTCTTGCTAAGTTGCTGATGTTGGCCTTGGATCTGTAATTCTCCTGTCCCAGCCTCCCAAGTACTGGGATTATATGTGTCTATCCCCACGCCTGGCTTATTTTCAAAGATTAAAGTAATATTGTGTTGAAAAGGAATAGACTTGTCCTGAATGGTCCTAAGTAGGACTAGTGGGAGGTCAGAAAAAAATTCTTAATTTCAGGATATCTTAATATCTTTAATACAATAGGTTTAACAATGCATTGTGTATATTGTGGACATCAAAGGAGCTTCAACATTCCCTAAACTTATTTGACTAGGAAAATCTTTTGTTTTATGAGCATCTTACAATATCTCTAGAAGCATTTTTTCCATGTGTATAGCTTAGAAAAAAAAAGTTTTTGTAGATATTTTAATCATTATTTTAAAATTTCTCAGGACATTCAAACATGATATGCTTTGACACATTTCTAAGTGTGGCAAGGAGGAAACATATAGAAAGAAGTAGGATATATTACCAAATAAGACACACAAGTGGCACCTAAATAGTTTGACAATAATTATTGTATGTTATTAAGTTCCCAGGAGTTTTAGATGTTCCCTGAAGTGCAAAAGTACTCAAACAATTTAACCAGTGTTAGGTAACATGACTTCCCAATATATAACCAACATATAAGACAACAGAAAATACTCTTTTAACTAATGCTCATTGACTTAAAATTTTGCTCTCTACTAGTGCTATTAAGAGACTGTCTTTGTGCTGGGCGTGGTGGTGCACACTTGTAATCCCAGCATTTGGAAGGCTCAGACAGGATCCAGGTTTGCAGATAGCCTTAGCTACTAGTGAGGCCCTCCACAACTTAAGTGAGATCCTGTTTCAAAATAAAGAATAAAAAAAAATAGGGCTGAGGCAGCAGCTCAGAGGTGGAATGCCCCCTGGGTTCAAGCCCCAGTACAGGAGGGAGAGAGAGAGAGAGAGAGAGAGAGAGAGAGAGAGAGAGAGAGAGAGAGAGAGGCTGCCTTTGTAAGACCACTGTCCAGAGGAAATTATAGTCTGAACAGCATAATGAAGACTGTTTTCTTGCAGAGGAGATGATATGGTACCCTATCCTTTGCACCTGCAACTGCCACTGATTAAAGGCAAAAAGGCCAAAGAAATCACCCTTGATAACTGTGCATGATTACACGGTCCCACAGACACACTAACACATTAGCACCTGCAAGATTATGTCCCACAGACACACTAACACATTAGCACCTGCAAGATTATGAGCAAATTAAACTAGGCTTGTTTTCATTTCAGCTGTTAGCATTTCCTCTAAGGGATATGGAATTTAAGAATTCGGCCTTTTTTAAACTGAACATCTGATTTGGATGCTATAATCACACTCATCTTTGAAAGGACATGTCAGGGTGGTGGAGCTGAGAGGAGTGCTGTGTACAAAAAGCTCTGCTGGGCAATTTGGACTAAGAGTAACCATGGCTGATATTTCTTTTAGAGGTAAGTTTAGATTCTCTGAGCCTTTTATACGTTATTCATAGCTTATTGGTGTCCAGAGGGAAATCCTGGCAGAAGACTGAGATAAAATTCTCTGGTCACTACCTATAAGAGTCTAGTTTTGGCAGCCTTTTTGCTTCACCAGAAGCAGCAGGGGACTCACATGAGTCTGTGCAGTTCATGGCATGAAGTGTAAGGGCAGTTTCTCTCAGACAATCCTTTCTCCATGAGACCTTTAAATGAGCTGAAGACCTCCCCACTGGCCACCATTTGGAAATGTGAAGGTGGTTTTAATGTCTCTGCCTCATTGAGTTTATCAGAGGCTGCTCTTGTGTCTATCGGTGAAGATTTTAGGGTCATAGGATCTCCTGCTAGAGAGTAGTAGGTTAAATTTTAAGAAACAGACTCTGAGATGCTGAGACATGTGTGCAGAAGGTTTGTTCTAGAGTTATATCTATAGGAGAGTGAAGGAAGCAGGTTTGTGTAGAGGGAGAAATTGGATTGTGATGCATTCACAACTGAATCATAAGCCAAACTTCCAAGAAGCTCTAGAGTGGGTGGACCTTCCAAGGTGTCCTGCTTTGAGTCAAGTGTGTTTATACAGTCCTTCCCAGAGATCAGTCAACAGATACAAATTATTCCCAGGCAGGATGTGTGACCTTGAGTGAAGTGACTCTCTTTGGCCAAGGTCATTCTTGGGTGGAAACCTACCTGTCAACTGATAGCAACACTCCCAGAAACCAAGACAATAAACATCATGGATTCAGAAGAAGGATATAGGAGTCACTCTAGCCCAGGAATGGGGCTTTTTTCATTCACCTGCCATAAAGTTGCCTCCTGCCCCAAACTAGGAAAATGAAAGTATGGATATTTATGTGCTATCTACTCTGTGCTAAGCACTTTAAGCATTAATACTAATATTGGAGTCTGAACTGAGATTTATTGAGTTCTTCTCTCTTAAGTATGCTAAATTTTATGATTGTCATTTCACTTAGCCTTTATAATTTCTATTATTTTTATTATTTTTACATGAGTGAAGAAACTTAAAAAAAGGAAAAGTGAGTTATTTACTTAAATTAGTGCAGGTACACACACAAGAGAGTGCCAGGAATTTCTTGTGGTTAAAATTAAAGTCATGTAGAATCCAGTAGAACTTTCAATAAACAACTGAATCTAAATACTAGTACTCCCATGTTTTTTACAGCACCATTCCCAGTAGCCAAGCAAGGTATACATCAATACAGAATCAAATAAGGTATCCTTCGACAGAAAATAGCTACAGAAAAAGTGTATATTATTCAGCTATAAGAAAAAATAAAGTCCTGCCAATTGTGGCAAAAAATAGATGGAACCAGAGAACATAAAGTTAAGCAAAATAAGCCAGACACAAAAGATAAATACTGCATGTTCTCTCTCATATATAAAATTCTACAAATTTGATTTAAAAGTAGAATAGTGGTTACTAGAAGCTGGGAGGGTAGAGAGGAGGGAAGAAATTAGAGAGCAGGTACCAAAACACATCTAGGAGAGAAAAATTACAGTTCAATAGTACAGTGAGGTGACTACAGTTTATAATCAACTCTTATGTGTTTGGGAAGAACTAGAAGCAGGGAGCTCAAAGGCTCCAAACATATAGAAATGATAAGAAGGTAGAAATGCTAAACACTCTGATTTAATCAGTAGACATCGACACATATGCTGAAATACCACAGTGTATCATACAAATACATACAATTATTAGATCTTAATTAAAATGAAAACTAAAATTAAAAACTCAATTGATAAAGCTATCTTACCAACAATAAAGAAAAGTATCCCTTCAGTTAATGCGTGTGACCACAGATCATGAGCAGCTGACTTCCGTGTAGCTCTCCATGCTCCTGCCTCTGATATTCCTAGGTCTAGAAGTTTTCACTTGGAAACGGTTGAGAGCTGAGGGATGAACCCAGATAGTCTTTGATATGTTTGTTCCAAGCAAAACCAGAAGTGCTAAAACTTCTTTTCAGCACAAGCTCACCAGCAATTCATTCTTAGCAAATGGAAATCGCTCTAAAGAGGAGAAAGCACAGACGAAGCCATCGAGAGCATTGAGTAAGGTAGATTGCCTCTGTGTTGTGAGTACCTAAATTCCCTGTGCATCTGTACTGAGTGAGGGGCTGTTGATTCCAAGGAAGAGATTGTGAAGTGAGAACATTTGATCCCTTGCAGAATGTTCATTTTATTGAGATTCTGTCCTTGAAAGAAAATCCATTGTCTGTCTCCTGGCAATCTAAATCTTATTAATATATTGAAGGGCCTCTTTGTTTAGAATTTGCAACGCTTTTTTTCTTCCTTCATTCCCTTGGAAATTTACAGATAGAATACTCCTTGCACTCCAGGAGGCCCCCCTCAGAGGGCTGACTGTGCTCACATTCTGTCTCCTGGCAGGGTGTATGACTCATTCTGAAGCTCTGCCTTGGAGGAAGCGATGAGCCTGAGGACACAGTACATTTTACAAATGTTCAGCACCATTTTTCTTGTGGCATATATGATCTTATTTTAATTGAAAATAGATTTTAACTGTTTTCTTAGCCACCAGTAGATAGGATGCTGTTGCCATTGTCAAAGGAAATGGATAGTGTCTTTTGCTTTGACTTGATTCAATTACTTTTTGTTAAACAAACAACACAAAACCAAAACTAAACCAAGAACCTATCGGCTATGGGAATGAGGTGAGATATGTTTCATGAATTTCTGAGGACTTGAATTCTTCCCTTAGAAAACCGTGCCACTATCAAAGCTAGGTTGAGGGCAAAGTTAGGTCTGTCCCTGAGTCCCGATATTTATGATGTGGCAGCAGCTTTTGAATTCACATCCTGCAGGGCTCAGAACATCTCTGCCCTCCTCTTGGAGCTCTGGGTGAGTAGTTCTGAACAACACTGGACTGCATCTGAATAATACTACCATGGATGTCATCACCTGGTGCGTGGTGTGCTTAGGAGGGGTATAAAATTCCTAGGTATGATTGTTCCTGATTTTAAAACTTGGTGAAATTGATAATTCGGAGAGTTTTCTTATTTTATTCAAGATTATAAGGAAATAGGTTTGGTGTCTATGGACCACAGAATTCATGAGATACACCTGTCAACTTGAGGTTGCTTTGAGACTCCGACCATGGTTTAAATCTGTAAATACAAAGGCCCTGTCATTTATGACTGTATGCTTTGGGGTGTGAAATGCCAACCTTCTGGGCAAGAGTTTCTTTTGTTTGATCTTCTTCTTCCTCACATTTTCAAGTATAATTTCCAAACTTTTAGAAATGGCCAGATTGACAGGAAATCACATCTTAAGCTCTGTCAGAGTTTATTTTAATTAACTGGTTTCGGGTGACTCGGTTGCTCAAAGGAAGAACGAGAAGAATCATTTTAAACTATGCTGATCAATGAGGCTTCCATTATTCAGGATAGATGGTTTGGGGACAGACAATAACAAGACCAGGTAATCATAGTAATCTTCCTTCCCAACAGCATCTGAGAATTTTGTATAAAGTAATGAATTGATTTCAGAAATTCTATTTCATTCAACAAAAGAAAAACATCATTTAAAATTCAATGCATTTAGTATCTACGATTGTTAATCCATAGCTATAAGATATACAAAATCCATAGCTATAAAATATACAAATGTACAAAGGAGCTATGGAAGTATCATATGTAAAATATGGTTGTTGAAAAGGTACCACATATATACCCACAAATAAACAACTTGGATATAAATGTGACATGGATTCATAATAAATTTATAGGAAATTCAATGCCAATTAATTAAATTAAATGAGAACAAGTGTAGTTAATATCATATATATATATATATATATATATATAATTTTTTTTTGCAGTACTAGGGAATGGAACCCAGAGAATACCTACCTCCAAGCTACACCCCCAGCCCTATTTTTTTATTCTTTATTTTGAAACAGTCTCGCTGATTTGCAGAGGGCCTCACTAAGTATCCAAGGCTGTCAAAGAACCACAATCACAATCCTCCAGTCTCAGCCTCTCAAATGTTGGGATTACAAACTGCGCTATCATACCCAGATTTTTAATTAATATATAATAAATATATTGAAGAAATCTGATAAAATTAATTTAAAAAATTTTGTTGGTGCATTTTAGTGGTACAGGATAGTATGATTCATACCTGTGATCCTCCTGTCTCAGCCTCCCACTACTGGGATTACAAGCATGCACTGGCTCTACATAAGATTATTTGATCTGTTTTTTCCCCCAGACTTTCCTTTTTACTCCCGTCCTTCTGCCCACAATCCCCTCCCACTGCTCTACTGCTCTCTTTTCTAATTTTCATGAGGTCACCTTTCTTTTCTTTTTTTTCTCTCTAGCTTCTACATATGAGAGAAAAGATGCAGCCCTGTTGTTGTTTTGTTTTTTTTTTTAGTCTGGCTGATCTCACTTAGTATAATGTTTTCCAGTCCCATCTATTTTCTTGCAAATGACATAATTTTGTTCTTCTCTATGGCAGGATATAATTCTGTTGTGTATTTATACCAAATTTTCTTTACCAATTTGTCTGTTGACAGATCTCTAAATTGGTTCTAAAACTTGGCTATTGTGAATTATACTATTAGAAACACAAATATGTATGCTGTATCTTTATGGTATTCTGACTTCAGTTCTCAAATAAATTTGTAACAAACTTTAGTCATAAGGTTGGTGATGATTATTGTTATCATGAATACAGATTTATGACACCCTATGTACAATGAAGGAGCCTGCCGTGTGGTAAGGCCGGAGCTGTGGTCTCCGAGGCCAAGATAAGGGCCTGCAGAGGGGTTGGGCCTGTGCTGTGGCCAATGGCCAGCATCAGATCTGGACGTGAGTTAAGGCTGCTACTGGGATCTCCGAGGCTGAGAAGGCACTTTACAAATTGACTGATCAATTTCAAACCTATAGATAAGCCCTTCCAAGTACAGAAAATTAAAATTCTTCAAATTAATTTTAAGGTGACACTTCTATTCGACAAAAGAGTAGTGTTTTCCCAAACGTAAAGCTCTGACAGAAGTCACAATGTGGTAAGTTGAGTAGCATTTGCATAGATTATGTTATTGCATACAATTCTATTCTAAAAGTAATTTTTTTGTTTCTAAAAGTAAAATCTATTTATTTACTCAAAAATATTTATTGAGTGCTTCATTCATGCCAGGACCTTACCAAGCCGGGGAATACAGTAGTGAGGGAACAGTTCTTGTCCTCAAAACCCTTGCAACCGAGTTGGGAGATAGAGATTGACCAAACACGGAAAGAGAATCCTCATCCTGTCTAATGTTTTGAAGAAGTGCAGATAAGTGTGGCTGACTACACAAAGAGGCCAAAAAGGCCACACATTCTTGGAAAAAAAAAAAACAAATAATAATTAAGCAAGCAAACAAACAAAACCCAGATAGTTCTCCAAGGAAAATTAAGGTAATCAAGATGAACAAAATTGACAACGTGGCTAGAATCCAGTAAGGGGGATAATGACAAGAGGTGAAACTGGAGGAGCCTCTAGTGGCTGCTGTTCAAGACCCCGTAGTTCAGGCCCATTAAGATTTTTACCTTTATCCTAATTGCACTCAAGGAGAATTGAAACATTCTAAATAGGAGCTTGATATGAATTATCAAGCCAAGGTCAGCACGTTCTGAATGAATGAATGCTGTTACTGAATTCAATAGTATGATCTGAATGCTGTTACTGATTCAGTAGTAGTTGAATTTGCAACTTCTTTTTTCTTTAAATCTTTTCCAAACCATTTCTCACACCAGCACATCAGAAGGCCCCTGGCTCTCACATATCTCCCTCCCTGTAACTTCCTTAGAAGAGGGACATTTTCTGGTTCTCATGGACTTTCTCATTTCTGTTTTTTAAAGCCTGAAATCTGAAGATTACTGTTCTAGGAAGAGCTTCACGTTTCAGAGATAGGTTTCAAGGCTTCTTAAACAGAGTGTGGGACCTGCTCTTTTTCTCAGTTAATTAGGACCTGCTATGGGAAACGTTTACTTGGGTGTTGGCCACAACCACGTGTCCAGGAAACAAAGCCTATCCAAGGATATTCAGCAAAAGCTGCATCAACAGTTCTGTCTGACAACTGCAGAATGAAACCCCTCCTTTCTGTTTTTGGAATTATGAAAGTCTGAAAGAAATCCTGCAGGCTCACTTTTACATGATAACATCCCAATTATGTTATGCTTTGATGTTGGTCTCCAGCTCTCAGAATCCCCTACGGCCCTTCTTTCTTGACACTCTACAGCCTCCAGAGCAGGAAATTGCACAGGTTAGCTTTCTGGATATTTGATACAATACCAGTACAGAGAGACAAACACTCTTCTAAGCAGTTTACATGAACGAGCTAACTTAATATGCATTATTAGGTCCGTTTCATAGACCAAAACTGAGGTCTAAAGCAAAATTAACCTTATTATAATAAGAATGGACTTGGAGATATGAGAAGCAGTTTTGCTCTAGAATTGGCAGTAGTGCTCTTATTAAAAAAACAAAAAAAAAAAAAACATTTTTTCACCGGGCGTTGTGGCGCACACTTGTAATCCCCGTGCTTGGGAGGCAGAGACAGAGACAGGAGGATAGGGCAGATTCAAAGCCAGCCACGCTGGCTTAAGAGACCCTGTTTCCAAATAAATAAAAAATAGGTCTGGGAGTGTAGCCCAGAGGTAGAAGGGCTTCCAGGAACCCCAGTACCACACACACAAAAAAACCATTTTTTCTTGAAATGACATTCCTGGTATTCCATGAAGTCTTGCAAATAAAGAGAATCTAAATCTGCACTATAATTCCAGCATCTAATCAAAACAGATTTAAAGGGAGGAAACATATAGGATAACATTATTGTGTATGTATAACCATGTCTTTCTATGTCAAAGTAGATCATTCTATAAATAGATGTTAAAATATAAATATACAGTTTTCAAAGCAATTTATCAATCTCTTCAAATTACATAATTCTACTTAGAAGTATTTTCCTTCATGATACTAGTAGATACTATTTAAATTTCCACTTGCAACTTCTGCCTATAAAAACAAGGTAAGAGTTATATGAGTAAATGAAGGCATTTACCGCTCTTCTAGCAATCTCAGAAGTGTCAAAAGGAGACAATGAGCTGTGTATTTATATGTGGAAAGAAGGCAAATTTTAGTGTCATAAGATGAAAGACTTAGGAAGGAATTAATATTAAATTATTATTTGCATGGAAATATCAAAGAAGCTTCTTTAATTGGACAAAATTGATTGCAATTCTATAATTGAATACAGAATGAATCTCAGGCTCCACAATGTGCCATAGGAGGTCTTTATCAATCAGGCCAAATCTTTTTTCCTGTTTCCCCTAACTCCAGCCACTCCCCCCACCCCGCATGACCCTACTCTCTGGTTATCTTGTTCTTCCTAATTGTGCTGTGTCTCTCATGCCCACAGGCTTTTGAGATGTTCTTCCCTTTCTTTGAGATGCTTCCCTTAGCCTTCTTTGGAATGCCTTCTTTCTCCTTCTTCATTTAAAGAGTGTCAGCCATGACCAAGTTCAAATTTCACCTGTTTTGTGAAGTGTTCCTTAAATCCCTCCTTCACTACTCCCAAGTAAAATGAATTATTTTATTTTCTATGCACCCACAGAAAACTATGCCCACAACTATTGTACCATATTGTATTGTCATAAAAGGTGTATGTTTGTTTGTTGATTCTGAGACATCTGAGCCCAGGATTTCTAGTTCAATATTTGAGTTCAACAAGTGTGTTGTTTTCCTTTTGAATTCCAGAGGCTGTTGTAGTTGGGGGGATATATTGATGGCTGTGATATGATTTTTTATTTGTTCATCTTTTGAAAAATGTACAGGTACAGATAGAAATAGGAATGTAAATTAATAATGCCAATGACAAATGCTTGGTACACTCCCAGAACTATGCTTAAAGACTATAAGGCATGAAGAAAAGGATTTCTCGCCTGGATGAGAGGGATTAAGATAACGCCTAGGCTGAATTTCAAAGGTCAAGCAAAAATTAGTCAGGCCAAGGTTACTGAAGGAAGGAGTGCTATTTTATAGAGAGGAAAAATGTGAAAAATGCACAGATATAAAACCACAGATGAATTTTGGGGGAAATACAAGCATTTCAGTACTACTGGAGAAAAAATAGTAGGTAGGAAATAACCATAAATAATCCTGAAAAGGTGTATTTGAAGCAGCCAGTGTGGTCGGGTATGGAAAGATTCATACACACTAGCACAGAACTGGGCTTATTCTATAGACATAAGAAGATGTTGTCATTGTTCATGTAGAGGAATAATAATGCCTTCTGAGTATCCTAGAAAAAACACAAATAATGAATATGGAGGAAAGACTGTGATTGCATCTTTCAGAAAAAGATGAGGAAGGTCTGAGCTCTAGGATGGCTTAAGGGAGCTACAACCAATATACTGCAATCCACAAGTACAAAATACATGTTGGATGGATGGATGATAGATGGATGGATAAACTTAAAACATTAAAGTTTAACTAGTTTGTCTTTACGATGGGTATATATTTGTATCCCAAAATAGTCATATGTTGAAATTCTATCTCCTCCAGGGTTGATGGAATTGATCGGGGAGACCCTATAGGAGGTGATTATACCATGAGAGTGGAGTCCTTATGAATGAGATTAGTGCCCTTATAAAAGCAGCCAAGGAGCCGGGCGTGGTGTCGCACTCTTGTAATCCCAGCATGAGGCTGAGAAAGGAGGATTGCAGCTGGAGAACAGCTTCAGCTACTTAGTGAGGCCCTTTGCAACTCAGTGGACCCTGTTTCAAAATAAAGAATAAAAAATAGAGATAGTAGAGTAGCTTGAAGGTAGAATGCCCCCTGGGTTCCACCCCCGTACCAAAAAAAAAAAAAAAAAAAAAAGTAGCCAAGGGGTTTGTTTACCCTTCTACCATGAGAGGACACAGTGAGAAAGTGCCATCTATAAATCAGAAAGTGAACCCTTGCCAGCCATTAAATAGGTCAGCACCTTGATCATGGGCTTTTCACCCCTCAAAATTGTGAGAAACAAATCTCTTATTAATCAGTCTTCCCAGGTTATGGCAATATTTTACAGCAGCTCTGAACCGATGAAAATAGTCTTGTACCATGAAAATTACTATACTTGTGGTATTTTATTACCACCAGAACAGACTTATCAATTCATTCTAATTATTGTTCAATGCAACTATAATTAAGAACTTGCCAGTTAGATGTAAATTATGAATTCCCAATGGAAATAATGCCTCCAAGGGGGAAAAATTGATTCCTGGGAAAGCCAGTTAAAATTATTTTATATATACATTCATACATTTATACATTTTCATAAATAGCACATATATATATATAAGTATACACACATGAAACACAGGTATACAAATAGGACAACTATAGATATATAAAAAGATATGCAATCAATTTGTAGTATTAATATGTCATAAAGGAAGTGGATAAATAGAAATAATTTCTAATTTTTATCAGGCTCCTTGGGTGATATATATACCATATATATGTGGGTTTAAAAAATATTACTCCAACTAAATGCTCAGTGGCATCTTCTGATTTGATCCAGTATACTGAGTCTTTTGTTTAACATAATTCTATTTATGATTGTCTGTGTATTAGAGTCAACTGGGCATAAATACTTATTTTGTCTTTGGAAACATATTGACTTTCAAAAGTATGTCTGCACAGAAAATAAAAATATTCCCATGACTCAGAGAAATGATATTTTAAATGTAAGAGTCATATTTCATCTGAGGACTAAGAGCCATTCCAAAATAATGTTTCATCAATCCTCAAAGCAATCTGTTTTACAGAGAAACAGAAAAGAGCACTCTTGTGTTTTTCTAACTTCTCTCCATGGGGATAACAATTATTATTTTTTTTAATTCAGGCCCAGGAAGTTCTCAGAGTAGTGGAGGGCACCTGATGAGCTCTTTCTATAGTGGTCAGAAGTCCAAGATGATGATTCACTTGCCTAGGAACCTCTGATAACTTGGTACCCAAGGGATCTGGTGAGCAAGCTGCCCAGTTAATGTTATTGCACAATCAGCACTGGCCTCAGCATCACTCATACCTGTTCTACCTTTTCACCCCTTTAAGTGAACTGGCTGTTGAAAAACATTCTCTGCAGGAAATGCACGGACTATAATATTCTTTCCAAAGAAAGTCTGCCCTTTTTAATGCAAAGGTGATGCTGCATTCACAACCAGCTAGCTCATCTGCTTCAGCAATTACAGAAGAGAAAGTAATGGAATGCAAACATAAGTGGCTGAGCACACATTGCCCCAGCATCTGTCTCTCTAATGAACTTGAAGACACTTGCATCGTGCTCCAAAGATGCATATTTTTCATTTTTAGATAGAATTCTCTACTGAAACCATTACTATGAAAGCCACATTTCTCTACCTGCTAGTTTCTTTTCCAAAGGCACTCAGCCTTTTAGATCCACGTTCTACTCCTTGAGAAGCAACTTTAGTATCCTGTGTTGTTTTTAATGTGAAAATGGATGTGCTGAAAAATACAGATGAGAATTTTTAAGATATTACCCACAGTATTAGGCAGTCACCCGAGTTTTGTCTGAATGGATTGGGTTTGTGCAGATATGCTTATTGATATCTGGAGAAATGTACAGGTATTATATTCCATGCTTCAACCTCACTTAATTCTTAAACTCAAAAAAGAGGCTAATCTCATTCTTTCCTTGATTTTCATGAGCTGATGTGTTCCTGATTTTCCCACTGATTCTATACCCACTTTTTTCCCTTTTGTTGAGACAACGTTCCTGACTATTCCTTAAATCCTGTTGATCTTTAAATTTTCATCTTCCTCTACAAAACATTCTGGGTGATCTTATCCATCAGATTTCTCTCTATATGATGGCTCTGACTACCTCTCTTCCCTGAATACCAGACCTTTACTTAACTGCCACTGGAGATTTCAACTTGTGTGTTTCAAATGTCACCTCAAAATCAATGTCTCTCCCACTGAAAATACTGCTTCTGGTGGAAAACCACCATGCACATCTTTCCAAGATTAGTGAATAACGTGCACCTACCATAAGTGTGCCACAAATCTAGACCTAATACTTTCTCTCTCTATCTACATCCCATCTCACATGAGTTGTCATTTTATCACCTCAATCCCTTTTAAATATATCTGCTGCTGCTACAATTCAAACCACCACTACTTCTCGTCTGGATTACTTCATCAGCCCCCTAATTAAATTTTTAGCTGATAGATAAAAATTATGCATATTTATGGGGTAGAAGATGATGTCTCAATGCATTATATATTATATGACATTCAAATCAAGGTAAGCTGTTTCCTCAAATATTTATTATTTCTTTATGGTGAAAACATTTGCAATCCATTCTTTTAGCTTTTGTTTGGGAAACACAATTCAACATAATTATCATTACCTACAGTCACCCTTCTCTGACTGTATTAGAACACAAAAACAAATTACTTTCTCCTGCCTAATTATAACTTAGAACCTGTTGATCAACCTTTTCCTGTCTTCCCAGTTCCCTTCTTCTTTTTGACCTTTGATAATCACCATTCTACTGTCAACTTCTATGAGATTTTTGGGGGATACTATGTATGAGTGATATCCTGCTGTACTTATTTTTACCTGATTATTTTACTTACAATGATCTCCAGTTTCATCCAGACTGCTGCAATTACAAAATTTTCTTATGACTGAATAGTACCTCAATGGATATTTATAAATACCTTTGTTAGTTATTCGTCTGTTGATGAACATATAGGTTTCTTTTATTTCCTGGCAATTGTGAATAGTATGAGTAAAGATGTTCCTTTGACACATTGATTTCATTTCTTTGGATGTATTCCCAAAAAAGAGATTGCTGGATCATGTTAGATTTATTTTTAAATTTTCAGGAACCTCTGTACTACTTTCCATAATAGCTGTATTACTGTATATTCCCCCAAAAGAATGTGCAGGTATTCCTTTTTCCCCACTTGTTATTTTTTATCTGTGTGTGTGTGTGTGTGTGTGTGTGTGTGTGTGTGTGTGTGTAGGGATGTGTGTGCATGTGTGTGTATGCATGTGGCTTTGCACACTAGAGATTGAATCCAGGACCTCACATATGCAAAGCAAATGCTTTAACCCTGAGATACACTTCCAGGTCATATCTTTTGGGTAATAACCATTCTAATTGGAGTGAGGTAATGACTCATTGTGGTTTGATTTGCATTTCTATGATGGTTAGTGATGTTGAACATTTTATATACCTGTCAGAATCCATGTCTTCTCTTCCTTCCTTCCTTCCTTCCTTCCTTCCTTCCTTCCTTCCTTCCTTCCCTCCTTTCTTTCTCTCTCTCTTTCTTTCTTCTTTCTTTCTTTCTTTCTTTCTTTCTTTCTTTCTTTCTTCCTTTCTTTCTTTCTTTCTATTTTACTTTCTTTCCTAGGCAGTGCTGGGGATTGAATTTAAGGGCTCCCCCTGGTTAATAGCTTTCAGATGTTACATGTTTCTCAAAGCCTTCTATCCTCTGGTTCTTTCTTCTCTCTCTTACATTCTTCAACATTTCCTTCAACTTTGCTATCCAATTTCTTTTCTGCCATAAAACTCATCATAAACTCATCATTCTTTCATCCATCTTGACCCTTATATCTTTACTTCCTCATGTCTTCCAGATTTAGTGTCCATATGTATTTGTATCATATTTTAATACATAATTTTAAAATTTTTATTGGTGCATTATAGTCATACATTTTAATGGGATAAAAGACTTGAGATATACATGCACACATCACCCAATTAGCCCTTACTCAATCCCCACCCCAATCCTTCCCCATTCTACCTTCACATGCTTGGCTTAGTGATTGACTTTGACATATTTGTTTAAGTACATCATGTGTTTTAAAGAGTTTCTCTCTTCTCACCTCCCATCCCCTCAGTTAGGTCATCTTATTTGCTCCTCTATAGGATCTCCTGCTTCATTTAGAGTTCCTCCTGTTACCCATTTCTCCCTAGCTTTCGCATATTAGGGAAAGCATCTGATTTCTTACTTTTTGTGACTGACTAATCTCACTTAGCATAATGTCCTCCAGTTCCATCCATTTCCCTGTAAATGATGTAATTGTGATTTTCTTTATGGCTGAGTAAAATTCCATTGTGTGTATATCTCACAGTTTTGTAATCCATTCATCTATTGATGAACATCTTGGCTGGGTCCATTCTTTGGCAATGGTGAATTGCACAGTTATGAACACAGATACTCATGCATTAGTTTGATAGCTTGGTTTCCTTTCTTTTGGGTAGATACCCAGAAGTGGTATTGCTGGATCAAATGTTGTTCATTCCCATTCTTCTGAGAAGCCTCCATACTGTTTTCCAAAGTGGTTGCACTAATTTGCAGTCCCACCAACAATGTTTTAGAGTTCCCACTTCTCCACATTCTCACCAGAATTTGTTGTTGTTTGTGTTTTGAATGGTTGCCATTCTAGTTAGTGTTAGGTGAAATCTCAGGGTAGTTTTGATTTGCATATCTCTGATTGCCAATGATGCTGAGCATTTTTCATAATTTATTGGCCATTTGAATTTCTTTAGTAAAGTGTCTATTTAATTCACTTGCCCACTTTTTATGGGCTATTTGTTTTCTTAGTGCTGAGTTTCTTGAGTTCTCTGTATATTCTAGATATTAGTCCTCTATCAGAGGAGTAAGTTGCAAAAATCTTCTCCCATTCTGTTGGCTCTTGGTTGAGGTTCTTGACAGTTTCCTTTGCTGAGCAGAAGCTCTTCAGTTTCATTCAATCTCACATATTGATTCATCTTTTAGTTTGTTGTACCTTTGGGGTCTTGTTGAGAAAGTTTTTACCCTGTTTCTATGTGTTGCAGTGTTGGACCCATGCCCTCTTCAAGGAGCCTCAAGGTCTCTGGTCTAATTTCCCAGTCTTTGATCCATCTTGAATTGACTCTTGTGCAGAGAGATAACCTATTCAACAAGTGGTGTTGGCAAAACTGGTTAACCATGTGCATAAAAAATGAAAAAATGTCCTACTTTCTCACCCTACATTAGCATTTCTAAGGCCTCAGCTTATTTATGCTTTTGTCATGGGAATCTTGGTTCCTGCCTCACTCAAGTCATAGGAGGTTTTACTTTTATGTATTGTCGTATTATATTATACATCATCACTAAGATCACCTGTTTGTCTGCATTCCCCACTCCTAACCACATACTACATCTGTCAACAGATGGAGAAATGGTGCTTCCCCTTCCTAAACATGTATTTCATCCTCCTCTTTCTCCCATTTCCATCTTTTTCCAACAAAATGTAACTAATTCAGCCATTATGGGGATCAGTGTGGAGGTTTCTCTAAAGACTGGGAATGAAACCACCATGAGACCCAGATATGCCCCTCTTGGGGATCTTCCCAACAGAACTGAAATCAGAATATCATGGTGATACATGCATAACTATGATATAGCAGCACAATTCATAATAGCCAAACAATGGAATAAGCCTAGGTATTTATCAGTAGATGAATGAGTTATGAAACTATAGTATACACACAATGGAATTTTACTCGGCCCTAAAGAAAGTCAAAATAATGTCATTTTCTGGAAAGTGTATGGAACTGAGAATATTATGCTAAGTAAGATTAAACAGTCCCAGAAAGTGAAAGTCTATATTTTTAACCTATATGTGGAAGCTAAAGAAATATTGGTAAACCAAAAAGACCTCATATAGATAAAGAGGAAATACTAGAAAAATAGTAGAAGGGGGATTTGGGGAGCAAGGTAGGGAAGTGAAAATTGGGATTTGATGAAAGAAAGAGTTCATAACACTATATCTCTCTATATATTAAGTTATCAATACTAATTTTAATATTATGTATAGGGTGTGGGAAGGAACAGGGTGAAACTAGATGGAAAACACATAACATTACTATGTTTCTCCTGCATTTAATTCTATTATAATGTATAAATGCAATGCACCAATAGAAGAAGAATTTACTTTACCTCTCAATATTCAGCTCAGGAAGCAAAGCATTCTTCTACTTCTTTGGAAACATTTCACTTAAGTTCCTAAGCTATGCTAGTGATGTTCTCCTCTGCTCTCACTGTAATGAATGAGCTTTCATAGTGAAAGTCAAATCACAGCGGGGCATGGTGGTGTATGCTTGTAATCCCAGCATTTGGGAGGCTGAGACAGAAGGATCGTGGTTCAAGGACAGCCTCAGCTACTTTGTGAGGCCCTTTGCAACTCAGTGAGACCTTGTTTCAAAATAAAGAATAAAAATAGGGCTGGGGGTGTATCTCAGAGGTAGAATGCCCCTGGGTTCCATTCCCAGTACCGCAAAAAAAAAAAAGAAAGAAAGAAAAAAAAGAAAGTCAAATCACAACACTCCTCTGCTCAGATTTACCAAAGGCCCCACATTTTACTCAGTAAGTCCCAAATCTGCTACGATGACCTACTATGCTCTCTAAGAACCACTCATATTCTTGGCATCTCTTATTTCATCTTCTATTGCTGTCCTCTTCCTTTCTTTAGCTTAGGCATGCTCCCCCTTTACAACCATGATAGTAACTGTGATGCTTTTCCTAAATAGCTATGTGACTAATTTCCTTATTTTTCAAACCTTTGCACAGATGTCCATTTATCAATAAAGTCTACTGAATAGCCCTATTTTAAGTTGCAATCTGAATCACTCCTTCCTAGATTCAGGCTCTGAATTCTTTCTGTGCTCCATTTTTGACACCTATTCCTTCTTATCCAATCATAAAATCTACCTATTGTTCATTTTTTCTTTCTTTGAGACCGTAAGTTCATAAAAGCAAAAATCTGTTTTGTTCTCTTGAATATTCCACAAGCCTGATTCTTGGGGAGTGCAATGGGGATTGCAATTTAAGAGGTGCTCAGTAAATGAGTTTAAAGAAACGCACCCTTCTTATACTATATTAAAATTTTCTTCCATGTCTACCTGCTTACCACCAAACCATCAACTTTTTTGAGGCAAACATGTTTGCTGTTGTGTCTGTTCACAATATGTTATTGTTTTTTTCTAAAAATATTGGGTGCATAATAAATGTTTTCTAAGTGCATGTATTTACCATTCAGCCCATCATCTCATAGCTTTGCAGGGTGTTCAATTATATCATGCCAAGCAAGAATAAAAATGTAAGAGTGCTGCTTACTTAGCCGAGAAGCCTCATTATAAACCATCACAGTACCTAAGATCACCAGAAATGATGAGTTCAATATGAACCAACATAATAACTATTTCTCCTGTGGTTTCTTCAAAGATTGTAACTTTACCGTTGTCCATTTGGCCTCTTCCCCACTCAACCTATACTTGGAACATTTATCTGAATAAATTATAAAACATAAAGAAGCCTAAAAATCATAGACCTTAAAAGATAATGCCTTGCCTTCTCTGACTCCTCTTTTGTTTCCTTCCGCAGAGCTCTTCCTGCCATGATGCAATGGGTCCGCACTCAGAAGCCAGGAGAGAGCGGCATCAATATTGTCACCGCTGATTTTGTAGAACTTGGTGATTTTATCAGCACCGTCATAAAGCTCAACTATGTCTTTGAGGAAGGAGAAGCCAATACTTGATAGTACTCTTTGGAGTGTCCACAAATAAGATAGAGAAGATTCATTGTATTGGTCGTAATATCTATAAACACTGATCTTCCTATTCCACTGAGTCTTAGAAGGAATTAGGGCTGATAGTGAGTGGGTGGGAAAAGGGGGGAAATAATTTCTTCAGTGATTATAATCATATTCTACATTACTATAAATATTTCATTTCCTATTTGATGAGCAAAATCTAGTGTTAGGGATAAAAAAAGTGAATTTGTTTTTCCAAATTAGTCTTTGTAACTTATAATTCAAGAGTGTTTACCTGATTGCATTTTCTAATTTCATCCTAGGGCTTCTGGACTGTCTATATCCTCTAACCCTTCCAATCCCTCTTTCGCTCGCTCGCTTTTTCTATTCAGATGTTGTGTGGGACTTATAACAATTGAATGCCCAACATAATGTGTATTACATTGCTGTACTGAAATTTACTTGTTTTGTGGGACTTGGTATAATATTCTGTAGTCATCTGCAATTGGTCAATCATAGGTACCTTTTGGTCATAGAAAATATGCATCAAATCAGTTTTCCTGCATTAGTAATATTGGAAACCATAATCAGTGATCTTTGTGTTATATGAATACCACAGTGTTTCACAGTACTTCTATTTAAGGCAGCTACAAATATAATGTAAAAACTTCTTTGAAAATATTATGAGTGCCAACTCCATAGCAAAAAAAAAAAAAAAATAGGATTGGAGTGGGGGAGATGGATGCCATTGTTAACTCATCAGTCTACTGAGTAATAATGCATTGCAAATGCCCAGTAAGTGGTAAGTTAAAGCAAGTGTGTTAAAATCAGAAACTCTGAAAATCTCTTCCAAAATCTCTCCTAATGACTTTTATTTTAAAGAAAAAGAAGGAAAAAGAAAGACCTTACAAATTTCCCTACCGAATTAGGCTTTCCAAACAATGTAGTTCTAAATTCCATATTTTAAAGCATGTTTTTCAAGAAGCTTCAAGTTTCTGACTTGATGGAAAGAGGAAAGAAAGGTGGCAAAGCAGCTGTTAAGAGCAATGTCTTGAAACCATGTGCAATAAATCATAAGAATTGATAAACTATCTCTAGAAAATTCTTTACACTGGGATGATCTGGATGGACATTTTAAAATTGGTCCTGATTCATGACTTCTGGGTTCTATCCTACTGCAGAGGTGAGATTAGGCAGAAGAGCAAAAGTTTCATGCAAAGTATTTGTGGTCTCACTTTAAGTAAGGCAGGCATACAAGAAGAGCAATGACAACACAACTTTGAGCCCTGCATTCTCTTTGGTGTCTTTGATACTCGACAACTCTAACACAATCTTGAAAAGAGCACAATGAATACCCTTCACCCATGTGCCTCACAGAAAAAGTGTGAGGCATTCATACAAACTCATAAAATTTGCTGAAATTCTTACAATTGTGAATTATGCTCTCTTCATATTTAGAAATAATCACACCTCTATTTTCCACGCAAATTGAAACCTCTCTTCATATTTAGAAATAATCACACCTCTATGTCCCACGCAAATTGAAACCATGGAGAAATAAAAGCTGTCGCCTTTTAATGAATATAAATATAAGACATGTGGCATAGTCTCTTAGACCTAAATAGGAGAATTGACTTAAGATCAAATATGTCAGGTTTATAATAACTGAGAGTTGATTTTGAGATTATAAATACTCATTATTAGAAAATAGTACTTATTAGCAACTGCAGGGAGGGAATCGGTTTTTTCTGCTGAAGTGAATGTTCATGAGAAAGTAGTAACTGGGTAGACCAAGTAGCCTGCATATACATACAACAGAATGTTGTGCATTCCAACTACGTGTATATGTTTTGTCATACACAATGCACCAACATATACCCATTCCTGTGTGGGCAGACAGATACAAATATACAAACACAGACAAAGATATAGACAGAAACAGTATAATTCTCTTCAAATGAAAATATTGATAATATTAAATAATTTAACACTGAGCCCTTTAACAATGTATCAAAAAGACTGATAGGAAACATTTAAAAATGGAGTAGCTGATCACATTAAGATATTTTTGTAAAATAGTATAGCTTATAACTTAAATATTTACACATATTTTTTTTAATTGTTGTTTTTTTTTAATTTTCCCTTCCCTTGCAGTCTTAATGTCACTTATTGTCTTATTATCACTTTCACCTGCTATTTATGTACAACTGAATATGCCTTTTTGAAGATTATGGTTACTGAAATTTATGTCCTAAAAATTTGCTTTTTGGATACACTTTCTGACTTTTCATTATTCATTTCTCAGGAGGATCTTTAGTCAAGCATATTTGCAATGACACAAGGATTTAACTTATAAATATGACATAAAACAGATTTTCAACCTATTAATAAAAATGAATAAAATATAGAGGTAACTATGTTGTATTTTCTTGAATTTAGATGCTTTCCTATCATGTTGCTTAAAAGTTACTTTGTAATATTTGTCATTTGGGTGCTGGAAAGAACAAACATGAAGAAGCATTGGTGGTGCAGTTACTTAACCAGGGAAAGGCTTTTATTGCTATTAAAGATATGCACACAGAGACAAAAGACTGATAGACAAAATATTCTTTCAATCCAGTGGTCAGGCTTCACAGTGGACACATAGAATCACCTATGTAGCAGGCAGTAAGAGCAAATGAACTGGCCTTAATTTCTAAAGGACGGGAGAGGTAGAAATGAACCACGGGAGAATTCTCTAAAAGAAATTCCTTAGAAAGAGGGATGGAAAGAAGGTGCCTCTCGCTGCCTTTTGTTCATTGACCCTGTCCTGGAGCACACTTTGGGAGCAGGCCATGGGCCTTTCATAAGGAAATGGGGGGGGGTGAAAAGATGGTGATATACATTCCAAACGTACCCTTAGCTTATGTTCCTTTGTCTTAGCCAACCGGCATCATCTTTTCAGAGAACTAGAAGTACAAGGGCTACAAACAGGCACCAAGATGTAGTGAATAAATCTTGGTGCATTTTTTGTTTTTCTTCTTTATTAAGGCTTTATGTCACAAGTCCTACAAGGCAAAATATAAAAATAAAATCCAACTTTTACCCAATCTGCAGCAGAAAATTGAAGGAATGGAGAGATTGAGGGAAAACAAGCAAAGGTCATCGTTTTTGCTTTCCCGTAAGTAATGTTGAAAGACTAATATGATGAATACTTCTGCCATTATCATTTATGATTCCTTAATTAACTACATAGTCATGTGAAAGTAGAGGATGAGGGGGCATCCTTTAAAAGCCTTAGGATATTCTATTATGATGACCTCAATATTCACTTGCAGCCATACTGGGAAAACTCAACTTTTTATGGAGCGCCACCAAACAGTGAATGTATAAAGCGTTTGGCATGATGCACCAGGGTGGTGTATAAACACGCGCGCGCGCACACACACACACACGTTGAAACTGCAACTAATCATCTGACCTGATTCCACTGCAATTTTAATTTTTAAAAGCAGGATCTCCTGTGTTATTAGGCATAAACATAACTAAAGTATTTAAATATTAAATAGGAGATACTTGGCAGCGATTGCCTACTTATATTGTCAATACACTTCAAGCTAGAGAATCTGAGGACAGTTGACTTTGGATATGAATTACAAACATACGTATCTTCACTTAAAGGTGTTGTAAGTCCTTCCAGGTTCTGACATGTTTTTAAAAAGCAGGGTTACCTGTTTAGGTTCTCTCCTTTTAAAATTCCAGACTAGAAAGTTGGAAGTCTCAGGAAATGCATGTTTTCATGAGTTTTCAATTCTACAGTTTCACAAATACTCAATGACACATTCTTCTGACCTTTGGTTGTTCAACCAAAAAAGGAACTCCCTGGGCAGAGTGTCCACATTTTGAATTGCTTAGAGAAAATAATGTACCGTGTCCCTGAGGATATGCTACACAAGGTTTTCAAAGCATTCCGATTCACAGAACTTTAGTCTTTTCAAGTAGATTTCAGTGACACCATGGTGTAAATGCTATATTTGCCATAACTTACTGGTGGCTCCTGTGTTCCATACAGTTTTAAATAATGCTCCAGATTGTTTGTTTTCCCAATGACAATGATAAAATTATTCTGTAGAATTTGTAAAAGGTGTTGATTGAATCTGTTAAAATTGTAAATTTTATTTCACTTGTGGTACAATTTTGTAGGTATTAGTTCTAAAAGTATAGTTGTATGAGTCAAAACTCTGTGCTTGTCAGTGGTATGTGTAAGTATATTAATCTTATCAAAATATCAAACTTATCCTAAAGAAAAAGGGCACATTATGACCAGCCTTAAATCATTGCCATGTTTTTTTTTTTTTGGTTTGTTGTTGCTTTCATTTGAATTTAAAGTAAACAGAAATTATATTTTTGTAGAGATGGCTTTTAAAGCAGTTGTATGGGGTAGATGCTTTAGAACTCAGTTTCCACAAGCAAAACGTCCAGCTTGTGGAGCACCTATGCTTTTCAAAATCATCCTTCATCAATTAACTTGACAACATCATCATCATATGAACAGACTGAGTTCATTTTTGTTTCTTTCAGCTACTGAACCAGCATACCGCTGAAGTTATTCTTCCTAGCATCAAACTCTGTAATAAGATTTTCCTGCTTTTTAAATTTGTTTCTTAAATAATAAGTTCAATGAAAATAGTTTCTTCACACCCTTATTGTGGAAAATCAGATCTTCTGAAGTGTGATGAACTATCTTGGTTTTGTGAGAGTTGCTGAAGCTCCAGCATCCTGATGTGTTTCTAACATGGTTCTCTTCTAAGAAACGTGTAGCATTGCCCGGCATGGTGGCACTCACTTGTAATCCCCACACTTGGAAGGAAGTCAGTTACGCTGAAACAAGAGACCCTGTTTCCAAAATAAAACGTATAAAAAATAGGTCTGGGAGTGTAGCCCGAAGATAGAAGGGTTTCCAGGAACCCCAGTACCACCACAAAAAAAAAAGAAGAAAAGAAAAGAAATGTGTAGCATTCACACTTTTTCCATCTGCCCTTTGTGCCATCCACTGATAGAAAATCTATGACTAATTCAAGGATCTACACAGGTGGTCATGCTTGAAGAAAAACTCTATAATATTCTTTGGGGTTAGAGTCTGGGATGATATGAGAATTATAATTAATAATAATTTTTTCTCATCCATTCTTATTTATTTCTTTACAACATTTAGGGTTACCATGTAAAACATGGAACACCAGTAAAATTCAAAGTTCAGATAAATAATAATTTAGGGTATTTTCTACATATTTATCAGATAAACTTATACAAATTATATGAAATTCAAATTTAAATGGATATGTCTTGTATTTTTTCCCTAAATATAGTAACAATATCCACATTACCTCTCAGTATCTTGGGCTGGGCTACCTATGATAATTGAGGTTTCCTTCTCTTCATATCCTATGTTAAGACAGCTTATGAAAATCTACAGAAATAGCACCCTTCATGAAGGGCCTATTCATTGGTCCCTACCAGGTCTAACAAATGCTTTATGAAGGAGCAAAAATCAATGGAATAACCATCAAGTACCTTCATTAGAGCAATACCACCAGTCACAATTTCCCTTCAACTGACCTGTTCCAAGGCCCAAAGACTCTCATTCATCCTTTAAGTCACATCTCCCAGGAATTGAAACAACCCCCCAAACACAATCATGTGCTAAACATGCTCTTGGAATGTAGTAAATGCTCTTGGAAAGAAATAACCTAGTATTAGGACCTCTTTTAAAATTTGGTTTCTTTTTCTTTCAAAGAGGCAATAAACTAATCCAGTAAACTCCCAACACACACACACACACAAACACACACACGCATGCATGCATCAGCGCACGTGCACACACACACACACACACACACACACACACACACACGCATGCATGCATCAGCACACACACATACACACACACACCCTTCCATAAACACTTTACTCAAAATACTTTAATCAGGCTAAAACTAGTCATATGTAATTGCTGAAAATTTGACATAGAAACTCTCTTCACTGCAGGGAGAGAGGAGTCTGAGTAGGCATAGCCCTGTGGGGGCTTCCTCAGAACAGTTGGGACAGTTGAGCCAGCAGGTAGGGGACAGAATGTGGTCCCTGACATGAAACAAGCCCGAACGGATAGACTTTCTAAAGAAAATTATAATGACCAAATGACCAATCCATTTGTGTGTGTGTGTGTGTGTGTGTGTGTGTGTGTGTGTGTGTGTGTGTGTTGGGGGTGAGTACTGGTGATTGAACCCAGGTGGGCATTCTACCACTGAACTACCCCCAGCCATTTTTATTTAAAAACAGGGTCTTTTTAAGTTATCTATTCTGCCTCAACCTGGGATCCTCCAGTTCAGCCTCCCAAGTACAGGGATTACAGGCGTGCGCCACAGCACCCAGCTACCAGTCCATTTTTGTTCTCAGTTTTGTTTTAGGAGTTGAAAACCCAAAAAGCCCCAGAATAAGAGTAATGAGCTCTAACACTAGTTTCTAGAACAGTTTTCAGAGAATAGAACTATGTTGGAATTCTTAAAAGAAAGCTTCCAAATATTGCTGTTTTCAACAGTGAGTCCTTGATATATCGGATGTGGATGGTGTTTTGAAACATTGCTGGTAGTTAATTCCTTTTGCAAATATATGTGAGTGGTATAGGAAAACTCAAATCCCCTTAATACAACATTTCCATGTCTTGATTTGTTGTGCACACATTTGCATCCATTTTCTTCATTTCGGAAAGACAGGAAATTGCAGAACTGGTGACATTTCCTTCGTTAGACACCAGAAATTCACCAGAGGGGAATAGATCTGTGCCTTCTCTTTTTAGGATCTAGTCCTTGATACTATGATAAATGTATTGTAAAGAAAATTCATGCCTACAGTCTGTATAGCAAATGTGAATTTTTTTTTATAAGATTGTGTTCTTACTGTAAACAATGAGTTTCTTTGTATCCAGTGAAATGCTAATAAAGTCCTGGTAGCAGTTATCTGTTGTTTTTCCAATTTATATTTATCAGTATTTCATTATAGAACCCAAAATGAATTTCTTAAATAGGACATGACTCAAAACATCAGAAAATAAATTCATTTTTAAAAATATGAATCATTGTATTAAGATTTCTTCCATAAAAATACTTTCTGTTAATAAAAGCACTGCTGTGAGCACTTTGATTATATCAAAGGTAGGTATTTCTGATGTCCAATACACTTAGCTTTTGATATCACCACAAAGAAGCCAGTCTCAACATATCAATAATATTTTAAATATTACATCAATATTATAAAATATCTCAATTTAAAAGCTTCTTTTTGGTTGAGCCCTCACTATATAAAATACACGAAGCATTATTGTGGAATCATTACCTTTGTATTTCACCAAATAAATTCTATCTGTTGGGCTCAAATCATGCCTTGATATAAAGTTGAAACATTGTGATAATATAATAAAGATATCCTAGCAAGTAAATATGGTTCAAGATTACCTTTGGTGTTGAACTTGGACATAAGTTCCCTGAGAAGCTCTCCTTGATATATATATATATATATATATATATATATATATATATATATATATATATATAAATAGTTTCACACTATTAGGTTTCTGTTTATAAAGCTGTAATGATTTCTGCGTTTAGGAAGTATGTTGTGTCTGCAAGAAATATTTGACATGGCACATACATGTGTCCTGAACATAACATTCCATTGCTTCATTCAGCAAATATTTGCCTATTATGTGGCGGACTCGAAACCATTTCCAAAAATTTTCTTAGAGAAACTGGCAAAACATAATTTCTTTGGAAGTTTCTCACTAGAGGTAACAGGTGGCAATATTTTGTCTCCTAAAAGAAGCAAACAAGCATTCATCTTTAATGACCTTATGAATGTAATATCTCCAGAGAGTAAAATAGTCTGAACACAATTTTACTTCCTGAGAACCTGAAAACAAAGGACAGTTTTTAAAGAAGTATAATTGGAAATAAGTTAGTGACAGAAACAGGTTTAAAAAAAAAAAAAGCAGAGTCTTACTTACTCCCTGATTAAAACTGCCACAACATACAGGATACCATGTGCAAAGTCCAGCTACCACATCCTATCTGTAGCTTCAAATCAGCAAAATCAGAGGTTCTATTCCTTTCCCCTTCCTCCTCTCACCTTTAAACATCAGATAAAATTGCTGTCACTCCATAGAAGGAGCTGACCATGCCTTCGAGATGATCACAAGTAGACATTTACATTTCAGGGAAGCAGACCACACCAAGTAAAGACTTGTCTCTCCCACAGAGGGTAGAAATGGTATGCCACCTACATCAGCGGGGTAGAAACATCATCTGAAATTGAAGGAGAGATTTCTTTTTTAGGTGAAAAGAAATAAGGCAGCATGATGAAATATTTCAACAATGGCTCTCAACATGGGGTTCAAAATGTGTTCTTAGCAATAACCCAGAATAATGGCCACACTTGAACCTGGTAGCAAGAAGTGAACCTAAACATAATGGCACCTGCTGGGATTATTCATCCCTAAGTCCTGTGGATAGAGGTTTTCTTGGAAGCATCTGGAGCTATCAGGCTAAGGTGAACCACATTAAAACCACATTACATTCTTGGAAGTGGAATTTAGTTTCATAAGTGACAGGCAGAGGAAAGAGGTTGAATATGTTAATGCTGGTAGTTCTTATACACTCCTTGCAAACATTTTTTTCATACACTTTTTTTCTCATAGGAACACAAGTTTTGATCTCTTGAGATTTTGCTGAGAAATAATTAAGATAAAGTCTTTTTGCCTCACTATAACTGCTCAGATTTTATTAAACTGTACTCTTTTAATTTTGAACAGAAAGAAAAAATATGCTTTGACTTAAGCATTGAAGTTGAGAGGCATATCTTAGCTATCTTGGTACTCTTGGATATGGCAGGTATTGAAACATATTTGGAATCAATGAAATGAAATTGCATATGATTGTGACTTAGTTGAACTGTGGATAAGTGCCCATTAAGGGCTGTACATGTGCTAAAAAGTTTAGGTAGTGCTGAGGGTTCAAAACAGAAGAAAGCAGTACCCTTCACATCTTGTATTCCTTGGAAATATACTGAGAATCTAAGGGAAATAAACTGCACAGGGTTCTCTCCATGTCTAGAAAGATCTTACCTCTTAGCTGTAAATTCAACTATAAATCTTTGTGACAAATATTCATACAGGAGAACTTGGTTTATGACACATCTATCTGAGCGTGATTACATTTTGAATATCGAGAAAGTTTCTTGTTAAGTTTTTGTGTCCTTTTTGTTCTTGTAGGTACTGTAGGGTTGCATACATGTAAGTCTGCGATAACTATGACTTAACAGGTTCTGCTTCCTTTTCTGCAATATCCCTGACCTCACACCCTTTCCTGTGTGCTTAGTAAATCTTGATGACCTCCTCTGGCTACTGACTACTGGGCCTTTCTCATCTCCACACCCACTGCATCTCCAGCCCCTGCCCCTTTTCTGCCAGCCCAGGAATGTACCAGTGAGCCCTGCCTAATTCCAGCTGGACAACACTATGAAGGCATAGTCAGGTAACAAAAGGATGGTCTGTAGACACATGAAGGCAGGTGAGGAAATGCTTCTCCAAGTAGGCTACATTCTAACCCAGAGCCTCCAGAGCCTTGTGTCCTAAAATTAGCCAAGACTAAGAGGATGCTCCTTTCATTTTTTTAGGTAGCATTCCCTCTCATCTATGAGTTGGAGACAGAAATAAATTTCCATGACAGCCACCATGCTCTTCTAAAGCCTCCACTCCCCTCTGAAGACTAAGGCTTTCCTCTCAGATCTGTCTTTCTGTCTTTTCCTGCCCAAGACATTATCCCAGTAGGCAGCTTGGTTCTTACGCAGATGGGTCTCTGACAGATCCATCCTCCTGATTCCATTATTTAGTTACTCTAGGACCCCAGGTGCAGGTCACCTAAGAGAACCACTGCTCCTGCCGGAAACCCTCCAAGTACAGATGGGAAAATGACAAAATGAGCAGGGATTTCCTGTTCTCAGCTTTTTCTTAATAGGATTCTTCCTTACTGGTTCAACCTTCCCCCCCCCAACAAAACCTTACTTTCTGGCACACAATGCCAATATTATTGAATTCATTCACAATGGGCTATTAATGTGGTTTGAGATGGTAGTTATTTCAAACATTTTTGTTTTGCTTTGTTTTTTCCTACTGGAGATTGAACCCAGGGACATTTTTCCTCTGAGCTACCCCCAGCCCATATGTATGTATGTATGTATGTATGTATGTATGTATGTAATATATATATATATATGACATATAAAAATACAAAAATATTATAGTTTTTACTCTGTGTGTGTGTTACTAGATTATTAGGAATTAAACTCAGAGGCATTCTGTCTCAGAGCTACATTCTCAGCCCTTTTTTATGTTTTATTTGAAACAATCTCACTAAGTTGCTGTAACTGGCCTCAAACCTGAAGTCCTACTCTCTTAACCTTTCATGTACTAGGATTACAGACATGTGCCACAACATCAGGCTCAAATGTTTTGTTTTAAATAAGTATGTACATAAAAATGAAAGTCATACAGCAAGATATTATACAATGGTTGTCATAGAGACATACCCCTGATGTTTAGTCCCCCTTACCTCCCTCCAACTTTTCCCTGAAAGCTGTACTGCACAGACTCTATTGTGCATACAATTGCCCGATGATCTTAATTCAGTGCAGAGTCTAATTCATCAGGTTAGGGGTGGAACCAGATTCTGCCTTTGTAACCAGCTTCCAGTGAGCGGAATCCTGCTGTGGCTTGCAAGCATCCTTCTTCGAGTACTTAATCTATGGAGCCCAACTTTAAAACATTTGCTTCAGAATCTCAACCCCCCCCCCCTCGTGAGATTTACTTGGGGGATGAATAAATTGCTACATCTTTAATTATGAAACAAATTTAAGTGGCGACATTATCCTACGGAAGATAGCTCTGGTAGTTAAAGTCCTTTGGTTTCCCAAGCCTAGTACACCTGAAGCCACCAGTTGCTACTTGTCATCTAATAGAACCACAAATGAACCATGGGTCATCTCACCAAAGGAAAAGGGAAATTGCTGTGTGTCAAAGTGGAGCGCGGATGAATTGTGAAGTGTCTTTTGATAGACTCACAGCAAAGCAGGACGGTGGAAAGAGATCAAGCCAGGTCCAGACTGCAAAGGAGACTCTGAGTGCTGCTTCTTTTGACTCACAAAGTGAAGTCTTCTGGGGTGTTGTGGGCAGAAACTCCTTCCCTGAAGCTCTGCTCCTGGGCCATATGAATCTGGACTGCTTCTCTGTGCCAAAGTGACTTAAATCCTGCATGTATGAGTGGGATGTTTTATTCTTTTATTTTATTTTGTGGTACTGATAATTAAACCCAGAGCCTCACACATTCTAGACTAGCATGCCTCCACTAAGCTCCATCTCCAACCCTTTTAATTTTATTTTGAGATAAGGTCTCACTAAGTTATCCAGAATGACCTCAAACATAAGATCCTCCTGACTCAGCTTCCTGAGTAGCTGGGATTACTGATGTGTGCTGCCATGCCTATCAATATTCTTATTGATAGAATTTCAAACATCCACATACACTCAAGAAGGGGTATTATGGCACCTTGGAGCTGAAACATGTTCTTGTAAGAGAGTGTTTTCTTCCGAAATTTTTAGAACTGGTTTTACCTGTGTCTGTTATTAAACTTGGTGACTGGCCATTTGGAGTTTACTTTCTGAGTCCAAGCTAATTTTAGCCTGCTCAGTTTCTGAGTGACAGAAATCCAACTTAAATTATTTTAAGCTGAAACGGGGGAGGAGGGTGGTACTTTTCAAACTAATTGAACTAGAAAGGAGGCAGCTTCAGGCTAACTGGATTTGAAGCCTCAAACAATTTCATCACAGCTTGAGTTTTTTCTCTCTCAGTTTTTCTTTTGCAGTGACTAGATTTAAGTAGAAATTTTCAGTACTGAGTCAAGATGACCAGAGATACTTTATTTCTGTTGGTTTCAACCTGGAAATAGAATTGAGTCTCATTGGTCTGATTTGGGCTTGAAGCCAATTTTCCAAACAAGCACTGCACCTGAAAATAGAATGTAGTCAGCCTTCCATGTGCCCAGATTCCAGCTCTGTCAAGTTCTGTTGTGGGCTCCAGCATTTATGGGCTCCAGCATCTGTTCATTCAACCAACTTCAGGTTAACAAAAAAAAAAAAAAAAAAAAAAAAAGAAGAAGCCAGGCGTGGTGGTGCACGCTTGTAATCCCCGTGCTTGGGAGGCTGAGACAGGAGGATCGCACAGGTTCGAAGCCAGCCTCAGCTACTTAATGAGGCTCTCAGCAACTTAGTGAGACCCTGTTTCCAAATAAAATATAAAACGGTCCTGGGAGTATAGCCAGGAGGTAGAAAGCCTCTGGGTTCCACCCCCCCACCCCCAGTACCACCAAAAAAAGAAAAGAAAAGAAAAGAAAAGAAAATGAATCCATACCAAACATAGACAGGCCTTTTTTTTCTTGTTATTATTGCCTAAACAATAAACAGCATAATGACTATTCATATAGAATTTAATTAGGTATTACAAATAATCTAAAGATTATTTTAAGTATACAGGAGAATGTACATACATTTATAGGTAATACTACACTGTTCTGTATAACAGACTAGAGTGCATGCAGATTTGTACTGGTCAGTGGTATGCCAGCCCCACCCCAATCAGCAGACAGAATGTGGAAGTGGTGGTGCAAAGAGAAAATTGAAACTCTACTACTAGAAGGTGTGAGAAGGTGCCCTAGTCAAGCACACAATAGATGTGTCTTCCAATCTTCCCTGATGCCCCTGAAGTCCAGCAGCACCAATAGGCGGCATGCCTATGTACTCAGGTTCATGATGTCAGCCTTGGCTTCAGCTCTGAAACCCAGAGAAGAAGAAGAAATTAGAACTAACATTAAACACAGCTTTAATTTTTATTTTAGGGAATCTCTATTTTATTTATTCAGTTAGTGCATTTCTTGGTACTGGTGATTGAACCCAGGGGCATTCTACCTTCGAGCTACCTCTCAGCCCTATTTTTTAATCCTTTACTTTGAAACAAGGTCTCACTAAGTTGTGGAGGGCCTCACAAAATAGCTGAGCCCCCCCCCCCAAGAACTTGTATCCTCCTGTCTCAGCCTCCCAAGTACTGGGATTACAAGCATGTGCCACCATGTCCAGCTCTATTTTATTAAAAAAAAAAAAGAAGAGTATTTCAAACTTATGCAAGAGTTGGGAACGTTTTTTAAAAAAATCATATATATTTTCCATAAATTCCTTTTCAATTATTATCTTTCAATATTAAGTTCTTATCCTGGGAAGCAGTGTTTTTAAAGTATTATTCACATTCCACAAGCAAATTTTCTTATTAAGATGTTAGAATTGAAGGCTTTAAACATCTGTATCCCTGTAGCCATCCATATAATAAGCTAGGTCTTCATTCAAAATTCACAATATACTAAAGCACCACAGAGAATAGAAAAATAAAACCAGTTGCTGATATAAAATGTTGGAAAGGAAAATTCTCTAGTATATAATATGTGGGAGAATGTGAGTTGTGTGAGTTAGTCTGAATACAACACAGGCTAGGATTCTTCTATGAGAGAAGCAACAGGCAATTCTGCTGAGACTATTTCCAGAAGGAGTTGCTAACGTAGTCAAATTAATGGTTTGACAATGAGAGAAAATTACAGAGCACCAAATTCTTTCTCACCAATCGATACTAATTGCAGGAGATCCTGTAATCATCAGCTGAATTCTTAGGGTCATTATAGAAATCATTGTCTGAACAGAATCTACCTGATACCTGAGATAAGACATTGCTGAATCAGGGAGGTAGATGAAATAGTGGCGTGTGTGTGTGTGTGTGTGTGTGTGTGTGTGTGTGTGTGTACATGTAAATATTTTGGAAGCCCATAGGATTTTCTGCAGGATGTCTTAAGTTTTTAACACAGCTTATACATTCCTATTTAAAAAGATCTTCCTTAAAGCCATATTTCAAAATTTTGGATGCTATTCTAGTAGCTGCAATTTATGAGTTTGTGAGAAGAAAAAGGTCTTCTGAGTCAAACATATACAATGTAAAAAAAAAAAAATAGGTTGTTTTTTGGTGTGTGTGTAACTAGAGATTAAACCCAGGGGCACTCTATCTTCAAGCTACATACCCAGTCTTAATTTTTTTTTTAATTTTGAAACATGATCTCACTAAGTTGCAGAGGATTTTGCCATGTAACTAAGGCTGTTTGCTAACCTGTGATCCTCCTGTCTCAGCCTCCCAAGTACTAGGATTAAAGTACGTACTACCATGCCTGGCTGAAAATTAGTTTTTAAGATCACTGAAAATACCAAAAGATTACCAGCACCTCCATGAGTACAGGAATGATTTTTGTCTAATTTATCAGTGAATTCCCAATATCTAGTTGAGTGACTGCACATTAGTTTCCTGGGGCTGTTGTAACCATCTGAATGTCTTAAAACAATAGAAATTCATTCAATCAGGAGAACAAAGCTATGATATCACCTATTTCTCTGGTTTAACTGTTCCTTTCCTCCTCCTCCTCCACCACCACTACCACCACCTCCTCTTCTTCCTCCTTTATTCCTCCTTTTCCTCCTCCTTTTCCTTTTCTTCTGGTATTAGGGTTGAATCTATGGACATTCTACCTCCAAGCTACATTCTCAACCCTTTTTTATTATCAAACAGAGTCTCATCTCACTAAAGTTGCTGAAGGTCTTCCTAAATTGCTAATCCTTCTTAGTCTCCTCATTACTGAGATTATAGGGATGTGCCGCCATCCCTGGTCTTTTCTTCTTAAAAAGTACCAGTCAGTGTATTTAAGGTGAATTCCAACCCAATATGATTTTAACTAATTACATATGCAAAAACCTTATTTCCATACTAGGTTACATTTGGTGATTAAGGGGAAAAATGGATTTTCTGTGGGGGGGGGGTATACAGGTTACTAATGGATAAATATTTTAAAGAAATGGTGTGATAGGCAGAGTGTGGCACACACCTTTAATTCCAGTTCTTCCGAGACTGAGACAAGAGGATCACAGGTTCAAGGCCAGCACATGGTAACTTACTGAGACTCTGTTTCAAAATAAAAAAAATTAAATAAGGCTGGGGGTGTAGTTCAGAGATAGAACTCCCCTGAGTTTTGTTCCCAGTTCTTTCTTTCTTTTCCAAGAAAGAAAGACCTTTAGTAGTCACAGTAGTCACTGTGTTAAAAAATAATGTAATATATATATATATATATATATATATATATACACATACATATATGTATATATATACATATCTCCATTTATTTTATTTTATTGATCCTATTACCATTCAGTAGGCTAGTTACTTAGTAGAGTTAGTTTAAAAAATAATGCAGCCAGATGTAGTGGCACATGCTTCTAATCCCAGCATTCAGGAGGCTGAGACCAGAGGATCGAGGTTCCCGGACAGCCTCAGCTACTTAGTAATGCCCTCTGCAATTCAGTGAGACCCTGTTTCAAAATAAAGAATAAAAAATAGGGCAGGGGATGTAGCTCGGAGGTCGAATGCCTGTGGGTTCCATCTCCAGACCTGCACTAAATGAATATATAAATAAATAAATAAATAAATAAATAAAGCAAAGTAAAATTCAAATTACTAATGTGTGAAAACCCATTTGGAACATTTTTATGTTAATATCGAAAAATAAATACAAGACCTGGGCACCAATATATAATATGCTCACATTTTTAAAATTATTAAAATTTTAAAATTATTAGAACACTGCTCAAATAGTGTCTTTTCTCTGCACCTTCTATTCATTAGATTTTTCTATACAGTTCTCATGCATTATGATTATATGATATCCTTTTAATATTTTGTCATTTTAAAAAATGCTTGCTTCAAGTGAAATAATAGAAGTCAGGCATGGTGGCACATGCTTGTAATCCCAGTATTTGGGAGGCTGAGACAAGAGGATCGAAGTTTGCAACCAGCCTCAACTAATTAATGAGGCCCTCCATGACTTACTGAGATCTTGTTTTAAAATAAAGAATAAAAAAATAGGGCTGAGGGTGTAGCTCAGAGGTAGAATGCCCCTGGGTTCCATCTGCTGTATTGGAGAGAGAGAGAGAGAGAGAGAGAGAGAGAGAGAGAGAGAGAGAGAGAGAGGTGTTATAGAATTCTCTATGTTGACAACTTTACAGAATGACATCAAGATAGAATGGGTTTATCTTTTCATTGTCCCCTCTAGAAAATAACAGATTCGGGTGTACCTATCAGGATCAAACAAACAAAAAAATAACTATTGTAGAACAGGGAAATTTTAATATATAATTATTAACTATAACAGAGTATCAAAGTAATTAAGTATTGGCCAACATGAAAAGGACTGGAACTATAAAAATTTTTAGTAGTAGCAGAAATAAGGAGCTGTCCCTATCTCTAAGGCTGAGTTAGGGCATCGAAAGAAGGCCAAGATCCATACTTGGTGGTGGTGGTGGTGGGGGTGCACACAGCTTTCCCAATGTGGCTCACTGGATGGCAGAAAAGTTACTGAGATCTTGTTCCATTAGAACTTGATGGCAACCTGCCACCTACAGAAAGCCACTTAGTGCCACACCTCAGAATCCGCTGCAAACTGCACAGATGAGCTCAAGGGAAACTTTGCACAGGAATGTGGCCCTCTGAGGAGGCTTTGCTGCAAAATCATTTCCAGAGGCTCTTGATGGAAGTTGTTGGCCTGTTGGCCCACTGCAGAAGGAGGGCACTGAGAAACTCAGCACAGAAGAATCCATGCTGCAGGAGCCCAGCAAGAGGAATGGCTGGGACCAAGAAGAAAGTGACACTTTCTTCCTCCAATTTTCCTCCAAGTGTTTGACTGATAAAGCTTAACATTGTGCCAGAAGACAAAGGGAATTGCTTTGAAGGAACCAGCTATATTTTTATGAGGCAGGCAATAAAACATGATATAGAACTGAAGCAATATGCTGATAACTGGCATATCTGATTATTATCTTTCTTAGTTTGCAAAATGAGTTTAGGTACTCCTCCGTAGTTTAAGAAGCTTTTATATGACTAGAATCCTAAGATTTTCGGGAGAAGAGAGAATCAAGGGAACATCATAATACTATGGTGGACATACAGCATAAGGAAGAGGATTCTAAACTCTTTAGTCAGTTGAAATAGACTCTCATCAGCAAAAATGGAGAAACAGAATGTTTTTACAAGGAACTAATATGCTTAAGCAAGTTTTACATTTTCCTAAGGTACATAATTCTGAAAAATCTGAAAGCCAATATTCTAATCAGCCAGTATTCTGAAAATTAAGGTAAATCCCCAAAGGCCTCACAGCCCAGGAAGATCACGAGAAACGAGTTGGGTTAAGGAGTTGGGTAAAGGGAAAATTGAGGTATGGTGTGTGGAGAGAGGAGCTAACTTTTATCTAGCTTCTATTAACTACATGTTATTTATTTTAACTTTGATGACCTTGCAGAAGAAAAATCAGGGCTTCCCAAAGGGTAGCAATGATTTCAGCATTGCAGAGTTTGTAAATAGGGTTTAACACTAGCGCTGTGAAGCCGGGCATGGTGCCCCCCCCCCCCCCGTTTGGGAGGCAGAGGGAGACAGGAGGATCACGCAGGTTGGAAGGCAGCCGCGCTGGCTTAAGAGACCCTGTTTTCAAATTTAAAAAGTATAAAAATAGGTCAGGGAGTGTAGCCCGGAGGTAGAAGTGTTTCCAGGAACCCCAGTACCACCAAAACAACAACAACAAAAAACAAAAAAGAAAGAAACAAACAAACAAAAAAAGTACCTAGCGCTGGGAATGGTGGCCCACATAATCCCAGTACTTGGGAGGCTGAAACAGCAGGATCACAGGTTCACAGCCAGCCTCAGCTACTTAGTGAGGCTTCTACAATTTAGTGAGACCCTGTAACAAAATAAAGAATAAAAAATAGGACTGTGATGTAACTCGGAGATAGAATGCCCTTGGGCTCCATTCCCAGCACTGTAAAAAATAATAAATAAATAAATAAATAAATAAATAAATAAATAAAATAACCTAGGGCTGTGTGAATCCAAAGCTCATGTTCTTTGAGCTAAAGTAGAAGGTAAGGAAAGAAGAAAGGAAGGAAGGGAAGAAAGGAAGAAAGGGAAAAAGGGTCATTTTGTTCCCAGGAGTTCTAAAATATTTACCAGTAACAACATGGCTACAGTTAAATGTATTTAAGCCCAAAACACAAAGTGTCCTGAAACAGGTCAGACATCATAAAATCGTATCACTTCTACCTGCAATCTCTTTTAGCTCCCCTCATTGATTTGACCTGATGGCTTTGCATTGGCAGTGGCTTAGTAGTGAAAATAATAACCAGTTAAAAATGTGTCTACACAACAAGATACAATACATTTGTTGAAGCACTTCAAAACAAAGCATGGCTTTCCTTTCTGTGCCAGTCCAGGCAGCAAACCAACAGAAGTTCAGAAAAACAAGACCTCTTTTTATATTGAGAGGAACTCAGTAAGACCGCTGTTTTCATATACATGCTGTTTTCAAGCATGAGGAGCTTCTTATTAGGGTAGGTTCCATTTGTTTTCATCCACTTAGCCATAGAGAAGTTAACTGCTTATCCAAGCCTGAATTTAAAAAACTATTTCAACTAATAACTGATTTCTCAGAGAGAAAAGATACTCATTCATTTATTTCTTGAATTAATATTTTAATTGAATAACCACTGGTTGCTAGGCACTCTTCCATTTCCTATAGACACAGAGGTGAACAAGATACAAACATATTTGTTACTTGGCTTCTGGATAGGGGAGGTGGGGGAGCTTTCACACAGAAAAACACTGATTGTTTTTAAGTAAGGGGATAACAAAATAAGATGGGTATTTTAGAAGCGTTGCAACTGGGGTATGGATAAAAATGGAGTGGAGATATGGAATAGGAGTCCAGAGGATGTTATGTTGTGAAAGTCCAAGTCAAAAAGAGTTTGCTTAACTTGTTTTTCAGTTGATTCATGGCTAGTGGTTTAAAAAAGCTAATGATTTTCGGAAGTTTATTTTATATCCAGCTACTCTGCTGAATTTCTCTATGTCATTTTCAGGAAAATGAATGGGACTAGAGAACATTATACTGAGATTAGCCAGGCTCCGAAAGTGAAGGGACCTATGGTTTCTCTCTTATGTGGAAGAAAGAATTTTTTTTTCCAAGAAAGAAAGAGGGAAATTTGAAAGCAAAAAGCACTTAAGATAAACGAGGAGACATAACAGAAGAAAAGTGGAAGGGATTTGGGGAGGAAAGATGGGAAGGGGAAAATGAGACTGGATGAAGAAAACAGTTCAAATAATGCCAAGTACGTATACGAAGTTATCAATACCAATCTCAATAATATGTATGGGGAGGAGGAGGGAGCAGGGTGGAAGCACTGCAAGTGCTGTGTGCGTGTATGTCCCTGTCACTATGAATCTCTTTGTGATGTATAATTTCAATGCACCAATAAACATATTCTTAAGCAATTAAAAAAGAGAAGCTGATAGAGGTCTCAGCTAGGGCAACTTCAATGGATGGGAGTAGTATGGGCAGGAAAAGAAAGATAATAGGATACCAGAGCGAGGAAGCAAGACTTCTTCAGGTTCACTGGCAGGACATGCAGAATTTAGATTTAGAGAAGAAACCCATGTTGAATTGGAGGGCCAATGGAACATGTTATGGGATAGTAGTTTTAGCAGACTCTTAATTCTGCTAAATGACATTTTTATATTCATATCTGGCTCCTGGTGTGAGCTACAAGTCCTGAAAATAATTCATAAGTGAGCCTTAGTACCACCTGGTTTCCTATTAAATGTCCAGTGTCTTCCTGCCTCCATCAGCTCTAGTAGTTGCAGGATAAAAGCCTGCCACTGGCAGCCAGCAAAATGACACAGGAGTCTACTGAAGATTTTCCAAAAGTCCATTCCTTCCATATCTACTGAACATAAATGCTCCTCAAATGCGACTGACCTTCTGCACAGAATTATGCATCACTGTGTAATGGAATGAAATTTAACACTAACCATGTATTTGCTGAATGACTGATGAACACTGCTTTGCAATAGGAAGACATGGCTGTTTGTCAAAAGAAAAAAAATGATACAGCTTAAGTATTTGCACATTGAGCTGCAAGAGCTTCAACCGAGACATTCTGCAGCCTGGGCACTGCTTTTTAATGATTCCATTGACGTCAGACGGTGTCTAGTGCAACCAGCTATTTTTATAAATCAATTGAAAATGCAGCAGCTATGTCTTCTCTGAATTAGATCACAGAGCAGCAATGAAATGCGGGCCTCGGCCATAAGGCAGATGAGCAGGCACTTCTGGGTTATGTTAAGGAGAATATGAGTTTTCCTCAATCTGCCCTAAAGCAATGATTGCACTTGTTAATTGTACAAGTCACTAGGTGCTTTTTTTTTTTTTGCAGTATTTGTGAGCAAGGAAGAAAGGGAATATTTTGCTTTGCTGATCTGAGGGTAACTACAAGAAATCAAAGCATAGAGTCATCCCATCTTTTGGAGAGGAGCAGAATTGCCAATGCCAGACATAGCAAAGGTGAGCATAAAATTGCTGATGCCTGTTCCATTTCTCAATCTCAATGCAGATTTTCTTAATGAAAAATGAAGTTGACCATCAGACTTAAAGCAAAGAGATACTCTAGGCCTCAGGACCTTGAGGGGGCCTTCTGACTCTTTTGAGGGTATAGTTTCTGAAGAATTTCAGCAATTGGATATATTTTGATATACATACTATTGAAAATATTTCCTCCTGATGCTAGATAAAAATTCCTGGCCAGAAAACTTTATGTATAAATGCACAGCTATATCATGACTCTCCTAAGAAAAAAACTTTGAACATATTTTAATGGATCTTCATACTTTTGATGTTTCAAAATTTTTATTTTTAACTGACACATAAAACAGACATGAAAATTGCACATACTTACGGGGTGCCATTAATGTTTCAACACTTGTATACATTTTGTAACGCTAATATCTATCTATCTCCTCCATCTGTCATTTCTTCACAGTGAAGATGTTCAATATCCATCCTGTTAGCTTTTGGAGATATACATGATGTACCTGTTATTTATAGCCATTCTACTGTTCAGTGCCACACCCAAGTGTCTTAGTCCTATCTATAAAATTAGTATTTATTGATCAACCTTTCCCATCCTTCCCTCTTCTCTTTTCTCCCCATTTTTTGGGTGGTACTGGGGTTCCTGGAAGCCCTTCTACCTCCGGGCTACACTCCCAGCCCTATTTTATACTTTTTATTTGGAAACAGAGTCTCTTAAGCCAGCACGGCTGGCTTCGAACCTGCATGAACCTCCTGTCTCCGTCTCCCAAGTGCGGGGATTACAAGCGTGCGCCACCATGCCCGGGTCTCTTCTCCCCATTTTGAATAGAAATAAAGCGAACAAGTAATCAATGAAGGTCACACAACACATTTTCAAGAAAATTCTTTTAACCGTGGTAAAAAGGTCATAAAGTGGATTTTTAAGCCCTCCTGTCTGAAGTTAGTTTCCTATACATGTGATTTTATTTATGCAGAAGGTAGAAATCCATTATTTTGTAAACTCTGAATGTGAGATTGGAAAAAGTAAGCATTCAAATTCAAAACCAATTTTTTGTGACTCTGTGTTGTTTACAGAGATAAGTACATACATTTCAATAGGACTGTTTGATTGTGCTTTATCATTTCTGGATTTTAAATTGCAAATGATACTATCAGCTTCCAAATGTCAGACATCATGATGAATTGGCTTTTCACCTTTTTAAGCCATTTGCTTTTCTTACTTCCAAAATGTCAAATGTAAAGGCTCCTGATAACAAAGCTGTGCAAAGCAATGGTTCATTTTTTTTTTTTCCCAACAACTATAACACTCAATGGACAATCCTTTGAAAACTTGTTTCATATGTAAAAGCCTGTGTTCTTTGTCTAATACTCTACATGTGCATAATGTGCCATTCCTCAAGTAAATTACTAAAATCTGAACCCTCCAACACAAACACTGGTAATGATGACATCACTACCTCCACAGTGCTAAAATTTATATTTAAAAAATGTCCATGAAATGTTTAATTTACCTCTTTTTTTTAATCTTTTTTTTTCGGGTCTAGGGATGAAACCCAGGGGCATTCAACCTCTGAGATATACCCCTTGCCCTATTTTTGATTCTTTATTTTGAAACATGGTCTCACTAAGTTGCGGAGGGCCTCACTAAATAGCTGAGGCTGTCCACAAGCCGTGATCCTCCTGTCTCAGCCTCCTGAATGCTGGGATTACAAGTGTGTGCCACCACACTGGATTTTTTTTAATCTTTTATTGGTGCATTGTAGTCATACATCTAAATGGGATATAGGATGGTGGAGGCATATATGCACACACCGCTGGTTTTAATTTTTTTCCCCAGATACACAGACGTTCATTTTACCCTTTTGGAAAGTGAAGGTAAAGCAACTGAATAAAAAAAATTTCAAGACCCATGACTTTTATTCTTTAACATCTTAATCTGTCAAAACTGACATAAGAAATGCCACCTTGGATTTCATGGAAGGTTGCACACTAAAAAACTGGACTGCTGGGTCTATTTATATCTGTCTTAATCAAAGTTCAAATGAAAATAATTATTGCTGAAATGCTCAGGAATTAAACCACTGATTGATTGATCAATAGGTTGATTTATTTATAAACGTATTCATGTGGACATTCATGCAACACATTTATAAGTATCTATCATGTTCTAAGCATTAGACTAAGTAGAAAACAGATAATTGAAGCCTAATTTCTTACCTTCAGGAGTTAGAATTGAAGGGGAAGAAAACTACATCAGAGCCATACACAATAAAAACTGATAGGTCAAAGACTACCCATTTCTATTTTAATATTACTTTAAAATTAAGTTCCTGAAGTTCTGAAAATTAATGCTGTATGATATTTCTTTAAAAAATCACATAAACTGTAATCTATTATAGTCTTCCTTTACTTAAATCATACAGCCAATCAATTTTACTCTCTTATTCAGTTATGCCTCCTCTATTTTCTCTCTTTCAGTAAATGTCCAATAATATGAGGCAAGGCAGACACAGAACCTTTGTATATTTCATTAAACAAACAAAAACAATTATCTGTCAGTGACCCTCATCCTAACTATTGTGTGTGAGGGTTTATTTTCAGCATCTTAGTTCTCCATCCTCCTTTTTTATCTTTCAGGAAAACAAGTTGGCAATCTAGACAATTCTGATGGTCTGAGTTTGTCTCTTATCTAGAAGAAGCATATAACTTTCAGATGGACTAATGGATAAACAAAAACATCATCATGGAAGACTCAGAACAGGGGCCCTTCCTCTGGAAGAGAATAAACATAGTCATATGTGCATAAAATATCTCTGGAGGGATACACGAGGAACTGGTGTCATCAACAGACTTTGGATTGGGACTAGGTGGTTGGAAGGCAGTGATTTTAGGAACAGTTTCACTGTATGTCTTTATGGACCTTTTATACGTTTGAAATATACCTATGTTACATACTTAAACATGTACACACACACACTCTCAAGGTTTATCCAAGTTTATTCAAGTTTCAAGTATCTTGATTACTCTCTCTCCAAAACTAGTAATCCCTCCAATCCTGTTATTTCACACCTATTTAAAGCCAGTATTCTCTTCTTCATGCCATTTTCTTTTATTCTTTTATAATTCTCAGCATGTCAAGTGACTACAATTTCTAACTTCCATTTATCTAGTATCTACCCTACTCCCATCTTTTTCTTTTTAATGCTTAAAGTAGTTCAAATGCTCTAAGAAACTGCCTTTGTAAACCAAGTCAGGGGAGCACTTTTTGTGAGAGAACTGTAGGTAGGATATGAACAATAACTTCTACCTATACTTCTGATACCTCCCCAATATAGAAGTAAATTGCTTTTATAGAAGAAATTAAAATCCCAGTGATTATAAAAAATATGTGAAACTTTGCCAATCACTATTTAGCTGTCTCCATATTAACTTCTGATCTTAGATTCAATCACAAGTCTATGAACTAAAGTGTGATGACTTAAAAATGCATGTCATCTTGAAGATGACGGTGATCAGCCTTTTCACCGTCCCCAGTAAGAAAGGATGCTTTCTTCTTCCTGGGTAAAGACTTCTCAAAGCTACATAATTTATTTCTCATCCCAGATAACTAGTGAGTAAACCTGTACCTTTGTTTTTCTCCCCCTATGCGAAACAGTAGCTGTTTATTTCTGTCTTCATTTTCTTTTACAGATAAGCCTCCTCCTGTCTGAGTCCAGGAATTTGACTATTACACCTAAGATGAGATTTCTTAAATGAAATTTTAAATGAAACATTAGTCATGTATATATAAAGAAATAAGTGCTTAAAGTAGTTCCTTAAAGTGATACTCTATTTTAAGTGAATATGGGGCAAAAATCTATAAAATATTCAAAAACAATGCTATTTAATAGGATTCATAGATGAATTAACTTTGTATGTCTCATTATAGAAAGACAGTAATCTTCTGTTACTTTCCTTTGGAAGAGTATTGCAATATATCTCTTTATAGGAATTCAGTTTGCTGCTAAGAAATTAGAAACAATATGATTGTTTCACAGATATATGTGGTGGCGCAAGCTTGTAATCCCAGCATTTGGGAGGCTGAGACAGGAGAACCGTGGTTCCCAGACAGCCTCAGCTACTTAGTGAGGCCTTTCACAACTCAGTGAGACCCTGTTTCAAAAAATTAAAAAGACAAAAAAAAAAAAAAAAGGCTGAGGATGTGCCTCGGAGGTAGAATGCCCCTGTATTCCATTCCCAGTACTACAAATAATAATAAATTGCATCACAAAACCAGATCTGGTGTATTTAAATTGTAAAACTTTTAACAGGACAAACAGTAAAGAGTTTTTATATTATGTTTTGAACCATGGTTTAAACTGTGAATTTTATATCTTGTCTCTCCAAATATACTACATGCTCCTTGGAGAAGGGAACTAAATCTTGTTTAATCCACAGCATCTGTCTCAGTGTCTGACATATAATAAATCTTCAAGAAATGGTTGTTAAATAACTTGAGAATCTACAGGGAGATAGTAATAAATGACCTGGTGGAGAAACATCTGGGCTCCTGTGAACAAGCCATTTTCCGTTAAAGATTGGTATCCTTAAAAGAAAAATCATTTGGGTACAAAAAGAAAAGAAGACAGAGGAAAATATTAAGTGTTTCTGCTTTTAATGTGAAAATTATGATTTATTAAATATGTTATAAACTCTAAGGAATAGTATACTATATGTTTTTCAAGGGCTAAATGAGTGATGTGTGCATGTATGCCTCTACCATTCTGTACCTCATTAAAATATATGATTAAAATTCAATAATTTTTTTAAAAATCATGATTAACTAAACTAACATATTTAAAGTGTTAGAAAAATTAGAGCAGAAACTTTACAACTACCAAATAAAACTGTAGATCCAACTCTCCAAAATGTAAACACTAGTAGATACTTCCTCAATAAGACCCTCAAAGCTTGGGAAATAAAACTAGATATCAAAAAGTGATATGGCAGAAAATTTGAAAAACTTCTGCACAGCAAAAAAAAAAAAAATCAAGAGTCTGAAGAGGGATCCTACAGAATTGGAAAAGAAATATTTACCAACTATTTCTTTAATAGATGACTAATACCTAGACTATACAAATAACTTAAAAAATTAACACTAAAAATAATCAAAATGGGCAATTGAGTTGAATAGAAATGTTTCAAAAGAAGAAATACAAATTGTCAATAAATATATTAAAGATGTCCAGCATCACTAGCAATCAGGGAAATGAAAAAAATTAACTACACTGAGATTCCATCTAACTCTAGTTAGAATGGCAATCATCAAAATACAACCAGTAATAAATTCAGGTGAGAATTTTGGCAAATAGAAACTCTTGTATACTGCTGGTGGGATTGCAAATTAGTACAAGCACTATGGAGATGAGTATGGACTTTAAAGAGTATAGGAATAGAACCACCACATGACCCAGACATACCACTTCCCCAAATAATTAAAATTATAATTATAGTCATATATACATACCCATGTTTATAGCAGAATAATTTACAATAACCACATTATGGAACCAAACTTGGTACCACAAACTTGGTACTCAACAGATGAAAGGATAAAGAAAACATGGTAAACATACACAACAGAATTTTAGCCAGCCATAAAAAACAAAACAATGTTATTCACAGAACAATGAATGGAACTAGAGAATTTTATGCTAAGTAAGATTAGCCAGTTGCAGAAAGTAAGAGTCATGTGTTTTCTATGTGGAAATCAGACAGAAAATAGGAAACAAAAGGGATTTCAGGAGAGAGAGAGAGAGAGAGAGAGAGAGAGAGAGAGAGAGAGAGAGAGAGAGAGAGAAGGGGCCAGTTGAATAGTAGAAGAAGACTGGGGGAGAGGGGTGGAGAAGGGGAGAAGGGAGAGATGATGAGGGAACCAGTTTGAATAATGTTATGTTCATATATGAAGGTATCACCACCAATGTCACCAGTATGTTAGAAGATGGGGGTAGCAGGGTGGGATGCAGAGAGGAACACATCAAGTGCTGTGTATATGTGTATCTGTATCACTTTGAACCTCACTATGATGTATAATTACAATGCACCAGTGAACATGCATTTTTTTAAAGAGGTAAAAGAATGACAAGGTAAATGTGACGGGTGGAAGGGCAAGTTAAAGGGAAAAATAACAAAGGAATAAGAGGTGGGTGAGCAGGGCAAAGGTGAAGATACAAAACAGCAGAGATCTCCAGGATTTGGACTGGTTGTACATTTTTATTGTTTATTTAGGTTGTGAAGCTCAGAGTAAACTATTTCTGATCAGCTTAATGAGCTATTTGGCATTTTAAATGGAAGGATATCAGTGTTCCTTCTTGTTAAACTAGTTAATTGATCACTCCTTAGTACTCATTTGCTTGACTCTTGAATGATGAGCCCCTGTATTCCACTACTAGGTGATAGTAACAGAACTAACAGCCACTTGTTTCTGTGGAGTCACCCTAAAAACTGACCTGTCACCCCTGACCAAGGTTCCCTTCTCAGATTCAGATTCTGGAGGCTTCTGAATTCAGATGAAAAATCCATTCTGCACCAGAATAGAAAGACTCAATGTTTTTCTCAATAAGGAAAGCAGTATACATTGGAGATTATTGAAAACCATGCCTTACTCTTAATAAAGGATGAGCATATATTTACTTGTAGGCATTGTGGTTTGTCTTCTATGTTGTCATCTTATCTCATTCTCCCAAGGACTCTCATTTGCATCATTACAATACTAAAAGCAGTTCATAGGCTGAAGAAACCAAGGCAACCCTCGTCTCCACATGGGATCATAACTGCTGTCTAGCCTTGCAGGTCAGTGCACTGGAACCGGAAATGATGTTTCCAAATGCCCTCGGTGGTATGGGGGCTGCAGGACATTTTATCCCAAAGATGTCTATTGTTCAATTTAAATGTGTCCATGTATATGGGATATACTTCTCTGTTCTAATATATGTCAGGAAAATTTTGAGCTCATACAAAATTACTTTGGGAGTTTTCTAGCTGTTTTGTTTCCTGGTTTACATTTGTGGTGGGGAGAATAAGAATATCCCAATGCTACCTCAGAATCCATCCAGGACAAAAGAGGAAGAACATGAGCAAGTCAGTCCATAAAAGCAGCAGCAAATGGTGGAGGAGAGTGGGAACACAAGTCCTCTGCAGCTCCTGGAAGTCATGAAAAGACTGGTCCTTCCACACTCATGATGGAGAGCAAATCAATCCCCATTAGACACACAGGACAGGAAAACTTCTGGTATCTGGATGATATATATTTTTTTCAAAATAAGTTCTTTCTCTGGAGTTAAGTTATTAAAGAAGCCACAGGCAAAAGTTTTGGCTATCTTGCCTGTAAGATGATCAAAGGAATATAAGGCTATGCTTTGATTAAATTCTTTTTTTTTTTTTTGAAACGGGATCTCACTGAGTTGCAAAGGGCCTTGCTAAGTAGCTGAAGATGCCACCACATCCAGCTTGATCAAATTCTTAAATAAGAACTGGTTGTATGTTTCCTCTAATAGAGCTTCCCTGTTTTAAAAAGAGGCTGTCCCTAGAGAAGTGAACTAAGCCAGCATATTAGATGTGTAATTATTTCTCTGGAGCTCTAGCATGCACTTCTGTGGGAAAAGCCCTTAGACTTGAGCCAAGGCAGCAGAGATGCACTAATACTTCATAGTCATGGGCTTTGTTCTCTTGTCTCTGAAAATACATTTCAATAAAAACCATAACTGAAGCCGGGCATGGTGGCGCACGCTTGTAATCCCAGCATTCAGGAGGCTGAGACCTGGAAGATCATGGTTTGCGGACAGCCTCATCTACTTAGTGAGGCCCTCTGCAACTCAGTGAGACCCTGTTTCAAAATAAAGAATAAAAAATAGGGCAGGGGGTGTAGCTCGAAGGTCAAATGCCCCTGGGTTCCATCCCCAGACCCACACACACACACAAAAAAAAACCCATAATTGAATTTTCTATTAAAGTGTCACTAAAGACATTGTGCATTTTGTTATTTACTGTCTGCAACAGAGACTACCCTCTGCCTACAAAATATTTTGAAGATGTACATTACTACCCAAAAATAGTGCAAATTTTATAAGCTTCTTTAAAAACATTTTTAAAAACATAATCACAGGATTTTGTATGACCTACAAGTAAGGTGACCTACTGCATCTCAGAAGGGAATAATACAGGGACAGGAAATTGTGACTTCAATCACTGATATTTAAATCTTGAAATAACTTCGTCCCATTTAGGTGAAGGACATTTTCTCTCTGCACAACAAAAATATTAGAGACCAATTATATATATATATATATATATATATATATATATATATATATATATTTACAAAAACAATTCAAATCCTCAGTAAGTAAATATAGTTCTACTACTTTTGCTTCCTTTGTATACACAGAACTCAGGAAAACAAGAAATAGATTTTTACAGGTGTTAATTGGTGTCAGATAATCAATTTCCATCATAACAACTAGTGAGAGACCCAGAATCCAAACCCATACTATGTGCATCCAAATCCCCTATATTGATTCCTATATTCAGAAGAAATCAGGTCAACAATCCTATGTTAGCTTGTGAAGCTACCAATACCAGTTTCAGTACTATGAATGGGGGCAGGGAGAGAGCAGGACAGAACCCAGAGGGAAATGCACCAGTTGATATGTGCATATATGTTTCTATCATATTAAACCTCAACAAGATGTATGGTCACAATGCACCAATAAAATTATATTTTAAAAAAGAAAATATTTATGAGGCATGGCCTTAAAAATAGTGATCTGTTAACAGCCAGGCGTGGTGGCACGTGCTTGTAAACCCAGCGTTTGGGAGGCTGAGACAGGAGGATTGCAGGTTTACAGCCAGCCTCAGCTAATTAGTGAGACCCTGTTTCAAAAATAAAGAATAAAAAATAGGACTGGGGGTATAGCTTGGAGGTAAAATGCCCCTGGGTCCAATCCCCAGTACCGCAAAATAATCGTTATTATCTGTTAACAGCCACCACGTCCTTTCCCCTTTTCTTTTCAAATTTTTTTTTAGCTAAGAACCAAAAACAGAAAATCAGCCTGTACAGGTTCCACATTGTGCCTCTGCATCTGGAGTGAGGCCCTGACATCCTGAAAGCACCGGCCTCAGGCCCCCCTGCCGCTCCCCTCCCCATTCCCCTCCTGCTTCCTCTGAAATTCCAGGGGAATAGCTCAGATGTGCAAAGACTTGTTTGGATAGAAATACATGGTGGGAAGTACCAGGTGATTTCTCACTGCATTATACAAATAAACGCAGGAAGTACACGCTTCATTTTTCACTAGAGCACAGTTGTGACTCTGATCTCTTTGGTGGTAGATGAAACTGTGTTCCCAGCAAATGATTTTTGTAAACTTGCTGTTAATAGAAAGATAAAGTTATATTTCCTTCTGGCATCTCCTACATAAACATGAAGAATTTCTTAATCAGATTACTTGGAAAATATAATCCCATGGAACAACACATGAATATTTTCCCTAAGAAATATCTTAAAATAATCTTAAGAGCTTAGCGAGAGAAATGGCTCAACCTTTCCTGGACACAGGTTCCAGTTAGAATTGCACAGGCCCTCTTCTACTGGCTCCTGTTAGCACTTTCCCTGTTTTTTTTTTCTATCAGCATCCTCTTTGACTCTTCTGGGACCCGTTGTGTAGCACAGGGCCAAAACCAAAGATAGCAGGGAGGCAATCAAGACTGGAATAAGACAACTTTTTAATTTAAGTACCTCTTGTTAGTTCCCTGTTTTGTCCAAACTGAGAGATTTGCTCATACCCATACTTACAGTATTCTTTTACTTGAAAATTTGTAAATCTCTTCTGCATTTTCTCTCCAAATCATTAGTGTGTATGTTTTTAAAAAAGTATTTTATACTTTTATTGGTATAGTATAGCCTCTTATCAAAATGTAGTTCATAGAAATAGTGACATACATGCGCTCAGCACTTGATGGGCTTTTCCCAGCTCCCTCTCCACTCCCCTTTTCCTCTAGCATATTGAGATTAAAATTAGTATTATCACATATCTACATAATGTCAGTGGAAGTGTTTCCTTTATTGCTTCTCTATCTTATCCCCTTCCCCTCGACCATCTCCCTGGCTCCACTGCAGTTTCTCCACTATTACCTGAAATCCCTCTGGCATCCCAATTATTCTCTGGCTTCTACATATGAGAGAAAACATATGACCTTTCTGTGACTGGCTAATCTCATTTAACTTAATGTTCTCCAGGACCATCCATTTTTCTGCAAATGACATAATGTTTTTCTTTATTGCTGAGTAAAATTTTACTATGTGTATACCCCATAATTTTGTAATCAATTCATCTGTTGATGGACACCTAGGTTGGTTTCATAATGTAGCTATTGTGAATTGTGCTGCTATAACCATGGATATATTATTATAACCATGCATATATTACTGTATTTGATTTAGTCCCTTTGGAAAGATACCCAGGAATGGTATAGCTGGATCATATGATGGATCCATTCCCAATTAGCAATCCCACCAAGAGTGTAGAACAGTTCCTATTTCCCCACATTATCATCAGCATTTATTGTTGTTTGATATCTTGATGATTACATTCTGATTGGGGTCAGATGGAATCTCATTATTGTTTTGTTTTATATCTACCTGATTGCTAATAATGTGTATGTTTAATTATATTATCCTCTCTTACTTTTATACTATTCTTGGTCTTTTGAAATATTTTCCTCCCTGAATGAGTGGGAAGCAAAATCCTTCTTCATTGAAAAACTAAAAGTGGTTTCAACAGCAACCAAAATAGGTCATGAGAGTTAAAATGTCAAAAGAACTTAAGAGGTTGGTATGGATGGCCATCTCCCACAAGACAAAAAACTCCTATCACTAAGTATTCAGGCCTTAAAAATTGATAGTACATACAATGCCCTCGATTCTACTTTATATGGTAAATATAACACATGAGTTTCCATTATTAATCAAGTATCCTAATAAAGATTAATCTAGTTATTAAAGGGACTGCATTGCCAATTTCCAAAGAATGTGAACACAATACAGTATAATAAATAGAATATTTTTCTTTCAAAATCCAGAAAGCATTTCAAGTTTTCAGGTAGAATACTTTTTTTTTTCTTTTGTGGAACTGAGCATTAAACAAGTGGCATTCTACCTCTGAGCTCCACTCCCAGCCTCATTTTTTATTATTTATTTTGAAACAGGGTCTCACTAAGTTGCAGAGGGTCTCACAAGTTGATGTGGCTGGCCTTGAACCTGTGATCCTCCAACCTGTGATCCTCCTCGAACATGTGATCCTACTGTACTGGGATTACGAGAGTATGCTACCATGCCCAGCAGCAAGTAGAACATTCTAAAAAGTTCCTGGAACACATTTGACTCAACTTTACATAAAACCACTTTTTCTATCATAGTGGTCTTGTTATGCATGAACATATAAGTAAACAAAGAGGCATAGATAATAAAGAAGTTATTGTATTTAAGCAATAAATGTGTTTTAACATCTAAAATTTAGATTGAATGCAAAAAATTCCAACAGAGAAGGGCCATGTTTAGAAAAGAATTGACTAAGACAAGAGTTACCAGAGATCCATTTTAAGGAACTTCATTCAATAATAATGTATCAATCTTAAACTCTTAGGACATCTCAGATAATAAACTAGAAACAATGGTAATTAGTGATGCCCAATATCTGGATGTTACTCTAAAAAAATCTTGAACATTCAACAACTTATGAAAAAAATAATAAGCTAGTAGTAAAGCAAAAGATAAAAATCAAAATTACAAGAATGGCCACCATAGAGCTCTTTATAGGTCAGAAGCAAAACACTATTTCTTCTCAAAAGAAAACCCATAGCCCTCAGAAGGTTAAATAGTTCTTCCTCTCCAAAGCTAAAACTTCAAGGAGTCAATCTGTCCCCTACCTTGTGTTCCAATTCCTACCTCCATTCTCAAACCTACTCTTTTTCCTCTCTCCACTTATGCCATGGTAGGGGCTGTAGTTAAACTCCCAAATTTACCATCTACAACTGAGGACATTTGTTACAGAATCTTAAATGTAGATTAACATATAGGAAGGTTTTGATGAGGTAGTCCTAAGACCCACAACAGTGGAGAGGGTAAAAAAAACCAGTCTTAGCAGGAAACCATGCCCTTTGGTGTTCAAATCAAGTTCTCAACTAACTCTACAGGGAGCTCCAAATTTTGCTAGAAGTCTGTAAGAATTGTTTTCCTTTGGATCAAGAGGCCCAGAGAGTTCCATCCTCAGGTCTATCAGTCACTGGAGCAAGCTGCCCAGAGAACACGGTGTGACCTTGGGCAAGCTTGGTTCTCTTCAGAGAAGCAACCCCAGAAGCATCAGGCAGCACTACAAAGCTGGAAGAGTCAAACTTTCAATGTCGAAAGCCATCAGAGGTGGCAATGACTAGCATCTGCACCATTTATATGTTTTCCTCTGTCGGGGCCCACTCGGCTAGACCCGGGATGGGGCGGTGGCTCAAGATGGCGCCTAAGCATGTTGCCAAGTCACAAGGCTCACGAGGCTGGCGGTGCCCTGAACCTGTGCAGTGAGCCCTATCAGGCGCCCTACGAATGATCAGTGACGCAGCGCCTCGTGCTACCACCAGCCTGCCTATGAGAGGGTTAGAAATGTGCATGCCCTAGCTGTGGGAAGCTTGGGGTTGGTGGGGTGATGAGGGAGGGGTTATGATACTGATATATATTTGCTTGCTGTGCGCATTAAAGGAAGGAAGCATCATCAAAAGACTCGGCGTTTGTGTGTTCTTTCCCAGGGTTCTGCAGGACGGAGCCTTAGGGATGCGACATTCCTCTACTAAACTTCCTAAAGTATTTTGTATTTTTAGAATTTTTCCTACTTGCTTTATGTTCACAGTCAGTATATTGATGTTTCCTAATTAGTACTAGAATTTTAAATACAATTATAAATGATAAGAAGTACTAGAACTAGATAGATAATAAAACTTGAAAGCATCAGATTGGTTGTCAGGCTCTTATTTCTGTTTTTCAAATAGCTCTCCTTCCCTCTTGCCCAGCCCTTGTCAAGTAATCTATAGCTTACAAAAGACTGACAGTGGCAGGAACAATGCACAGATGTCTGTCTGATTTTTTTGTTATGTTCCTCTGGGTTGTGTTATGGAAATCACTTCCGGGCTTTGCCAATTCATTGAAGAGCTTGGTAAAGTGGACGAGCGCAAAAGCAGTTCCATTTCACAATCAAAGAAGGCAATTGGAGGTGACGTGTGATGACATCATCAGGAGTTGGACTTGAGGAAAATTCTTTCCTGGGTAATCTAAGTAGGATACCTAAGCAGCCATCTATATCACAGACTGACTCATGGCAGCAGCTGGCTGAGGTGCTTACTTAGTAACTTCATTTCTCAGCACGTTTCTGTGCACTCACTAAGAACCTCTGAGACACAGTAGTAAACACGACGAACATACACACTTTGAACAAGGAAATATGAGAGAGTGCAAAGTGTCAGCGATGCAGAAGCACAGGTTTTAATCTGAACTAAGATGATGGCCACTTTCAAGGCTGATGCATGAAAACCTCTCAGCTTCTCTCTTGTCCACCAGTGGCTCAGTGTTAACCCCTAGAGGAAGCAGAAGCCTTTTCATCCCCTGGGGTGCGAGAGAGAAACACTATTGAACTTTACACGAGAGAAAAATAAACTCTTCTTGAAATAATCCCTCAGGATGTAGGGTTTATGTGCTGTAGTAGAAACACGACCTTCTCTTATACTGAGTGGTTCACAGAAGCCAAAGGATGGGCTCTTTGGAAATGGAATGAATAGTCAATAATGTTAAAAAATAAAGTGCTGAGAAGTCATTCAAGTACTGAAAAGAGTTCATTAGATGTAGCAACACAGGTCCCGAATGACCTCAAGGTGTCCATAGTTCATTCAGAGGTTTTCTTTTCTATAACTGAAGATTTTAGGATAAGCCTACATTACTTTGAGGGTGGTCTTAGAATTGCTTGTTCTAAGGCTATTTCTAAGCACTTGCAAGTCAATTGGACTGTCTTGACAAATGTTGCATATAGATTGTTTTAAATGCCATTTCTCAGTCTGAGATTTATTGCACAATGAAATTCTGATTTATTGACTTGGTTTTCAGTTTTTGACTGAAGGAGTAGATGACTTGATTCTCTTGACTCAATTTGAATGAAGAAACAAAGTCTTTCCAACCTGCTGGGAAAAAGAACTGGGATCTATAGTAATCAATCAGTCGATGGCTGTTTGGCCTGGCCACAACTCTACTATTGTAAACTCTCCAAATGTTCTACACTTGGTGTTTAAACCTACATTTTATGCACATTAAACTTTAATATATGTAAAAGTCACATAGAAAGACCCTGTTAAAAATGTAGAAGCAGCTGAGTGTGGTGGCTTACACGTGTAATTCCAGTACTGAGACAGGAGGATCACAGGTTTGCGACCAGTCTTAGTTACGTGTGAGGCCTTCTGCAACTTAGTGAGTCCTGCTTCAAATAAAAGAATAAAGAAATGGGGCTGGGGACATAGCTTGGAGGTAAAATGCCCCTGAGTCCAACCTCCAGTACAGAAAAAAATGTAGAGTCTTGCTGGGTGTGGTGATACATGCCTGTAATTCCAATACCTGGGAGGCTGAGACTGGAAGCTTGCTGGTTCAAGGACAGTGTGTGGTGACTTAGGAAGACACTGTTTCAAAATAAAATGGCTGGGGGGCTGAAGGGACTATGGAAGTGTAGCTCAGACGTAGAATGCCCCTGGGTTTAATCCCTATTACCACAAAGGAAAGTGAAACCGTTTTGGAAAACAGTATGGAGGATCCTCAGAAGAATGAGAATGGACTTACCATATGATCCAGCAATACCACTTCTGGGTATCTACCCAGAAGAATGGAAACCAAACTACCAAACTAATATGTGCTAGATATGTTCATACACAGTGGAATTTTACTCAGCCATAAAGAAGAACAAAATTATGGCATTTACATGGAAATGAATGGAACTAGAGAATTAGGTAAAGGCTAATTGGGTGGTATGTGCATGTATGCCTCTACCATCTTGTACTACATTAAGATGTATGACTACAATGCACCAATAATTTTTTTTTAAAAAAATGGAAGCCTAGACACTTGCATCCAAATACTGTGATTTAGTAAACAGGTCCAGAGCCCAAGACTTTACATTTTTTTAAAGTGGCTCAAGTAATTCAGATAGTAAGGCATGACCCTTAGCCCACAATTTTCTAAATACTGATTTGTATCTACTGAAATGCTTTTAAATCCCAATTTTTCTTTAAAAAAAAAACCTATCACTTTCAGATACTTGGCATCAAAAAGAAAATTTTAAAAATAATCAAAAGAGCATTTTGTTATGAAAGAATGAAAGGGAGAGTTATAAAAGGCAATGCCGATTTTTCTTCTCTTAGTAATTTACAAGCATTATTCCCCAACTTTTTATACATTTTTTCATTATTATATTTCAAATAAAACACTAATTCAATGATGCAATTTTCCCATCCCAGAACTGCAGAATACAATCAGCGGGGGATGTGGCAAGTTCTTGTAGTACTTTGTTGCATTATGAAGCCACTATGAAAGCAAGAATGGCAGTTCACAAATCCTCAGATCCACAGAAAAGCAGCCAAGGATAATGTACCTGCTGCACTCTCTGGGGCTTGGAGCCCACGCCACAGGCGGCTCCCACACAATGCCTGTTTCCCATTAAAATTGCATTATACTCATTAAATCAATTTCTGAAAGAATTTCTCTATATGAAACCATGCCATGCAAAGAGAAGTAAATGACTGCCTTTTCAAAGCTTTTGTAGGAGAGGTTTGTGGGCCTTCCTATTCTATACCTGGTCTGACTTTGGGCTAAACTAATCTCAGTAGCTAATCTAACTTGGGGGGAGGGGGAGAGAAGGAGGGAGGGAGGGAGGTCAAACTTGTAGTTAATCTGCTTCAAATGACCAGAATAAATCAGGTTTTGTGAGATGAACCGCTTGCGACCACTAGAGTCCGTAATACATAGCATTGCTTCATATGGAATATCTATTGACAACTTAATTAAAAGCTGGAAAAGAGTAATATGTGCTTCAATAAATTAAGAAAATTAACTATGAATTTAAACATAGGTGAAAAATCTTACAGGTTTTCATCAAGTAAAATTTTTATTTATTTTTATTTTTTTTATTAATTTATTTTTTTAATTGGTGCATTGTAGTCATATATCAATCACATTGGAGTACAAGAATTGAGAGGATATACAAGCACACATCATCCAATTAGCCCTTCTCCAGCCCCCATCCCATTCCCTCCCCCTCCCTCCATCCCATGCTTCTTTGGTGATTTACTTTGATACATTTGTTTATGTACCTCCTGCATTTTAAAGAGGCTCCGTCCTCCAGTATTACATACCCTGTGATTGGTCCCATTAGTTGCTTCACTATACCCTTTCTATAGCTCAACCTCTTCCTGTTGCCTTTTTCCTCCTAGTTATTGCTGATTAAGAGAAGCGTCTGATTTATATTTTCTGCGATATTTCTCTGTGCATGCTGCGTTGCAAGTACCGATCCCACTCTTGATGGTCCCAGTAGTGGCCTGGCTACTCAGTGGACTGATCCAGACCTCGCTGGCTCAAGCAGTGGCCTTGCCTCATGGGAGGCCCCAGTTTTGGTCTCGCTGGCCCCTGCACTGGTCTAACCCCTAAGCTGGCTTTGGTCCCGGCCTTGGAGGCCGCAGGAGTGAACTTGCCTCACGCCAGGCTCCGATGCTGCCCATTGGCCCCTGCACTGGCCTAACCCCTTGGCAGGATTCCAATCCCAGCCTCGGAGGCCCCAGCACCGGCCTAGCCTCACGGCAAGCTCCAATGCCGGCCTCGTTGGCCCCAGCACCAGCCTAACCCCTCGGCAAGTTCCGTTCCCGGCCTAGGAGGCCCCAGCACTGGCCATGTCTCACGGCAGGCTCCGATGCTGGCCTCGCCTCACAGCAGGCTCCGATGCCGGCCTCGCTGGTTCCAGCTCCAGTCTAGCCCTTCGGCAGGTTGTTATCCTGGCCTCGGAGGCCCCAGTACCGGCCTTTCCTCACGGCAGGCTCTGATGCCGGCCTCGCTGGCCCCAGCACCGGCCTAACCCCTCGGCAGGCTCCAATCCCGGCCTCGGAGGCCTCAGCACCGGCCTTGCCTCACAGCAGGCTCCGATGCTGGCCTCGCTGGCCCCAGCATCGCCTCATCCCTCGGCAGGCTCCAATCCCGGCCTCGGAGGCCCCAGTACTGGCCTTGCCTCATGGCAGGCTCCGATGCCGGCCTCGCTGGCCCCAGCACCGGCCTAACCCCTCGGCAGGCTTTTATCCTGACCTTGGAGGCCCGAGTACCGGCCTTGCCTTATGGCAGGCTCCGATGCTGGCCTCGCTGGCCCCAGCACCAGCCTAACCCCTCGGCAGGCTCCGATACTGGCCTCGGAGGTCCCAGCATCAGCCATGCCTCACGGCAGGCTGCGATGCCGGCCTCACTGGCTCCAGCACCGACCTAACCCCTCAGCAGGCTCTTATCATGGCCTCGGAGGCCCCAGTACCGGCCTTGCCTCACGGCAAGCTCCGATGCCAGCCTCGCTGGCCCCAGGACCGGCCTAACCCCTCGGAAGGCTCTTATCCCGGCCTCGGAACCCCAGTACCGGCCTTGCCTCAAGGCAGGCTCTGATGCCGGCCTCAGAGGCCCCAGCACCGGCCTTGCCTCACGGCAGGCTCCGATGCCGGCCTCGCTGGCCCCAGAACCGGCCTAACCCCTTGGCAGGCTCTTACCCCGGCCTCGGATGCCCCAGTACCAGCCTTACCTCAAGGCAGGCTCCGATCCTGGCCTCGGAGGCCCCAGCACTGACCTTGCCTTACAGCAGGCTCAGATGCCAGCCTAGCTGGCCCCAGCACCGGCCTAACCCCTCGACAGGCTCTTATCATGGCCTCGGAGGCCCCAGAACCGGCCATGCCTCACGGCAGGCTGCAATGCCGGCCTCATTGGCCCCAGCACCGGCCTAACCCCTCGGCAGGCTCTTATCCTGACCGCGGAGGCCCCAGTATCGGCCCTGCCTCACGGCAGGCTCAGATGCCAGCCTAGCTGGCCCCAGCACCGGCCTAACCCCTCGACAGGCTCTTATCATGGCCTCGGAAGCCCCAGCACCGGCCATGCCTCACGGCAGGCTGCGATGCCGGCCTCATTGGCCCCAGCACCGGCCTAACCCCTCGGCAGGCTCTTATCCTGGCCTCGGAGGCCCCAGTACCGGCCTTGCCTCAAGGCAGGCTCTGATGCCGGCCTCGCTGGCCCCAGCACCGGCCTAACACCTTGGCAGGCTCTTATCCTGGCCTCGGAGGCCCCAGTACCAGCCTTGCCTCAAGGCAGGCTCCAATCCTGGCCTCGGAGGCCCCAGCACCGGCCTTGCCTCACGGCAGGCTCCGATGCCGGCCACGCTGGCCCCAGCACTGGCATAACCCCTCGGCAGGCTCTTATCCCGGCCTCGGAGGCCCCAGTACCGGCCTTGCCTCATGGCAGGCTCCGATGCCGGCCTCGCTGGCCCCAGCACCGGCCTAACCCTTGGCAAGCTCTTATCCCGGCCTCGGAGGCCCCAGTACCGGCCTTGCCTCATGGCAGGCTCCGATGCCGGCCTCACTGGCCCCAGCACCGGCCTAACCCCTCGGCAGGCTCTTATCCTGACCACGGAGGCCCCAGTAAAGGCCTTGCCTCATGGCAGGCTCTGATGCCAGCCTCGCTGACCCCAGCACCGGCCTAACCCCTCGGCAGGCTATTATCCTGGCCTCAGAGGCCCCAGTACCGGCCTTGCCTCAAGGCAGGCTCCGATGCCAGCCTCGCTGGCCCCAGCACCGGCCTAACCCCTCAGCAGGTTCCGGACCCGACCTCGGAGGCCCCAGCACAAGCCTTGCCTCACGGCAGTCTCCAATGCCGGCCTCGCTTGCCCCAGCATTGGTCTAACCCCTCGGCAGGTTCCAATCCCGGCCACGGAGGCCTCAGTAGTGGCCTTGCCTCATAGCAAGCTTCGATGTCGGCCACTGGCCCCGGCGCCCGCCTAACCCCTCAGCAGTTTCTGATCACTGTCTCTGTGGTTATTATTTCAAAGATTCCAGGTATAATGTATCAGATCTCTGCCTCCCCTGAGTATTGGCCACTGGCATTGCCACTGCCTCCACCGTTTCAAATCCTTCCCAGGCTCTTTTTCCACTCTGAATGTTGTCCAGTGTTCCTAAGCATGCGTGATGGTAGCATTCGACATTTGGTGTAATTTCTCCAAAAAAATAAAGTTGGTAAGATCCGGTTTCTGCTTCTCCTGAATACAAGTCTCCACCACCATCGCGGAGAACTCTTTCAACACCGCATTTCTCCTTGGTCTCCGCTAAACTCTCTCCTTACAGGTGATGTCTGAGATTCTTAACAATATAGAGAAATAGCAGTCCTCTTTCACGGCGAATTTTTCCATAAGTTCCAGTGCATTTAGATAAGTTTTGTCTGCATCTCCAGTGTCCTGGCATCCATAACGGCTTTCTTACCTCCTCTCCGATATTTTTCTTTATCTTTTTCTGTTCTGGGCCCGGTTTCTCCAGGGGTCTGGCGTGCTACTCGCAGTTCGGCCCGGGGCCCAGAGTCCCACGACCCGGGCCCGGCTGGCGTGCCCCGCGCGCGACCCCTGCCCAGAACCCAGCGTCTTACTGGGCCCGGTTTCTCCAGGGGTCTGGCGTGCTACTCGCAGTTCGGCCCGGGGCCCAGGGTCCAGCGACCCGGCCCTGGCTGGTGTGCGCCGCGCGCAACCCCCGCTCAGAACCCAGAGTCTTACTGGGCCCGGTTTCTCCAGGGGTCTGGCGTGCTACGCGCAGTTCGGCCCAGGGCCCAGGGTCCCGCGACCCGGGCCCCGGCTCATCAGGTAAAGTTTTTATATGATGCTTTCGACCTCATAGCCTCATTATAATGGGACTTGATTTCCCAGTAAACTCATCTTTTAGGGTCATTAATATTTTAGATCCAACTTAAAAAATAGAACCTTCTCTCCCCATCTTACCCCATTCAGACTCCCTGAAAACACCCATTTTGGTGCTGTTTGTTTCTTCTTTCCAAGCCTAATAAAGGTGTGGGGAGAACATTAATAGAACCAACCTCAGTTGTTCTGAGGATTCAATGAATACATTAAACATTTAGAGAAAAAGGTCTGACATTTGATATGTGTTATACAAATGTTGTTTAAGAAAAATACTAGGCACAGGTGTTTCTGCCATACCGCTGTATCTCTGTGTTCTCACATTTTGCAAAATCATACACCAAACATAACAGGACTCCTGGGGAATAAAAGGGTTAGGAATGGATTCTTCAGAGCCTATGGTGTTTTTTTAACCAGGGCACAAACAAAAGCAACAACAATCTAAAATTAATAGTCTCAGAGTTCTCTTAAAGCGGAATCCATCAATCCTATGATGTCCTGAACATGGAAGTAAGGCCTTCTCCTTCGAGGGAATGTAGACCTTTGACACGGTATAACTTTATGACAGACCAGTTTAATGCAAAATAAAAACGTGATTCTGGTGATAATTCCTTTTGTTGTCTTTCCAGGATCCAATCTATATTCTCAGTTTCCCTGGATAGCACAGCACCATGGGCAGGGTATATGATTAATATCAGATAATTTTTTAACTAAACAAAGTATTTGGAGATTTGTCAGCTTTTTCAAGTATTATGCAAATATCATTAAAGTTTTGTAGAAAAGCGTTCCCTTGATCTCTTCAAGTCGTGAACATACTGATAAAAATCATGTTCGGTTCAATTTGCCTAATACATTATGCCAACCTTATTCCTTTTAAGTACCAATTGCATATGAGTTGATTCACATTGAAAATAAGTATCACAGCAGACCAGACTGTAGATATAATATAAAAATACAGAGGATTAGAGAATTGTACTTTGACAACCATTTACTTATGGTTCAACATCCCTGCACAATGTATATATATTATTGATCCATTATAGTGTATATATATATATATATATATATATATACACTCTCTATATATAATTATATATATATAATTGTACATCATATGATCTACAGTATAGTCTACATCTACATGATTTCAACATGTAGATCATGTTGAAAATGGCATATATTCACAGAGCATTTCAATTAATGAACCTCAACATTCTTCCTCCTCTACCCGTCCTCCCTGGCTCCACCGAGGATCTCCTCTGTTATCTGGAGTTCTTCTGGTATCCAACATACTCCCTAGCTCCAGAATATTAGAGAAAACATATGTCCCTTCTCTTTCTGCCTGCACAGTATTTTAGAAGATGACCTGAATCCAATTATTAAGGCCTGACAAACCCTGTTCTTGTTAGTTCAGTATAGTATGTGCATTGGCGCACCCTGGTGGTGGGCAGAGGATAGTCAGACACGAAATACTTGTCTAATGTGCTAACCAGAGAAGGCAGCTTTCCTTTTTTTACTGCCTTGGCTCTTATCCCATATTAAACAAAAATAAAACTCAACTCTACCTTCTGCAAGGCAACACTTTGTTGTTGTTTTTTCCTTTCCTTAATTTTTCTTATTGATTGATTGAATGATTGTGGTACTGGGGATTGAACCCAGGTGCATTCTACCTCTGAGCCACTTTATTTTATTTTATTTTATTTTATTTTATTTTATTTTATTTTATTTGGACAATGGTCTCATTACATTGCAGAGGGTCTTGCTAAGTTTCTGAGGCTGGCTTTGAACCTACAATCTTCCTGTCTCAGCCTTTTTCCTCTTCTCATTTCTTCTAAACTATGGTTGAAAATAATTAACAATTTCTACTATTGTTCTAAAGGCAGGATCTGTTCTAAAAGACTACTGTCCTCATACTGCTGGGAGGGAACTAATAGAGATGAGTTACTATAACAAGCACTGGTTCTTTAGCAGCCTGTGGACAGAGAGCAGAACTCCTGGAGACCACACTCCTCATACCCATTCTCTACCAGATAAAAGAAAAACCAAGGATTGCTATAGGAATGTACTAACTTCTGCCCCAGCTACCAGAAAATAAGTCTTGTTATGTTTAAGGCATTTTTCTACTATATATATGACTACCCCTTATACAGAGAATCCTCAATGAACATACTCAGGATTCAGAGGGCAGAAAAACCACATTGCAATTCTTTTTGTGTAACAAACATCCATGTTAAGTAAATTTTGACTGCTTCAAGTGACGACTTTATAAAAGGTAGGGCTACGCTTATCAGGAAAGCAATTGATACTGTAGCTTACATGTCACGAATCACATGCAAATTAATTTCCATTATAAAATAACATTAAGCCTTTCTTACTTTTGGTATCATAGCCAAATTATTAGCAAAGCAAAACTTGAAACTGATCAATACTATTAGCTCTTTCTCACTTGTATTCATATGGAATAAGTATAGGCAGTCAGGGAAAGAAGTTCATGTACAGAAAATGTAAACTCATATGCTTTTTTTGTGACTCTGGGGAGTGAACTCAGGGGTGCTCTGTCATTGAGCTACTCCTCCAACCCCTTTTATTTCCTGTTTTGAAACAGAGTCTAGCTGAGGCATCATGTTCTAGCCTTGAACTTGTGGTCTTCTTGTCTCATCCTCCCGAATACAGGAATCACAGACATGCACTTCTTTGACTCTCTGAAATCATATGCATTTTTTTTAAAGAAAATGTTTCAGTTATTTATTGCTGCATAAAATACCATCCTCAAACTAAGTGGCTTAAAGCAATAACCTTTCATTATATTTCAAGATTTTTATCTGCCATGAATTCAAGCAGGGTTCAGCTGTGTAATTATTTGACTCCATCAGGCATCCACAGTTGTAAGGTCAGCTTGTGATGTTTACCAGAAGCTGGGCTGCTCGGGAGAGTTCCACACAGCGTGGTCTACATGACTGGGCCCTGGCTGGAGTTAACTGACAGTGGGCTCCTCCCCTTCTCCATGTAATCTTAGGACCTCTCCACATGAAGCTCTAGCCTCCAAGATACCAAGGCAAAAGCTTCTATCCTCCTCAAGATTAAAAACAGAACTGATCTGTTATCATGCCTGCAATATTGTTATTCAAAGCAGTGGCAGTCTGAGCTAGAGTCAAAGGTACAGAGGAATAGACTTTATCTCTTAAGAGGAGAATATTATGTGTCACAGGTGGAGAAGAAATAATCATCTGAGACAGCCACCACAGAAATAGAATTGTGTTACTTTTATCTGCTCAGTTCTATTTTTCTTGTCAAATCGGCCTAACAAAACTTGTTTTCATGAATTGATGATTGCCTCTGATGCTTTTTGGTAAAGGTATCTTAAATTTTTATACTTTTATTGGTTCTTTGTAATTATACTTTGCAGGGAGACTCAAAATGATATCTACATACATGCACACATCACTTGGTATTTTTCCTTTGGAATCTCATTCTCTCCCCCTTTTTACCTCCCCATACATGTAAGTGAGTTTGGTAGTGATACCTTTATGTGTGGACGGAGCATTATCTGGACTCTTCCCTTCCTTAAGCTTTATTTTTCCCTCCACTTCTCTCTCTCAACCCCCTTCCACTAGTACTGGTTTCTCTCCTCACACGGCTGAAGTCCCTTTCATTTCCTATTCTCATTCTGGCTTCCATATGTGTGAGACGAAAACACACAACCCTTGACTTTAATCAGGCTTTGAATGGCGGGTACGGTGGCGCACGCTTGTAATCCCACAGCTTGGGAGGCTGAGACAGGAGGATCGCACAGGTTCGAAGTCAGCCTCAGCTACTGAGAGAGGCTCTCAGCAACTTAGTGAGAACCTGTTTACAAAAAAAGTATGAAACATAGGTCTGGGAATATGGCCTGGAGGTAGAGAAGCCCCTGGGTTCCACCCCCAGTCCCATACACAAAAAAACAAAAATTAGAATAATCATGCTTTGAAGAGCCAGCATCATGAGTTGGGCATCATGACGGGGAGATGCTCCATTTTATGTCCCTGTGTGACTTTGAGAAGTTCAGCAGCCTTTGGGGCTTTCTTGCTTTTTATTATATATGGAAGGCACTTAATTAATTCTCATTTAGTAACTCTCTTATATCTGTACTGGTCTAAGCACTCACGATGAAGAGAAATCCAAGGCCACTCACTCCCCCAGTGAACTCTCAAGGAAAGAGCAAATTTACTAAGAGTCATGATGTGCAGTGATGCAAGCATTCACCAAAACTTACTGAGGGCTTTCAGGCCGGTGCTGGGTGGCTCTGTGGGCTTCATGATGAATTATCTATATATAAATGCATGGCTTTGAAGAGTTCATTGACTTGAGATTTGAAATACACACCTGCATGATTTGCTCACACTATTAATTTGTACGTGGCTGCATTTTAATTTTACAGTATCTAACTCTCTAGAACTGGATGTGGCTCAGAAGGCATCCCTTTTAATTCCTTCTTTTAGAGAAAAGAAAACCAGGGCATAGAGAGGCTAGGGGACTTGCCAACATCACACAGCTTGCTATAGCAAGGCTAGCCGGACAGCACATTCTACATTTCAAAGATCTGCTGGTGCCTTTGAAAGCATATCAGTCCTCGCATTTGTACAAATTTCTTTCTTCTTAGTTGGTCCATTTAGTTATGTTCTGAATAACAGGTAAATGTTCAATGTGTCCTAACGAAAGTAAAACAAAGGGATAAACCCCTCACGTTTCTCCCAATGGTGCACTGCCGATCCAGTTTCATTTGCTATGAATCTTTCCTGGAGTCATTGTTTCTGCTTACAGAAAGTTTCCTCAAAATTTTCCAAATTCAGGAACTGTTGACATAATATCTTTAAAATTCTTGTGTAGACCAGTTCTTTATGTAACTTCAGGCAAGGTTAATGTGGACAGCCCATGAAGCAGAACAGTAAGATTGTGGATACAGTAAGATCTAGGTAAAGCTGAAATGCAGGATGAGATGGGCAATTCAGGAACAGACACTCGCAATTTATTTCTCAGGATGTGTCCCGGGCGTGGTGGCGCACGCTTGTAATCCCCGCACTTGGGAGGCTGAGACAGGAGGATTGCACAGGTTTGCAGCCAGCCTCAGCTACTTAGTGAGGCTCTCAGCGACTTAGTGAGACCCTGCTTCCAAATAAAAAATATAAAATAGGTCTGAGAATATAGCCCAGAGGTAGAAAGCCCCTCGGTTCCACCCTCAGTACCACCAAAAAAAAAAAAAAAAAAAAAAATTGGGCCACCAGTAACTATCATATCTTCTTCACTTTTTCACTTTTTCTCTAAGCACCTTTCCCTTATTTTTCTCACAGTTTATTTCTTGCCGGTATCAGTAAAAATTGAATCAAGACAGAACAACATTAAGGCACACCATGCATGCTCATGTCAAATAAAAAAAAACTAACATTGAAGAATGAATGTTGCACTCTGTTATCTTTGTACTGATGTTGTATAGACATAGCCTGACTCTACCTTTGTTTTGTATTGGACAAATAGTATTAGGTTATTGAAAACCTAGGCTTCCAGTGAATAAAGCTTAACTCTTTTGATCTAATTATGAAGAAAACAATTTAATATATATGCATTATATATGTGCGTATATACACATACCTGAATTTATATCCCAATTATGAATATATATAGGGATATATATATATCTCAGAATTGGGATATATATATATCCCAATTCTGATTCCAGGCATAACAGCTATTGAATTCAATCTGACCATTGGGGCACAAATCCCTGCCCCCTGTGCCTCAACAAAACACTCATTCCTTTCAATGGGACTTGCTGATACATTTCTCCATTACTAATATAGCCTAAAGCCATGTCTTTGAGACAGTTTTTTTAATTAGACAATGAATCAAAAAGCTAGTTTCAAGAAGATAGGCAAACAGAGGCCAGATGCATCCTTTTGGCAGGCTGAGCAATATCCATTTGTTTTGGCTGTAAGCCTAATGAGAAGAAAGTCATTAATTTAATAAACAAAGCATTGCAAGTTGATCAGAGGAGATGATATAGGCAGAAGCATATTAGCCAACTTTTAGTCTTTTCTCGAACAGAATTAACTGGTTCTAAGTAGTTGGTTTGGCTCAGCCTACCCTGAGTACTTCCTGAGAAAGGGATCCAGAGTGTAGGTTCCTGAATGGTCCAGCTCACACCGCATTTTGGCTTTACCTTAGAGCCTGAGGCTTACTGTAACATCTTAGCTATGTCCTATTCTTCCACAGTAACATAATGAGAGACTGGAAGACCAAACTCTGCTAATCTCTGGGTTGCAGGAGAAACATAATCCACAAAAGTTTTCCTGGTCTTTTTTTAGGTGATGTCTTCCTTCTGGCCCTCACAAGAGTGGTCTTGTGGTTGATCCAGAAAAGTCCGGAACTCCTCCTTCTAGGTCCTGTCTTCACCGTACTTTCACACACTGGATGGATGATGTGAAAAGTCCTGAATGTTGTTCTTTCTCTATTATCTGGTCCTCAGCACAGCTGCAGTACTCTTTGGACTCTGGCCTAATGGTTTTTATGGAGTCAGATAATTATTCACAGGACTTATCTTCCCTGAACACATGCTGGAGAGAAAAGTAATAGCAGGATACAGAAAACAGTATCTGCCTCTGATTCAAAATTGGCTTCCAACTATTTGTTTCTGGTTTATGTAAAAAAAAAAGTCTACTTTTCATTGCTGTGAATACTTTAACCCCTACACCATAACTTCACAATTATACATCAAGAAAAGAAGGTGTTTCAAACTGTTTTCTAGTGATGGGAATGAATACTAGAAATGCATGTATTACATGTTGGGTCAATAGTATATATTTGTGACATGAGGGGAGGAGTTCATCTATACTCGAGCATATGTGTCCAGATCCAGGTAATCTGTGTGAAAATGAAGCAATGTTACCTGGGAAAAGGAACATTCCACCCAGTTGGTCTCCAGTGAGTACTATCGCAGGCTTGGTTAAGATTGGGTGTCCATAGAGGCAAGACTTTATAACAAAAGAGTAAACTAAGAAAGATGTCTTAGCAGTTAAAATTTTTGTAGATTGTAAAAATAGGGACACTGTACACCAGGGGCTGTCACACAGGTTCTGAGAACTTGGACAATCTTTAGGGAAAAACAAGTAAGATAAGTAAGATAGGCAGAAGGAGAGGAACCATAGTCCGTTTCCTCACTTTGCTGAAAATGATGAAAAAAAGATTAGGCATGATAGATTCAAAGGTAAATCTTGGCTGAAGCTCACCTGTGGCTTGAATTTAAACTTTGATGAAATCAAATAATCTTAAAAGAAATAAGCATTGTTCAGATAAACTGCTTAAAATTTCTACTTAGACCTTTGAAAAAGTCAAATAATCTCACAATTGGCAAAAATCTTATAAGCCAACATACCTAAAGTTGTGACTCATCCTTCTCAAACAATGGGGCCGCCGCTGACCAGCACATTGTCACTTATTCTATTGGTCACTTTGGGGACTGTCAGTTCTTCCCATTATACATGTTGGGGATCCACCCCCATGACCTAACTTCCTGCTCCACAACTTATTTTCCATTTTGATTGTTCTGTACCCTTGTTAATAATTCCATGCCTCAGTCCAGTCCCAGTTACAAAGCAAAAACAAAAAAATCACCGAGATATGTTCTCCAGCATTTCATATTACAATAATCTCTTTCCCCTTAAGTTGTTTCCAAAATGAAAAATAAAACTGTTTATTTTGCCACACATGATTCATGAGTAAAGAGTCAGATACACAGAAAAATTCCTCTTTTTGAAGAAATGCTTTTCAGATAGTAAATAAAACTAATTTGTTTTGCAGCCTACACCTTGTGTTGAATGTTCAAACATGTTACCTACTTAATTAAGTCTTTTCACAATATTGTAGTGCTTGTTTTCAAAGTGACTCTAAACATTAGCAGTCTCATATGAAATTCTGTCATAATCAAATGGATCGTAATACACAGAAAAGCAAAATTTCTATTAACCTTTATTTTTCTAAATCAAAGCATGCTTTTTGATTTTTACTACAAATAGAAACACAAGAAAGCATTGGAATACAATCCCAAAATTCCGTATAAGCACAGGGTTCTGTGTTTTCAGGCACTGGGCTCTGCGCTCTCTGGCCCTGGGCTCTGCACCTTCTTGGCCTGGGCTCTGTGCATTCTGGCTCTGGGCCTGCACCTCCCTACCCTCACTGGAGGAGGGTGTCCAGTGTAATCTCGGAGCAACTCCTGTGACCCTGTGAGGGTACTGCACCCTGGGCCTTTTCTGTGTCTCTGTAGGTTCTAACCTGACCACCTCAGGGGTGGGCTGCCAGATCTTAGCCCACCGGCGTCCCTGCGGCTGCTCTGGGCAGTGATCTTCTGAGAAATGCAGTTAACTTACTGTCCCCCAGGCCCAGGTCTGGAGGGCACAGTGCACGGATGCGGGTGCCGGCCTCTGGTGAGTGCACGGGATTTGAGATCTTTTTCTTCTAGCATGGTGTTGGAGCTCTGCAACCATTTACTTCACTTCAAGTCCTTGGTTTTCTTGCCGGAATTTCTTGGGGCTGCAGAGACAGAAGTTGTGGTTCCAGCAGTGGCCCGAGATGGTGCCCAGCACCACGTCGGGACAATCGTGTGATCAGGCTCTTTGCTATGGGTCTCGCATTCTGGCTACTGGATTTTAATCCACCTTTTTGTGTTTTTGTTCATATGTCTCTTTGCTGCTTTGTTTTTCTTTTGAAGGAGTTGCCTTCTTGATGGTTGATATTTGTTTGTTAGAGCTACTGAGATGTGTTGTGTCCCACAGTTGCCATTTTCTCGCTCTTGAGGGCTTTTTTCTAAAAAAAAAAAAAAAGGGTTATAGATGAAAGTTTACTAAGTTTTATAGAATATGTTTTATAGTCCATTAGTCTATGTGTTTCTTATAATATGTACCTGCTATGTGACAGTATCTTGGGGAGGTGAATGGAGATTTCATTTATACATTCTGCAAACAAATGTTTATGTAGTTTCTCTCCATCACTAATTGAAATGCAATATCTTTCATCTAACTTGTTTGTGGTTTCATTTGTTTATTCTGTTTTATATTAGCTTTGCTTATGTGTAGGGCTGCTATTTAAGAGTAGACAAATTGTGGGAGTTTGGGGGTTGTCTTACTAAAAAATAAATCTGGATTTACTTAAGTGTGGAGTCTGAATGCACAGAATTTTTATGTCATGTGTTTGACAGTCAGTGACTTAATTATTTACATTGTATAATTTCTCTGAAGAAAATTTTGTAATTGAGTCACACAGCCGGGGTGTGTGTGGGGGTACACATACCTATCCAAGTTACCACTTGGTCCTCATTTCATTTGCCCAGATTTGAGATTCTGAAGAATATTCAGCTTATGTTTTTGAGCTTATAATAAGATTGTAGTGGAAAGAAAATAAAATTACTGAGTTGCTATAAGCACACAATTAGCTACACAATTCTCAGTTGCCAAGCTATGGAACCAACTGAGGTGTCCACCAACAGATGAATAAGTCACAAAACTATGAGATATGTACACAATGGAATTTTACTCAGACATAAAGAAGAACAAAATTATGTCATTTGCAGGGAAATGGATGGAACTGGAGAACATTATGCAAAGTGAGATTAGTCAGTCATAAAAACTGAAAAGTCAGATGTTCTCCCTAATATGCAAAAAAAAGCTAGGGAGAAAATGGGTTATAGGAGGGACTTCAGACAAAGAAGGAAAAACCTTAAAGGAGTGAAGAAGGCGACCTGAGAGAGATGGGAGGGGGAAGGACATACCTCAGTGATCATTATGTGCATACACAAACTTATCAGTCACTATACTGAGCACAGAAAGAAGAAAGGCGGAATGGACTAGGGTGGGAACCGGGGGAAGGCTTAATGAGTATTGTGTGCACGTATGCCTCTACCACCCTGATCTTCAGCAACGTGTATGATTACAACATACTGATAATACAAAAAAAAAAAACTAAAGGTAACTTTAGCTATAACTTATAAATAACCTAGAGATCCTATTTATAGGCAAATAAAAATAGCAGATACATTTAAAACATGACTTCTTCCTCCTGAAAGGTTTAGGTCTTCAATTGGGGATATTTTTCTCCCTGGAGGACAGCAGGCGCTGTGTGGAAGAGGTTTTTATTGTCATAATGACTGGGAATAGCCCCAGGCTTTTAGTAGGTTTAAGCCAGAGATGCCAAATAATTTTCATTCCTTTGAGACATTCTGGCTTAATGAAGAACTCCCATGTTATAATGCCAACAGCACCCTGTTGAGAAGTGATGATGTTCCCATTCTTAATGGATATGACATTAGACGATATTAGGATAATAAAATAAGCTAATTGGGAAACAGAAACCTCCTCTTTCTAAAATTATATTCAACACCCATGGCAAGCAACTGGTGATTTACATTCTCAATATATGTGCCAAGGGGTTTGCTGGTTTCATGGAAGGCGGTAATGTGCTAGAAACTTAAATTTTTATTTTAGAAAACTAGTGCTATTGTTTCACATAACAAAATATTCCCTATGATTTTCGTGACTCCAAATTAGGATACCCTCAAGGGTTTTTGTTTTTTTTTTTTTAGTACTGGGGAGTCATATCATTTTAATATAATCATATATTTAATATTTTTTTATGTTAAAAAAGGGTTTTATTTTTTTGCAGTATTGGGGATGGAACCCAGGGGCATTCTACCTCTGAGCTACACTCCAAGCCCTAATTTTTAGTCTTTTTATATTTTTGAAACAGGGTCTCACTGAGTTGCGAAGGGCCTCACTAAGTAGCTGAGGCTGTCCCCAAACCGTGATTCCAGACTCCATGTCCCAAGAAGCAGCTTTTCAATCAACCCTCTCCCAGCCCCCAGGGAAATTCTCTAAAGACAATAATAATTTTTTTTTTTTTTTTTGCAGTACTGGAGACAGAACCCAGAGGTATTATACCTACAACCTCTATCCCCAGCCCTATTTTTTATTCTTTTCATTTTGAAACATGGTCTCAATGAGTTGCAGAAGGTCTCACTAAGTAGCTGTGGCTGTCCACAAACCGCAATTCTATCTCATCTTCACAAATACTGGGATTACAGTGTGAGCCACCACGCCCAGCTGACAACAGTAGTTTTTTAAGTTCTTTTGTGTGTGTGTGTAGTACTGGGAATTGAACCCAGAAACATTCTGCCTCCAAGCTATACCCCAAGCCCTATTTTTTAATTTATTTTGAAACAGGGTCTCACTAAGTAGCTGCGGCTGGCCATGAACCTTCTATTCTCCTGTCTCAGCCTCTCAAGTACTGAGATTATAAGCATGTGCCACCATGCCTGGCTAAGTTCTTTTTCTAAAAGTTTTTAAAATGCAATGTTTCATCTGTGATAGTGACCCAGAATCCAATTCTTTATTACTGAACTTAAAGTCTACGATATTATTTAATCTTTCTATTTATGTGTAGATAAGGCTATTTTTCTTCAACAAATCTGTAACTTTAAGACCTCTTTAGTATAAATATATGCCTTAAGAACATTCAAAAAATTTATAGAAACATATCAGAACACTTAAATAGGTGGATCCTAAGATCTAATATATCAAGAACAAATCTACCTTCTAATTTGAAGTTTTTCCTATGGTAACATATAACCTATTTTCATTTGAAAATGGTTTTGTCACATTTTAACTAGCATAATAGTGAAACAAGTTTATGAAGTTACTATAATACAGAAACATGAGCCTAAATAATTTTTTCAATAGTGGTCAGAATATCTGTTCTCGACTTCCGGGAAGATGGCGACCGAGAAAAGCGGGGCTTAAGAGTCCCGCTAACAACCAATCTCCATTACCACAAAAAGAGCGCCTTTCATAGCCAGAAAACACCATCACCAGAAAAACAAAAAATCCACCAGGCTCCAGAGAGAAAGCGGACTGAGAACAGAGCTCAGGGCCACAGAGGAGACACACGCGCCCGAGGACGCGGCAGCAGCGCCATACTGCCGGCGGCAGCGGCGAACTCAGCGGACGGCTACAGCAAGCCGAGGTGAGCCGCTGCGGAACAGCCAGGCGGGATCATTCGGCGCAGACAGCATTTAAAGCTCCCAGTGGCTGAGCTCAGCACATGCTGCAGGGATTCAGAGTGGAAATCAAAACCAGAGAAGAAAAAATACTCCAGCCTCACGGCCGAGGGCGTGGCAGAGGCGCCATATTGCCACCGGCGGCGGCAGCAGCAGTGAATTCACCGAGTCCAGTACAGCTACATCTACGTACTCAAGAACAGTGAGTCAAATTGCGGGCCACAGAGGAGAAATCCCAGTATTGTGCCTCCTGGGACTTGACCCAGTGAGGGAGTGGTGGTGGCAGAGATATCACACCATAGGAGAGCGTGCAACCAGGCACCCCCCATAGTTTAAAGCAGCCTCTATCGACTCCCTGGGTCGGAGACTCTGTGATACAACCCAGTAAAGGAGTAGTAGGGTCTGAGATAATACAGACTCGAGATCCAGAGCACCTTAAGTGAAGCCATAGTGACCCAAGGGAAGAACCCAGAGAAGGCACAAACCTCCGAAATCATGGGAAAGAGGAATAACACTGAAGTAATGAATGTGCACAACCCCACAACATCAGAACCTGATAAAACAGAAAATCAGAGATTTCTAGAAGATCAAATCAGGAAAATAACTGTAGAAATAATAGAGGTGCTTCGAAAAGAACTCAGAGAGAGCCAAAAAGAGATAAAGGATGCAATTAATGAAGTAAAGGCCTCAATTCAAAGCACAAACAACCGATTAGACCACATGGAGAACAGAATCTCGCTCTTAGAAGATGAGCAATCCAAAAATGAATGCATAGTTTCTAATCTAGAAAAAGATATCCAACAGCAGGAATCTGACATTGAAGAAATATGGGCCCATCTTAAGAGAGCTAACCTAAGAATAATTGGAATAGAGGAGGGAAAAGAAAGTGATACCAAAGGGATCAACAATCTCTTCAAGGAAGTAATAGCAGAAAATTTTCCAAATATAGAGCAAGAGGTTGATACACAGATCCAGGAAACTTATAGAACTCCCTTTAGACAGGATCCGAGAAGAGGATCCCCACGCCATATAATTGTCAAAATGACCAATGTGGAAGCCAAGCAGAGAATCTTAAAGGCAACAAAAACAAAGGGCCAAGTGACATTCAGAGGCAAACCAATTAGAATCACTCCAGACTTCCCAAACCAAGTCATGAGAGCCAGAAGGGCTTGGAGTAACATATTCCAAACTCTGAAAGAAAACAACTTCCAGCCAAAAATTTCCTATCCAGCAAAACTTTCTATCAAATTAGATGGAGAAATAAGAAGCTTCCATGACAAACAGAAACTGAAGGAATTTATGTCTTCAAAACCAGCGCTAGAGAAAATACTCAAAGAGATTAACTACAAAGAAGAAATAAGTAACACTCACCAGAACCAGAGAAACAAGAGTTTCCATCCAACAGACAACTAAGATTGGTTATCTGTGGAGATTCATTATTTATGTTAGTCTTTTACCTATCTCTAAATTGTATTGTTTGCCTTTATTGTTGTTAATTTTTAGGATTTCTAGTTGGAATATTAATATACCTTCAGATATAGCATTTGGAAATATTTTATCCAATTCTATTAGTAACTTTTAACTCTGTTTACATTGTCTTTGGATATACAATATTTTCTTTTATTTTTTAGGGAGTTTGTATACTCTTCTGTTGCCTGTGCCATTGAAATCATATCCAAGAAATCACTGCCAATTTCAATGTTGTGAGGTTTTATGACCCAGATTTTCTCCTAAAAGTTTATAGTCTTAAGATTTATATTTAGGTCTTTTATCTAGTTTGAATTAATACTTGTATGTGGGATTAGGTAAGGGTCCAATTTTATTCTTTTCCATGTAATTATTATTTTTCAACAATATTTAGTTAAAAGATTATTATTTCCACCACCAAATGTTCGTGGAAACCTTGTCAAAAATAACTTGACAATATAGGGAAGAAGTTAGCTCTAGGCTTGTATTTAACTCCAATGGTCTATATATCTGCCTTTAGAACAGTACTACACTGTTTCAATTATTGTACCTTTATATGGTTTGAAATCAGAAAATATACATCTTCTAGCTTTGTTTTTGCTTCGAGATTGTTTTGGGTATCTAGAGTCCATATTCCATATCAGGATAGATTTTTTTCTGAAAAATAAATATATGATAGTTTCACCTAAAGAAAAGAAAAAAATATTCTCTGGTAAGAAAGAAAGCAAAAAGAAATATTGAAATGTTATCTTTAAGTCATCAAAAGCTTGGTATCAGACAAATGAAACTGTTATGTGAGATTATCATTTTTAATTTTGGATAAATTGCTATAATACTAGATGTCAACCACTAAGCCAAGCATGGGAGGGAGGGATGGGGAGAGAATGGGGTGGGGATCGGGTGGGGGCTGACTGGGCGATGTGTGCATGTATGTCTACAAAAGTTTGTATCCCACTATGATGTATGAATACAGTGCACCAATAAAATAAAATTAAAAAAAAAAAGAATATCTGTTCTCCAGTCCATAAAATTTGATTTCCCAGTTCTTCTTTTGGTCTTTAAACTCATATGGTGACATAACAACAAGTTTTAATATTGTTTTACTTTTTTTTCTTTTTGCGTGTCTGGGGTGGAACCTAGAGGCATTTGACCTCCGAGCTACACCCCCTGCCCAATTTTTTATTCTTTATTTTGAAACCAGGTCTCACTGAGTCGCAGAGGGCCTCACTAAGTAGCTGAGGCTGTCCCCGAACCGCGATCCTCTGGTCTCAGCCTCCCAAATGCTGGGATTACAAGTGTGCGCCACTACACCCAGCTTGTTTTACTTTGTTATCATAATATATAAATAAGACTTTTTGTGGTACTGATGGTGGAATCCAGGGGCTTTTTTCTACCTCCTGGCTATACTCCATACCTATTTTTATAATTTATTTGGAAACAGGGTCTCACTAAGTTGCTGAGAGCCTCACTCAGTAGCTGAGGCTGGCTTCAAACCTGTGCGATCCTCCTGTCTCAGCCTCCTAAATGTGGGATTACAAGTGTGCGCCACCACGCCCAACTATAAATAAGACTTTTAAAACAAAATTTAGATGCTACTATTAGACTAGAGATGTTGCTCAGTGGTAGAGTGCTTCTCAAGTACTACCAAAAGGAAATTTTATATATATATACATGCATATATATATATATATACACACATATATACACATATATATATACATACACATATATATACATATATATACTATTACTTAGTAATGAAGAGAGTTAAAACAATTATTTTTGCTTATAAGAGCCATCCCTTTATGCTTTCCTTCACTTTTTTTGAACATCACAAAAAATCAAGTTTCATGAGTTGATAAAAACATGTGGCTTTATAGAAATAAGTTAATATTTATGCAAAAATATTTTATCTGAATTTTTAAATTTGAGTTTTATACTGAAAGCTATATTTTTTCTTTTTTTAAAGAAAATAAGATATATACATAGGTTGGAATGATCGCACAAAGAGAGAAAGATATTTGGATGATGGACAAAAAAAGAGAGATGTGACAGCAGAGTCTTCCTAATCCAGCAAGAATAAAAGAAATTTGGTACACTTATTGGCCCTAAATGGGAGAAGAGACAGTTAAAAGTACCAACAGGAGAAAGGACAAAGCATGTGCCCACAAATGAGTAGATGTGGTTGTGGTTGTTCATGCTATGCTGACGGTTTCTGATTTGTTAATAGTACCTATGCCGTTAATTAAATTCTCATACATACTTCATTTACATGAAAGTGTAATAGTCATTAGAAGCCTGAAGACGTCCGCTCTGTGGTATTTGTAGTATGACAATGATGAATGCTGTCGTTTAAACAATAGAAATCCCAGTTCATTCAGACAACAAAAAAGAGTCTGAAGTAGGAGGTGAGTACTGGAACCTCCCCCTGATGTTGTTTAATGAGGCAATCATCCCTTCACCCATTTGTAAAACATATTCCATTTTATCAAGAAGTTGATTGGTCTTTAATTTCTCCAGCAGAGTTTCAACCTGCACTCAAGGTGTAGAAGCTCAGAGCGGGGGTGGGGAGAAAGCTTGGTTTGAAATACACTGCAATTATTACAATAAAATCACTCAAACCATGGAACCAGGGAAGATTTATGGCAGGGAATTTAGTTCCAATTGAGAAACCCCTGAGTGACACAAGGATTAGTTGCTGCCAAACTACAGTGTGGCCCTCTGATTCCAAGCACTAAAAAGGTGGAATGAGGGATATTTAGTAGTTTAGATGCTGTAGTCCAGTCTGAAGCCTGTAGAGCCTAGTATTCTTAATCCAAAATCACTTTTAATAGAACATTTGTTCTCACTACACAGCAACCTTCTGATAGCAACATTTCAAACTGACAATGTATTAACACACCTCTTTCTATTAACATGTCTCCATTCATAGATGCTTAGACATCTTTTCATAAGATTTTTTCCTTCTCTTGGGACTTGCTCACTCTGAAGATGCTAACTATAGAGTTCCCCAGTTTCCTCTACTGCCTTATTGTGTTCTAATAAAAAAAAATCACAGTACTTTAACCACTGCTTGACTCAGCCACTGCAGTTTATTTTGGGGTAGAGGGTTCTTTTTGTTGTTTTTTCAGAAGACTTGACCACCCTGAGGCCTTGAATGTTTCTAGGCCCTGGTAAAGGTATCTAGATTGTTTCTCAAAACACTGAAAGAAACTGGCTCTGATTTTCAACCAAAGTCCTTAAGCCCTCATATGAACACCATTCTCGGACTCTTGCTGTGGATGTGCCCAGAGCATTTATCTCATAGTTCATCATGAGGCTATGCTTCAACACTCTGTAAGTCCTCTTAATAAACGCTTTGGACCAATCACCCTGGAATTTAGGGCTTCTTTCTTCAGAATTTCAAATCTTTATCACTTTGGGGCAGCAACTTCAGCTATGGGGTGAGCAGGACCAAACATAATGCCACAGAGAAAGATTCTTCACAGTAAGAAAACCTCTCCTTTGCACCATGAACGAACCAAGCTGGCCACTCATTCTCTCCTTTGAGAATTAAGAACTGTGCCCAATCTGCCTTTCCCTTTAGCAGACGGATAGAATGTAAACTCAGTTGTGGAATGCGGTCTTTTCTCCACAGATTACATACAGGGCAAAGCAGTTGATGCAGGTACAGAATGCATAAGACAGGCAGAGAGAAGCTAAGATGTGCTCAGGCTTCACTCCTTATTTCATGACTAGAGTTCCTTCTCAAGGACTGGCTTCAAGCTGCCTTTGATTCCATGAGACATTCTTGTACCACTGTATATAATTCCCTTTAAGTAAGTTTTCTTCATATTACTTGCAGCCAAGAGTCCAACTTCCACCTAACAAAGAATATAAAATAATAAAAAGTGGATCCTATGGCAAAATCTCAAAATGTTGTGCTTTTATTAAAGGCAATTTCTAGCTGGCCACTTAAAGTGTCCCTCAAATCCATCACTCTCCTGACATGAGAATTTGGGTGACCTGAGGTCAGACATGAGAACTATGCATTGAATTCTAGCTTTTTTACAGTAACCTGGAAAATTTTAGAGTGATCCAATTTTTCTATACCTGGCAGCTCATTTTTTAAATTATTCTAAGAAACTCAGATGTTGTCATAAACCCATAGTAGCATAAATTATCTAATCTATGACATGATTAGTCACTGATGCTTGCCACAAATCTTGCTTTCTGATTTGCTGCTGTTCTTCAGTCAAAGATTCATGAAGATTAAGTATTATCAGAAAAAAAATAAAACAAACAAAAAAGTAAAAAAATCTTCAAAAATTATATCATACTGTCAAACTAATATAGTACCAGAAATATGGTCGCATGCCAAATTTTTAGATTATTTTTTACAAATAGATTAAACATGCATTTATTTTTCTTTAATAAATTGCTTTTAGTGGCACTTTGTGGAAGCTAAAAGGTTCTGTTGGGGCTACATTAAACTTGAAAATTTTAAAAGTATATTTTTGCATAATTACAAAAAACATTATCAGAGAGTCTAAAATCTATTCCATGCTGTATTTTTTATGATTTCCTGACCAAAAGGAAGTATTAACTTTCACACTGAACTAAATTACACAGTGATGATCTCTGATCCCTTAGACAATGATTAAAATACTTCTGATTGGCTGGCATTGGTATATATTCACATGTATACATATAGTCTATGGTAGTATTTTCATTACTTAACCTAAGTCTTCCTCCATACGTACCCTTCTATCCTCTCCCTGGCTCCCCTGAGGTTTCTCCTCATCATCTGGAGTCATTGTCAACATGTTTTACATTATGATGTGAGACTATAATGTACCAATAAAAGCACAAAAAATATTTCTGAAAGTGCTGTGAATAGAGTACAAGTTTTCTTCCCCATGGTAGCTTTACAATGAGGCTGGTGATAGAATCTACAAGTGGTATCTTAATTAAACTTAAGAAGTGCAAACTTTAAACGTGAGTGCTTCTGTAGAAACTTTTTGACTAGCTAACGGGAAGGTTGCTTTTCCTCTTCTATGTTATCTGATTCACATACTCTATAGGCAGAGATTTGCATAAAAGCATCTCTAGAAACGTGTGTTTTATAAATAAAGCTAACTATGTGTAATTTGTGCATACGTGCAACTTTTAAGGTTGAGGGTGAAGGGTCTACACTTAGAAAACTACAAAACTGTTATAAAACCCCAAATTACACACTGTTTTTTGGGACTAACCATCAATTATAATTTTTCACTGTTACACACAATGCCTTCTGCTATTATAAAATGCATTAAAAAGCACTACCGATTTAATTACAACTTTGCAAAAGAAATAACAAAAATAACATCTTTTAAAAATACACTTTGTGTTGTTAATGTTACAGAAAAGAACACATTTATTTTCCTAAAATTTTATTCTGCTTTGGGTCAAAAAGGAGTAAAAGGGATCACTTGAAATAACTTAAAAACTAAGTAAAATAATGTTTTTTCAGACATTAGATTGCAAAAAGCATAGGACAATGATCCCTGAAAGAAAGGAATAAATGAAGTGATTCCTACAATTGTCTACCTGGTTTACATACTGAGTAAAGGTGTCTCAGCCTCTGGATAAGGAGGGAGAATCGAAGTAGGGCCTAAGAATCTCCCAGAGGTGGAAACCCAGGGATACTGAGCCCACAAGAGTTTACAGGGCCACCCGGGTGCTCCCCCAGTTTCAGATGAGTATTGAACAACTCCTGTTTGTGAAGAAATTACTCAGGGCCAAGGAAAGAACAACCAAAGGGAATTATAGCGTACAATCCCCAGAGGTCAAATAAGCAGAGAATATTTGTGCCCTTACCAGCCAGAGAGGAAAACTCCAAGCACAACATCAGTAAAGAGAAATATCCCAACATACTTCATAATCAAATGCTTAAAATAATTACATTTAATTCTCAGCATATAATTATTTTTCTTTTTTATTTTTATGGTGCTTTGTAGTCATACATCGTAATGTAATGGAGCACAAGATGTTAGAGACATACATGCACACGTCACTCATTTATCCCTTCCCCAATTCCCACTGCAATCCCTCTCCTGTCTCTCCTTCTCATGTTTGGCTTAATGATTGACTTTGATATGTTTGTGAATGTACATCATGTACATTAGGGAATTTTCCTTTTCCTCCTCATTATTCCCCTCAGTTAGGTTGCCTTATTTGCTCATCTATGGTTTCTTCTTCATTCCAGAGTTCATCCTCTGACCTTTGGCCCCCTTGCTTCTGTATATTAGGGAGAGCCTCTGAATTTTTTTTTTTTTTTTTGCTTTTTGTGACTGACTAATCTTACTTAAGATAATATTCTCCAGTTCCATCCATTCCAGTCTAAATCTGTGCCTTTTTCCCTTTGTAGAATACCTATCTAGCAAATGAAGTTTTCACCCACTCCTCTGAGTAGCCTATGTCCATGCCTTTCAGTATTTTAGGGATGTCTATTTGTAATATATAAAAGAGGACCAAGTTGAAAGCCAACCACAGAATATTTAAAAACCACCTTTAAGTTGTATTCAGCTTCTGTATTTGCCTATTACCTTAACAAATCTCTGTGTACACATCTAGGAAATGCCATCAACTGCAAACTCTTTAGCCTGGTCAGGGCTGACAACTTGGGCCATCAGATTTGGGGGCTCGCTTCTATTTCTCATTCCAGAAAGCTATCCAACATTGAGAATGGTAGCTTTGGTCAACCCAGACTCATAATAAGACATTTTGAAAACCTTACCTTTTTTACAAAATGAATCTTCTGTTGATGTTTTTTTTACTATTAACACTCATGTTGGGCCTGTCAGGCTAGAGATTCTGCTGCTCCTCAGGCATTAGCTCTCTGTACCAGGAGCTATTATTAGCTGAACCAAGGCCACACATGCCTTCAGACTCAGTCCTCTCAGGGTTCATTCCCAGCTCTAATATTAATGTCTTTATGCACCTTGCTTCTACTCCTTCAGGCCAGGTATCATAGTGTGTTTTTAAGAGGTCCACTAGAAATAGCCTGTCTTGTCAGTTATAAAATAATATTTTTGTTTTTATTTATGACTACAAAGATTTTTAAAAGTTGAAGCTTGGTAATTTGTTTTACTAGAATGATATAGAAAATGTGAACAGTTTCATCCTGTATGTTTTTATTTAATTACATAGTAGCCATAAATGGTTACTGTATTTTAGTTAAGATTGCTTTAATTGCATAAAACGACTTCTGTAGCTGTCAAAAGAAATCTATAAATAGGAGAGGACAGTCAAGCCATCAGGAATGAGCAGTTTTTAAATATAGAAAATATATCAAGGAGTACAGAGAATATTCTAGAAGGTAGCTACTTATTACGTCAGAGATATGACATTTGAAAATAAAACTAAATGCAGATGTACCATGTAGTATTAGTTACGTGGCTACTTGGTCACGAGTACTTTCTCATTTCAAGTTTGTCCATTAGGTTTCACATGGTCAGTTAACTCAGAGCTATCCCAACCATTTATCTGTGCTCCTTTGAAATCTGATTCAAGTTTTTGAATTCATGCTTATTATTTTAGTCAGTGCCTAATGTAACACGTTCATAGATAATCTGCTGATTAAATCTTCATGCTTCTAATTTGGCTTCTCTATACCATGAAGTTATCTTTTACTGACCTCATGCTTGATCAAATTATGTGTAAAATTATTTTTAGAATAGATGGCATATTAATAGAAAAGATGTGTTATATTTGTAAGAAAAATCTTAAGAGTTTAGTTTGCTTTTTTTTAATACTTGGGAAGATTCAGCCATCGTGGGGGTATTTAGAATCCCAAGGACATTAGGAAAGTATTCATTGTCAGATTCTTTTCACAAATGTCTTTGGAAGTTTTGCCTTAGTATTGATTTTAAAAGGCTCATTTCCTCATTTCAAATCAATTAGATACTCAAGGTGAGATAAATCACACATATATGTACAACCTTTTATAAATGCTGTTTTGAGAAAATACAATATTATGCCTAATATAGATTTGTGCTATGTTTTTACTGGTTTTCTTTTCAGGTTCTGAATTTAAACTTTTCATTTGCAATTTAAATATAAAAAAGGTAAACACAGATCTGGGGTAGTTTGAAGTATTATCTCAGACTGTTCCTAGCTTGGTTTCTCAGCCTGCCCATTGGATATTTGAACTACACAATCTTTTCTTAAATAAATTGCTTTTGGCATGCTTAACTGCTGTCAATGTTCATAAAAACTTTCATGGAAAAGCCTAATATACTACAAAATAACCAATATACATGTGCCAAAGGCAGGGGGATGTTATGTAAGGTGCACCTAGAGTTTGAATTCCAAACTCAGGAGGCCCATTTTTAAATCACAGCTTTACCCACTCTATTTGTGTGTTGTGAGGCAAGTAATGAATCCTTCCCAAATATCAAGCTCGTCAGCTATAAAGTGGAAAAACAACCTGAGAGAATGACTAAGGTAATTAAAACAACAATAGCAGCAAGTTAGTCCAAATTAAGATCTTTAGAGTCTTTATTTATTTACTTATTTTTGCGTGTGCCCGGTGCTGGGGATTGAACCCAGAAGCATTCTACCTACAGCTACAACCTCAGCCATATTTCTTTATTTTTATTTTGAAACAAGTCTCACTAGATTGATGAGAGTCTTACTACTTGCTAAGGCTATCCTTGAACCTCTTATCCTCTTGTCTCAGCCTCCCAGTAGTATGATTGCAGGCATGCACCACCATGCACAGCCTTTAAAGCCTTTCAACATGAATCCTTTTACATTACATTAAAATTATTTGTGGAAAAATGACATGGAAATGTTTTGGGGAAACCCAAAACACACACTAGATTATATGCCACTGTATTGCCTTCTGATGCAATGAAAAGCAACCACATAATCTCAGTAGCATACAAAAGCAAGTATTTGTCTTATTCACAGGGATGAAAAGCTGACAGTGGCCTAACTAGTCTCACCTGGACTGGACTCAGGCTCTGGAATGCTCCATGGCTCTCATTCTGGGGCTGCTAGATATCCATTTGCACCTGAGGGTGGACGCTTTGTATAGTAATTAATAAGAGACAATAACTTTGCCAGGACCTTGCAGGCCTACTCGGATGTAATGTACTGAGGTCAGTTCACATTCTGTTGACCAAGCCCAACACAGATGGCACAGGAAAGGATCCTCCTTACACAAAGTAGGTGCAGGGAAAAATGGATATTACTGAACAAGAATATACTCCTCTACAGCTACTGATAGGTACAGATAATATCTTTATTTTTTCATTTCACAGTCTAAAACATACTTGGTCCAAATTATGTATTTGAAAGGTGTTTGCTGAATTGGGTCACAAATTCCAGGGTCACAAATAGAGACAATAGCTCTAAAAGAGTTTTTTTTACCAAACACAATCCTTCCAGGTAATTTTAAAAATCCAAAAACTAAGACCCATAGAGTTATGTGACTTATGCAAGTTCTCAGCTATTCTAATGACTATCTATATTGATGATTGAATACTAGGTAATATAATTTTAGTTTTTTATCAAACCTGAAGTGTGGATAAGAGTGGAGATCTTTCATTCAGGAATGCAGTTAAAAATATTACTCACCAACTGCTGTGTGCATGTATGTCACTATCACTGAACTTTATTATGATATGAGACCATAACTATAATGTACTAATAAAAGTATAAGAATGTTAAATAGAGTACTATGCTGAGAAACCCACCGTCATATATTAAATCCCTCTCTTGCCGTTAACTATAAATAAGTAGCCCTGACTAAAAGCTATTGACAACAAGTTAAAAAGAGATGGCTCCACATATGTAGCTGAATAAATGCAAAGTTACCTCCACTTAAAGGCTTTAGAGCACACAATTTATTTTTCATTTAATATGGTAGTGCATGACTTACTGGAAGCTGCCCTTTCGTGTTTTCTTTTCTTCTTTTTCTTTTTATCGACATGACTCTTTGAAACACATTTTTGTTAGTTTTTTAAGAGCGCTCTTGTTAGTTTTTCTATGTATACCATCAGTTGAATTTCAGATGACTCAATTAAAAGTTAACTGGGAATATGCATGGCTACTCAATTCTGACTCTTAACTCTGAGACAAAATGTACTTTTCCCTTACATCTACGACTTCAACCCATCAGCAAAGAATAAAGCAGAGGGTATGATAGATTGTGTAATGAAAACAGTTTAGCTAGGATACAAAAGACATCTACCTAATCTCTAGTACTTACATCTCTGATGCTTTGCTGAAGGTTATAACAAAAATATTATGAAAGAAAGAAATTCTCTTTGGCTCTCAATAGCAGAGCTTTAAAATGCAAGGTAATTTACTACATCAAAGTCAGACATACACACATGCATATAAATATATGTATGTATATATACACAAATATGATAGCTCTATTTCTCTGTGTTTTTCAAATATTTGATTTTTATTATTATGTTACTATTAGCAAATAAATACTCAAATATGTTGTATTAAAAAAAATTCTTGAAGCCAGACTTGGTGGCACACAACTGTCATCCCAGTATTTGGAGACTGAGATAAGAGTATTTCAAGTTGGTAGCCACCCTCAGCAACTTAGCCAGGCCCCTCACAGCTTAATGAGATTCTGTTTCAAAATAAAAATAAAATGGGCCTGGGAGGCAGAGACAGGAGGATCGCACAGTTTCGAAGCCAGTCGCGCGTGCTGGCTTAGGAGACTCTGTTTCCAAATAAAAATGTAAAAATAGGTCTGGGAGTGTAGCCCGGAGGTAGAAGGGCTTCCAAGAACCCCAGTACCACCAAAATAAATAAATAAATAAATAAATAAAATAAAATAAAATGGGCCTGGGAGTGTAGCTCAGAGGTAGAATGCCCCTGTGTTCAATCTCCAGTAACGAGCACACACACACACACACACACACACACACACACACACACACACTCCTTCGTTATGGCAGAATAATCAACACAAATCTGATATGCAGCCCAGTTATCTAGCAATTTATATGGCACAAGTGGATGAACAGTGGACTTACATTTGATCTAAATAAAATTAGAGTATAATATTTGACCAACATTTTTATTTTCAATTCGTAACATGTATCAATCATTACTGCATGAATTTAAACTCTTTCTGAGTCTAGTTATAAGTTTATTATCTTACCTCTAGAGGTAAACTGTTTAATTGATTTGGTCCATGAAATGTAAAGATATATTGCTTTTATTTGTTGTGAATTTTTCTCTTTAAGCTCAAAATTATAGTCATGGATTTAGTCCTTATCAAATAAATCTATTTATTCTATTTTCTTCTGAAACAAAGATTCTGTTTAGCTGCTAGGAACAGAGTTTCAACTGCTTAAATACACAAGGACTACTTTCTCTCCCCAAATAGCATCCTCGAGATGCCCAGGACTGTCTAAGGACTCCCCAGCATTTCCAGTTTCCTTTGAAACACTTAGAGACATGCAGCCTAACCCAGTGAGTCACTTTTAACTCATGTGTCTATCTGATACATCAGATATTACTCTAAGGGGTATGACTAAATTATTTCACATAAAGATGAGTTTAGACACTCTCTACCTTCATATGTCAGAAAGATATTTATCAGATCAATGCTCCCACCAAGAATAATTAGAGTAATTTCAAAAACGTGTGCCAAAGCATTAAGAGGATGGGAAAGACCAAGAGCGCAGAGTGAAGCTCAGTGCAGAAATGAGCCCAGTATTTGGCCCAGCTTTGCAAATAGGGACATTTGTTGATTTATAAACAATGAGCAGATTGAGACCCAACATCAAAGATGCCAAGGAACACAGAAGCCATGAGGAGAGCAGCACCAAGCACCTAAAACTCAGCAGACTTTTTGATTGGGGTGGTGTGGGGGTGGAGTGGAGTTCCTCCTTGGCAAGGAGGTGGGCCCTGGTAACTATCACAGGAGTTGGGTTAGCCTTGCCAAAGCCTAATCCAAATAATCTCTACCTTAAAAAGAGTTAATATTTACCCCTACCTTAAGTGCCTTTAAGAAGAGAAGTAAACCCTCCTAATTTGTGCATGTATTTTGGTATCACTTTGAGCCTCACTATGATATTTAACTACATTGTACCAATAAAATATATATCATATATAGATATAGTGTTTTCCCATTCATTGTAGAAGGCTAGCATAATCTCGATACCCCAACTGAAATGAGAACATTGCAAAAATAGAGGAAAATTATCTTTTTACAGGTAAAAACCCAAAATGTCTAAAAAGAAACACAAAACTCCTAAACAAACAGGATCTATTATAGGTTAAAAAAAGATAAAAACACAAAACCAAATTCAGTTTACTTCAGGTTTCCAAGTTTAATATAATATTAAAAATAAATTAGTGACATTTTCAGAATAAAGAAAAGAGATATATAATTGTAACCAATGAGCAAATTGTTGTTTGATAGAATTCAATAATAATTTTGATTTTTGAAAAATCTCTTTACAAATTAAACTACAATTTGAATTTAAAACTAAAATATACTCTTCAAAACAGTTCAAGGCCTAGGTGTCTGTACTGGTGAGTTTCATTATATTTTGAGGAATAAATAATGCTAATATTTTATAAACTCTTTAATAAAATAAAGCAGGAGGTAATACTCCCCAATTCATTTTATGTGGTCAGAATTACTGTAATAAAAAATGAGAAAAGATGCTTGTAACAATAAAATAAAACCATAGACACCAATGAAAATATGAGCAAAAATAATTTATTTTGTGGTCCAGGATTAGGTATCTACTGTTTGGTTCATTCATTTATTAGATAAGCAAAATTCAGATGTTTGTTTGTGCCAAAGATGGATCTAGAACCTAGATGTGTGTGGTATCATGAAGATACTGTCTCTTCTTTCACAAAGCTTAGAATTTTGCAAGAAGATAGACTAGGAAAAAAATAATGATAGGAGAACTAATTAAAACATGTGCAGGCAGTGGAGCACTCTGGCTAAGAGAGCAAGCTCTGAAAATTAGATATTTGGGTTTGACACTGGAGTGGCACCAGGCTTCCTAACACTGTCATAATGGATGCTCGGGCTTGAATGTGCTTTTTCCTGCAAAAGTTCATGTATTGGAAGTTTGGACCCCTATGTGGGGCTGGTAAGAGATGATGAGACCTTTAAGAGGTGGGAACTAGTAGAAGTATACAAGGCTGGCTCCTTCCTGCACTCTGGCTTCCTAACTCATGGGACCATCTTTCTCTTTCTTGGTGTGATGTTTTTGTTTTGTTTTGTTTTGTTTTGTTGGTGCTGAGAATTTATCCTACAGGTTTTTTATCTCTAAGGTATATGCACACCTCTATTTTATATATTTTTTAATTTGGAAACAGGGTCTTTCTAAGTTGCTGAGAGCCTTACTATGTTGCTGAGGTTGGCCTTGAACCCGTGATCCTCCTATCTCCCAAATACTAAGATTACAGGTCTGTGCCACCATGCCTCACTGTGACCTTTCCGTGGTATGGTCCTTTTCATGGTAATGGTATCCACTATTCCAAGGCCAGGTGGTGGGAGTCTTGTTAGAGGTAGTGTCTGGATTTCAGCCTCCAAAACTGAGCTAAATAAATCTCTTTTCTGCATAGGTACTCAGTGTCATGTAGTTAATTATAATAACATAAAATGTACTAATGCAGTAGGCAAGATTTTAACCTCATGAAACCTCAAATTCTTCATTTACAAGCATAAGGTAAATTTAGTCATCATGAGAATCAGATGTATCTCAAAATATAACTTTTGTCTTGAGTTGTTCTTACTTTCTGGCTTCATTGCAAAGACAAAGAAAAATTTTTTAAACTTTTCCACTAATATTTTTCAACATATACATACATGAGAAGGGAGGGGGAGGAAATGGGTGGAAACTGGGGAAGGGCTAAATTAGTAATGTGTGCATATATGCCTCTACCATCTTGTACAGTAAGATGTATAACTATAATACATCAATAAAAATTTAAAAATATTGTCCATATAACTATTCAGTCAACTCAACATTTAAATTCCCTATCAAAGCTATTTTTGCTGTTACATGTTTTCTATTCTACCTTTTTTTTAAGATTTATCTAACATCAATTCATGTAATTCATCATATAAACAGAATCAAAGACAAAAATCACATGATCATTTAAATAGACGATGAAAAAACATTTGATAAAGTCCAACATCCAATTATGATAAAAACACTGCAGAGAATTGGAATAGAAGGAACATATCTCAACATCATAAAGGCAGTCTACAATAAGCCCACTGCCAACATCATATTAAATGGGGAAAATCTTCAAGAATTCCCCCTAAATACAGGAATGAGACAATGATGTCCATTATCACAACTTCTCTTCAATATAGTACTAGAGACTCTAGCCAGAGCAATAAGGCAAGAAAAGGAAATCAAAGGAGTACAAATAGGAAAAGAAGAACTCAAACTTTCACTATTTGCAGATGACATGATACTATATTTAGAAAACCCAACAAACTCAACCAAAAGGCTTATAGAACTGATCAACAAATTCAGCAAAGTGTCTGGATACAAAATCAATCCCAAAAAATCAGAACCTTTCCTGTACACCAACCATTAATCCACTGAGAAAGAAATTCAGAAAACACTTCCACTCAGGATCTTCCACACACAAAAAAATAAATAAAAACGCCAGGCGTGGTGGCGCACGCTTGTAATCCCCGCGCTTGGGAGGCAGAGACAGTAGGATCGCGTAGGTTCGAAGCCAGCCGTGCTGGCGTAAGAGACCCTGTTTCAAAAATATAAAATAGGTCTGGGAGTGTAGCCCGGAGGAAGAAGGGCTTCCAGGCACCCCAGTACCACCAAAAAAAAAAAATAATAATAATAATAAATAAATAAATAAATAAATAAATAAAATAATTAGGAATAAACTTAACCAAGGAGGTAAAAGATCTCTCTACAAAGAAAATTATAAAATATTGAAAAAAGAAATCTAAGAATATCTTAGAAGGTGGAAAGATCTTCCATGTTCATGGATTGGCAGAATAAATATTAAAATGGCCATCCTTCCAAAAGTGATTTACAGATTCAATGCAATACCCATTAAACTACCAAGATCATTCCTCACAGACATAGAAAAATCAGTCCTTAAATTTATTTAAATTTTTGTTAATAACAAAAAGCCCAGAATAGCCAAAGTAGTTCTCAGAAACAAAAACCATGCAGGAGGAATCACAATATCTGACTTTAAACTATACTACAAAGCCATTGTAATAAAAACAGTATGGTACTGGCACAAAAACAGATACATAGACCAATGGAGCAGATAGAAGTCCCAGAAACAAGTCCACACACTTTCAGTCAATTGATTTTTGACAAAGGGGCCAAAAAAATACACTGAAAAAAAGATAGCCTGTCCAACAAATGGTGTTGGCAAAACTGGTTAACCATATGCAGAAAATTGGAAATTAATCCCACTTTCTCACCCTGCACAAGAGTCAATTCAAGATGGATCAAAGACTTGGAAATCAAACTGGAGACCTTGAAGCTCCTTGAAGAGGGCATAGGTCCAACACTGCAACACATAGGCACAGATAAACACTTTCTCAACAAGACCCCAAAGGCACAATAAACTAAAAGGCGAATCAATATGTGGGATTGCATGAAACTGAAGAGCTTCTGTTCAGCAAAGGAAACTCAAGAACCTCAACCGAGAGCCAACAGAATGGGAGATTTTTGCCACCTACAACTCCAATAGAGGACTAATATCTAGAATATACAGAGAACTCAAGAAACTCAACACTAAGAAAACAAAGCATCCAATAACAAAATGGGCAAGCGAACTAAATAGACACTTCACTAAAGAAGACATTCAAATAGCCGATAAAGCCGGGTGTGGTGGTGCACGCTTGTAATCCAAGCATTTGGGAGGCTGAGACCGGAGGATCGTGGTTTGAGGATAGCCTCAGCTACTTAGTGAGGCCCTCTGCAACTCAGTGAGACCCTGTTTCAAAATAGAGAATAATAAGGCAGGGGGTGTAGCTCAGAGGTCAAATTCCTCTGGGTTCCATCCCCAAACCCGCAAAAAAAAAAAAAAAGGCCAATAAATGCATGAAAAAAAATGCTCAACATCATTAGCAATCAGAGAGATGCAAATCAAAACTACCCTGAGATTTTACCTAACTCCAACTAGAATGGCAATCACTCAGAACACAAACAACAAATGCTGGTGAGGATGTGGAGAAGTGAAAACTCTAAAACATTGTTGGTGGGATTACAAATTATTGCAACCACTTTGGAAAACAGTATGGAGAATCCTCAGAAGAATGGGAACAAATCTAACATTCGATCCAGCAATACCACTTCTGGGTATCCAAAAGAAAGGAAACTAAACTACCAAACTAATGCATGTGTATCTATGTTCATAGCTGCACAATTCACCATAGCCAAACTATGGAACCAGCCAAGATGCCCATCAACAGATGAATGGATTACATAACTGTGGGATATGTACACAATGGAATTTTACTCAGCCATTTAAAAAAATGCAATTATATCATTTTCAGGGAAATGGATGGAACTGGAGGACATTATGCTAAGTGGGATTACTCAGTCACAAAAAATAAGAAATCAGATGCTTTCCCTAATATGTGAAAGCTAAGGAGAAATGGGTCATAGGAAGAACTCTAGATTAAAAAGGAAATCCTATAGAGGAGCAAACAAGACAACCTAAATGAGGGGATGGGAGTGGAGAAGAAATTCTCTAAAACATACAATGTACTTAAACATATCGAAGCCAACCACTAAGCCAAGAAAGGGAAGGAGGAATGGGGAGGAAATGGGATGGGAATTTGGTAGGAGTTAAATCTGCGATGTGTACATGTATGTACACACAAGTTTTTTTACTCCAATATGATGTATGAATATAATGCACCAATACATATTTTAAAAAGAAAGAATAAATACATCTTTCGAAGACCCAAAGAACAACAACAAAAAAAGATTTATCTAAGTAGCTATGGAGGTGTGGGGTGGGACCTCTGACCTGCAGATTGTCATTTCTCACCATTCTGGCTTGCATTGTGATGTGCTTTGCCCTATAGAATTACTAAACACCCTTCACCGGTAGTAATCTTAAACCAGTCTTGCCATCTGGTCTTTTAAGGTTTTATAGTAACACTCACTGTGAAACCCGTATTTCCTGTCATAACATCTACTCAAAGTCTCTTCTGTTTTATCAGTTTTCTCAACATTTTCTTGTCACCCCATCTGGTCACACAGAACTTGTGGATATCATAAATAAGTTGGGAAAGCTACCCCAGATCCAGCCATTTTCTCCAACATTGCTTCTTTTTTTTCCTCCCAGCCATGTTGTTTACAATGTCACTCTAAATTCAATGTTTTTCTACAAGTTCTAATCTAAGTCCAGGAAGTCAAAATACAAGTTCCAATATGCTTGGATTCCTTCAAATTTACTTGGATATGTTTTGCTTTCTGCCCGAGGTTCAACTCTGAGAGAGGGAAGCCAGATCCAGGGGTGTGCTACAACCAGCTCATAATCACTCACAAAAATTGACTGTTACATTTTTGAATATTTTTTACTGCCACTTTTTAGACATAGACACTATTTCACATCTTACTATATAAATTTCCATTTAAATTATTTACATTTTTAAAAAGGTATTAAATACTCTATTGTATTCTAATAATTTTAATAAAATTTTTCTGAATTTATTAGTATTTTATAGTCAGTGAAGTAGCCTTTATAATTATCTATGCCCAACCAAGTTAATGTGTATGTTTTATCTGTCCAACTTTCCATTCAGTGACATCAAAATGGTAGATTGAAATTATCCATGATGTGAGAATTTACACCACAGAAACAAGCAAATACCATGTTATACTTTTGACAGTACATTGCTGCTCTTGTCTCACCTCTTGACTATCATTTTCTTGAACTCTGTTTCTTCCCCTTCAAATCTTTCCAGTGTTATAAGGGTGTGGTTTTTTTTATTACATGTGAAAAGACTTCACCCTGTATCCTTCTCTTTATCTGAGTCAAAAAAAGCAATAATGACACATTTTTACTTAACAATAAAGAAGGACAATGATAGGACCTAGACTTCAAAAATATTACACATACTGTTTTAGTATTAACTTGTTTTCCAAACCTCAGTTCCATAGTAAATAGAAGAACAAATCTTAACCAATACTCCAAATCATCCCAAACTCCATATTAAGAGTGTCCCATGAGTGAGGATTTAAGTAGCATCCATTTTAAATTCTGAACAATTCATAATAGCAAATGTGCCTCCAAATTTTACCACCTTGGCATTCTTGGTTCCTCAGAACTTTCTTAATTTCTCATGGTAATAAAGCTGAATTGATTTAATTAGCAATCGACAAACATGAGTAATTGTGTTCCCTTAGCATCATCAGCAGCTGGAATCATCTGAGTATAGCAACCTCAAGGCAGAGGGTTTTCTGCCTGTTTCCACAAATGACACACAGGCAGTAGGTGATTGCTTCATTAGTCACTAATAGTCATTTATAAAATTGGAGAAACTACAGACTAATGAATGTTTCAGCTTTTTTTAGCTTCTAAATTCAGTACTGGTCCAATTAAGATCCATACTAAATCTTTATTTTCTCAGCCTGTTGATTAAATGGCCACTTTGCAAGACAGAGTTTAAAACAACAAACCTTTGGGAAATATATTTATTGCCAAATCCTCTGAGGAAATTATTTCAGTTCTCCAGATTAATCAATTTTTTCCAAGCAAAGTAAACTTAGAAAAACCAAGTTTCTCCCTCTGAAAAATACTAGGCATTCCCCTAAATATTATAGCAGAGTATAATTCTATTGTTAAGACAAGGAATCTAGTTGGGAAGGTATCAATATTGATACCTTGCAATTATGTCATACTTTCTACTTTATTATTCAAAATAAATAATGCAAAATTTATTTAGAAAAAAATGATTCCTATGGAAGATTATTCTGTATATGATACTATGGAGCTAGTTTTGCAAATTGCAGCTAATAAATTTTGATTATAATGGTTGACCAAAGCCCACCCATCAAGAATGGCAATACTGAAAGGTTTTCATTTTAATTTTAGTAATGTATACTGGAAACAGAAATATTTGTGGAAATCATTAAAGAAACGTGATACTAATAATGCCACCATATGCTTATCATGACAAAAATAATTATAAAATTATTTAATGTTTATACATAGAAGAGGTTCTCATATCACCTGACAATAATCCATAAAAGACAAAAGAAATTATCTGAGCTCATCTCAGTTTTGCTGCTAGTCTTGCAGTGCTCCTCTTTCATCTCCTGAGATAGGTATTTTCTTCTCAGTCCTTATTAATAATTAAAATTAGAATTGCAATCATTCAAAACACAACAACAAATGCTGCCAAGGATGTGGAGAAGTGGAAACTCTACTGCATTGTTGGTGGAATTGCAAAGTAGTGCAACCACTTTGGAAAACAGTATGGAAGAGCATCAGAAGAATGGGAACAAACTTACCATTTGATCCAGCAATACCACTTCTGGGTATCTACCCAAAAGAATGGAAACCAAACTACTACACTAATAACATGCATATCTATGTCATAGCTGCACATTCACCATTGCCAAACTATGGAATCAACTACGATGTCCATTAACAGATGAATGGATTAAAAATTATGGAATATGTACAGAGTGAATTTTTACTCAGCTATAAAGAAGAACAAATTATGTTTACAGGGAAATAGATGGAACTTGAGAACATTATGCTAAGTTAGATTAGTTAGTCACAAAAGTAAAAAAATCAAATGTTCTCCCTAATATACAAAAGCTAGGGAGAAAATGTGTCATAGGAGAAACACTAGAAGAGGAAGGAGAAACCATAGATGATCAAATAAGGCAACCTAACTGAGGGGGATCAGAGAGGGGAGGAAGGAAATACCTTAATGTGCATGACGTACATTCACAAACATATCAAAGTCAATCACTAAGCCAAACGTGAGGATGAGAAGGGAAAGAATGGGGTGAAAATTTGGGAAGGGCTAAATAAGTGGCATGTGCATGTATGCCTCTATTATCTTGTACTCCATGTATGACTATGACTTCCAGGAAAATGGCAACCTAGGGAAGCAACACATATCAGTCCTGCTGACACCTGATCTCCTAAAATCAGCATTCTTACAAAAGCAAGAAAACACCATAACTTTATAAAGAACATGATAATTAAAACATGGCAGGGGGAAAAAAGCTAAAAGACTGATCAGAGAGTAGAGAAGAACCCTGCCCATCTTCAATGGTTGTGGCCACAAGTGCCGTGGTGGCACCATTTTGCCTCACCACACCCAAATCCAGAGACTCACAGGAAAACAACCAATGACTTGATATGAGGTAAGTGGCTGCAGATCATCAGAATTGTAAACCATCAGTTCCTCTTGCACAAACACTGGCAATAACGTACAGCAGTGGCAGCTGAGCTCACCACATTCTCTAGAGATCCAAAGTGGCACCCAACAACACCTTAAGTGAACCTGCCATCTCTGTGGGAGAAGCCCAGTGCTGTGCTCCCAGTGACTCATGCAGCCACAATAAACTCCCTGGGTCTGAGACTTTGCAGTTCAACCTAGAGAAAGTGGGGGTTGAGTCTGCTATCAGACATAGCAGAGGCTCAGAAAGACTCAGGCTCTGCATCATTGGAAAGCTTGGAGGGAGACCTATGCTTAACACTAGATCCAACTAGGATGATCTATGAGATCACCACAGACCAGCCAATCATTATAAATGGAGAGAAGCCAGACCAGCCTAGCCTTAGCTCTAGAGAAAGGACACTCTTACGTATACACTGATTTTGGTTCCAGAGGCACCCACCACCTATGCAGGCAGGGAGACACTCAGGCTCCATATTCATGGAAAATATAGAGGGTGACCTACTATTGACACTAGATTCATCTCCTTTGGTGCTGGACATTTGCATAGACTGAAAAAGACTCAGAGAACCAGGCTTGCAGCAGGAAAAGTGCCAGTTGCACTGGTGTCTGAACAGAGAGAAACTGCAGAGGCCCAATCTCCTGAATATTCATATATTTATAGTATTGCATTAATTTGTTGTTGTTGTTGTTGTTGTTGTTGTTGTTCTGCACTATTGTTCTTCTTGGGTTTCTGTATGACTCTGTATGCTTGTTTGTTACTGTCTTCCCAACCACTCTCCCAAGCATCTTCCTTTGTACACACCTACTCTCTTCTCTCTATCCCTTTTATTTATTTTTCTATCTTCTTTTCTCTTCCTTGTCCTATATTAAATTCACTTTATATCACTATACTAAAAACTCTACATTTGTTACTAGAATACTACTACATATTCACTATTTCTATTTTCTACTATATACTACCATACCAAACTCATACTCTCATTCTATTCAATTATATCTGTTGCTTTACCCTATTCTTACATTTTATGACATCACTTCCCTCCTCACTCAACTTTCACTGTTGAATACAACACAACATGCCCTTGGATATACCAGCTGACACCTAAGACAGATACAAACTTCTGAAATCATGAGAAAGGGGAATAATAAGGAAGTAATGAGCTCCCACAACCCTACAATAACAGAACCTGACAACACAGAATTGCAGAAGTTGCCAAAAAGACAAATCAGGAATGTAATGGTAGAATAATACAGGACTTCTTAAATGAATTTAGAGAGAGTCTGAAAGAAATAAAGGATGCAATCATTGAAGTGAAGGCATCAATTGAAACTATAAAAAAAGATTAGATCACATTGAAAATAGAATCTTGCTCTTAGAAGATCATTCCAAAAAATGAATACATAGTACATAATTTAGAAAAAACAATTCAATGAATTGGACATTCAGAAAATATAGGCCCATCTTAAAAGAGCTAACCTAAGAATAATAGGCACAGCTGAGGGAATAGAAGGTGAAAGCAAAGGGATCAACAATCTTTTCAAAGAAGTAATATCAGAAAATGTTCCAAACATAGAACAAGAGGTTGATACACAAGTAAAGGAAACTTATAGATGTTCCTTTAGACAAGATCAGAGAATAGATTCACCATGTCACATAATAGTCAAACTGACCAACATAGAATCCAAGGAGAGAATCTTAAAGGCAAAAAAAATATATAATAATATCTGAAAGGGTGCAAGTGGAACTATACCTACATCAGACAAAATAGCCTTTAAGGTAAAAATTGTCACAAGATGAATAAAGTAAGTTCATCAAGAAAATAAGATAATATAAATATATATGTACCCAACATTGAACAAACATGTGAATGTTTCTATATGTGGAGAAGAGAGAAAGAAAAATATATAAATAAAGCTGGAGTTAGAGAACAAGACAAAAGTAGAGGATTTTGATATCTTACTTCTGGCAATGAGGAAATAATTTAGATTAGAGAATAATTAATAAGAAAACATCAAGTTTAAACAACATTCTAGACCAAATGCAATTAACAGACATATGCAGAATATTATATCCAACAGTAATAGATAACAAGTTCTTAAGCACATACAGAATTTTTTCCCAGAAAACTTCTATAATAGGCCATAAAACAAGTATTAACAAACTCAAAAAGACTGAATCATATCAAGGCCCTTTTCCAAGCATAGCAGAATGAAACTAGAAATATTTAACAGAAGTAAAATTGGAAAACTCATAAACATGTAGAAATAAATCAACATGATCTTGAACAAACAATGTATAGAAGAATAAATCAAAAGAAAATGTTTTTTAAAATCTTGAGATGAATGAAAATGAAAACACACCAAAATCTGAGATGTAGCCAAAGCATTCCAAGAGGGAGGTTTATAATGATAAACACCTACATTAAGAAAAACAAAAACTTACAGTGTAAGTTTACCCATCAGGGAATTAGAAAATGAAGAAAATGAGCCCAAAGTTAGCAGGAGGAAGGAAATAATAAAGAGGCGATCAGAAGAAAATAAAATACTGACTAGAAAAATATTTTTTAAAGATCAAGAACTACATATTGGTTTCGTGAAATGATAAAAACAATCTACAAACTATAGTAGGCAGAGAGAAGACTCATATAAAGTTGGAAAAGAAAGAATAGACATAACCTATGAAACAAAAATAAAAAAGTATATAAGAGGCTGCCTTAAATGATTATAGGGAAACAAATTGGAAAATATAAAAGAAATGGATAAATTTTTAGATGGATACAATTTACTAAGACTGGATAATGAAGAAACACGAAATCTAAATAGATATACAATGAGTAAGGTGGCTAAATCAGTAAAAAAAAACTTCCCAAGAAAAACACAGGATGATATGGCTTCATGGTGAGTTCAATAAAAAAATTTTAAAATATTAACAAACCTTAAACCTTTCTAATAATTTAAAAAGAAGAAAATTTCAAAATTCTTTTTATGAGGACAGAATTATCCTGATGCCAAAAGCATACCAGGATACTACAAGAAATTAAAGCTACAGGTGAATATATTCAATGAACACATGCAAAAATATTAACAGAATGAAGGACAAAAACTACATCTTCATACAATTGATGCAGAAAAAGTATTTGACAAAATTCAACATCCTCTCCAAACACTCCAAAACACTCCACAAATTACATATAACAGGAATGTACCCCATCACAACAAAAGCCATATACAAGAAGCCCACAGCCAACATTATACCCAATAGTATAGTCCTAAGGATATTAGGATAAGTATGATCATTCTTAATATTTTCATTCAACGTAGTCCTTGAAATTCTAAGTGGAGCAATTAGGCATTTAGAGAAAAAAAATTCCAAGTCTAAATTATAAAGGAAAAAGTATATTTGCAAATGACACAGTCCTGTATCTAATGGAAGGACATGGAAAACATCATGTTCACTTAACATCTCACTTAGATTAATCTCACTTAGATTAATCTCACTTAGATTAGCCAATCACAGAAAATGAAGGGCCATTGCTATCTGTAATATGCAGAAGCTAGGGAGTACTTGGGATACCAAAGGAACTCCAGACAATGGAAGAGAAACTTCAGTGGAGCCAGGGAAGTGGTCTAGAGGAAAGAAGGGAAGAGGGAAGGTCAATGAAGGAATCACTTTTTGTACATATATGAGAATACCAACGTCAATGTCAGTACTCTGTATGAAGAAGGGGGTATGGGGAAGGGGCCGAGGATAAGGCTACCAAGTCTTGTGTGTATATAGGTCAATATCACTATCATTTGCATTATGCTATGAGACCATAATTCACCAGTAAATATATTAAAATATAAAAAATAAAAATGTAAACACTTCACCAAAAAACTATTAGATCTAATTAGCAAATGCAGTCAAGTTGCAAGATGAAAACATACATGTTGCTGGGTGTGGTGGTGCACACTTGTAATCCCCGCGCTTGGGAGGCAGAGACAGGAGGATCGCGCAGGTTCGAAGCCAGCCGAGTGCACTGGCTTAGGAGATCCTGTTTCCAAATAAAAATGTAAAAATAAAAATTGTCTGGGAGTGTAGCCCAGAGGTAGAAGGGCTTCCAGGAACCCCAGTACCACAAAAAAAAAAAAAAAGAAAGAAAAAGAAAAAGAAAAAAAGAAAACATACATTTTAGGGGAAAAGGGATAAAATTAAAATTATGCAATTATATAATTGTTACAAAACAGCAATTTCTAAACTAAATAAAAAAGAAACAAAGATTATTTTAGAAATAAAGTAAGCCAGGCAGTGATGGTACACACTTGTAATCCCAGCATTTGGGAGGCTGAGACCAGAAGATACTGGTTCGCGGACAGCCTCAGCTACTTATGAGGCCCTCTGCAACATAGTAAGGCCCTTTTTCAAAATAAAGAATAAAAGCTGGGCGTGGTGGTGCATGCTTGTAATCCCTGTGCTTGGAAGGCAGAGATAGGAGGATCACACAGGTTTGAAGCCAGCCACACTGGCTTAAGAGACCCTGTTTCCAAATAAAAATATAAAATAGATCTGGGAGTGTAGCCTGGAGATAGAAGGGTTTCCAGGAACCCCAGTACCACCAAAAAAAAAAAAAAAAAAAAAAAAAAGAGTAAAAAATAGGGCAAGAGGTGTAGCTTGGAGGTTGAATGTCCCTAGGTTCCATCCCAAGATCTGCAAGATAAAAAAAAAAAGAAAGAAATTAAAGTATAAAACAAATTGCTAAAAAGAAAATAAAACTCAAAGTTGGAGTTTTAAAAACTAACAACAGATATATCTCAAGCAAAACTGAGAGATAAAAATGATTATTAATAATATAAAATTAAAATCAATAATAATTACAAATACACTTTCAAAATTTTTTTCTCACCACATGAGAAAAAATATAAACAAATTCTCAGAAAAAAACTTTTAATTTATTTTTTTATTTTTATGTGGAACATGTAGAAAATGACATACATTCAGGCTATGCTTGGTACCCCCCCCACTTTCCCTTACCCCTCCCAACAATGAGTGTCCAGGTTAACCATGCTATATTTATATTTTTAAACAAATTCGCATGTACCTCCTTCATTAATTAACCTTAGCCTTCTTCCTCTCCTATCCTTTCATTCTAGCTTTGCTGAGGTTTCCTCTCCATTGTCTGGAGTCCTTCTGGTATCCCTAACACTCCCTAGTTTGGACATATTAGAGGAAACATAAGCCTCTTCTCTTTTTATGCTTGGCTGATCTCACTTAACATAATGTTCTCCAGGTCTTTCCATCTTCTTGTGAATCTGCTGGCAAGAAGAGAATGAATAAAGACCATTAAAGTAATTAATAAGCCTGGTGCCATGGCACAAGCCTGTAATGCCAGCACTTGAGAGGCTGAAACAGGGGGATCACAGGTTCAGGGCAGGTTCAGCAACCTAGTAAGATTCTACTTCACAACAAAAACATAAAAAGGGCTGGAGGCTGGGCGTGGTGGCACAGTTTGTAATCCCCGTGCTTGGGAGGCAGAGAAAAAAAAAAAATTGCACTGGTTCGAAGCCAGCCTTGCTGGCTTAAGAGACCGTTTCCAAAATAAAAATATAAAATGGGCCTAGGAGTGTAGCCCAGAGGTAGAAGGGTTTCCAAGAACACCAGTACCACAAAAAAAAAAAAAGGGAAAAAATCCTACTTCACAACAAAAACATAAAAAGGGCTGGAGATATAGATCAGAGGCAGAAAACCCCTGGGATCAATCCTCAGGACCACAAAAATTAAAAATTAATAATAATGAAATATTAATAATATGAACTATATACTAAATAAAAACACTCTGCCATTTGTTAAAGTTTCTAAATTTGATAACTGTGCTTGAATCAAGGGAAAACTATAAACTGTGAAATTCCTTGTGTGGGATCTTTGTTGTCTTCCATATATCTATAAAAAAGTTATCACAAATTTAGTTATAGATATAATTAGCTGTTATCTGTTATTATTGAAAGGAACAAGCTTTGTTTCACAAAGTAAACTGAAATTTTCCACTAGAAAAACAGTGAGTTTTGTACTGTGGAAACGAGAAAACAGACATTGGGGTAGGGGACAAATTGGTTAACATCAGCTTACCCCAGGTTATTTATTTGTAAAAGAGTAAGTGGAAGAGACTTCTTTATTATGCTGACTCATAAACTGGAGTCTCTAGTTTTCAGAACAAAATCTTGTCTGTTTTGCTATCTAGCTGCTTCCTTGAGGTTCTGCCTGCTTATGTTTCTTTTAGCATAAGTAACACCATTTTGGTTTAGTCTCATCTTCTGTGGTTTTGTCCTGGAATCTAGTTCAAATGGCCTTCAATAATTTTTGCTTATCACATCAAAGCCTAAGAGAACATTGTTTTTATGAAAACTAAATACTTTTTATCTATTTTCAACTTACCAATTAGAAAAGTTTGAGCTTCTAAGATCACCCAAAATTCCACCTGCTCATATTACATAAAGTCAAGAAAAGGTATGTTTAGAACTTTTTTCCCATGTATTGGGCAGTGACTGTTCTCTTCTCCAAGCTGTCTAGGGAGCTTTGGACTTCCTCACCCACCTAGTCTGTGGTATAATTATTGTTCCTTATTGGTTTTCACTTGGGTTACTTTCAAGACTTAAAAGGCATTTATATTCAAGGAGTTCCATCCAACCATCCAGTCCTTAGAGAATAGTGAAATCAGTTTCTTGACTCTAATTCCCTGGTGCTTTCTCTATTTTCCAGTACCCTCTGACATATCTCTCCCTGGTGCCCATTGTGGTGATAGTACCCTTCTAATCCCTACATGTCAGCTATAGGAGAAGCCACAGAAACCAAAGAATTTACTTATTACAGTGGTTCCTGAGGCAAGTTTGGCTTCAGGCTGAATGAAAGTCTTTCTTTCACAGCAACATAAATTGTATTTTATAGCTGTGATCCAAACAGATTAGAAGATTTACTTTACAATAGAAAGTCAAAAGAATGTGAGCACATCAAAGGTTTTAAAGATGAGAAAGAAGGATAGGGAAATATCTGGTTAAATGGATACAGTTAAGAGATTAAATGTATCCCTACTTAAAAGGTGACATGGGTGTGGTGAGGCACACCTGTAATCCTAGTACTCAGAAAGCTGAGACAGGAGGATTGAAGGTTTGAGTCCATCAAGCATGTAGTTACTTAGGAAAACCCTGTTTTGAAATAAAAAATAAAAAGAGCTGGAGCTGGAGCTCAGAGGTATAATGCCCTGGCATTCATTCAATCCCCAAAACAAAATATATATTTAGGAAGATGGAGACCAAGAGAAGCAGTGCTTATGAGTCCTGCTGACACACAGTCTCTATTGCCTCAAAACCAACATTCTACACAGCCTGAAAATACTATCAGTAGAGAAATAAAAATTATAAATACAAGGAACAGAGAAAAATAAGATTAGAAGACCGACCAGAGAATAGAAAAGAAACCCACCTGCCTTGCAGTGGTGGCACCACAGCAGTGCCATCTTATCTCACAGTACTAGACTCCAGAGACAAAAAGGAAAACAAGAACCTTAAGTGAGCAGCTGCAGATCAATGGCTTGTAATTCATCAGTTCTTCCTGCACAAAGACTGGCTACAACTTCCAGCAGCCATGCTCACCACACCCTCCAGGGATCTAGAGCAGAGCTCAATACCAGAAAACCTGACTATGTCATGGCCAAGGGCACTGCCTCAGACTTAAAGAACACCATGAATAAAATGAACCTGTTAAATACATATAGAATATTTCACCCAACTACAGCAGAATTTAAATATTTTCAGCTGCTCATAGAACCTTCTGCAATAAAGATCACATCCTGGACCACAAAGTGAGCAGTAGCAAATTCAAGAAAATGTGACATACCTCCCTGTGTCTGTTGAGATCATAATGGAATGAAACTAGAAATCAACTATATAAAGACCCAGAAAAACCACATAAACATGTTGAGACTGAGCACCACACTTCTAAATGAAGAATGGGTCATAGAAGAAGTAAGGGGTGAAATCAAAAAATTTCTAGAAACAAACAAAAATAGAGATACAACATATCAAAATCTCTAGGACACTTTGAAGGCAGTATTAAGAGGAAAATTCATAGAACTGATTGCTCACAAAAGAAAAACAGAAAACAATCAAATGAATAACCTAATAAAACACCTCAAAGCCCTTGAAAAACAGGAACAATCAAACCCCAAAGCCAGTAGAAGACAGGAAATTACTAAAATCAGAGCAGAAATCAATGAAGTAGAGGAAAAAAAACAATAAAAAAAATCAACAAAACCAAAAGCTAGTTTCTTGAAAAAAATAACAAAATAGATAAACCACTAGCCAACCTAACCAAAATAAAAGAGAGAATCAAGCAAAATTATGAAGATGAAATGGAGTATCACTACCGATAGTGTAGAAATCCAGAGGTTATCCAGAAACTACTTTAAAAAACTATACTCCAACAAATGGAAAATATGGAGGAAACTGACAACTTTCTAGATAAGTATAACCAACCTAAACTGAGTCAAGAAGATATAGAAAATTTAAACCAATCAATAGTAAGCAAAGAGATTGAAACAGCAATAAAGAGCTTACCATCAAAGAAAAGCCCAGGACCAGATGGATTCCCAAGTGAATTTTATAAAACCCTTTATAGAAGACCTAATCCCAATACTCCTCAATCTATTTTGTGAAATAGAAAAAAGTCAGGACTCTCCCAAATACATTCTATAAAGCCAACATCACATTAATACCAAAACCAAATAAAGGCAGTTCAAGGAAGGAAAACTTATAGGCCTCTATCTGTGATTAACTTGGATGCAAAAGTGCAAAACAAAATATTAGCAACATACATTCAAAACCACATCAAGAAAATTATACACCATCTCCAGGTAGAGTTCATCCCAGGCATGCAAGGCTAGTTCAACATATGAAAATTAATCCATGTAATTCATCATATAAACAGAACCAAAGATAAAGCTGAAAAAGCATTTGATTAAATCCAACATCCACTTATGCTAAAAGCACTGTAGAGAATCAGAATAGAAGGAGCATACCCCCAACATCATAAAGGCAATCTACAATAATCCCATAGCAAACATCATATTAAATGGAGAAAAGCCTCAAAAATTCCTGATCAACAAATTCAACAAGTGTCTGAATACAAAATCATTTCTAAAAAATTAGAAGGTTTTCTGTACACCAAACATAAATCCACTGAGAAATTCAGAAAACATTTCCACTCAGAATTTCCCACCAAAAAAAAATACTTAGAAGTAAACTCAACCATGGAGATAAAAAAAAAACCTCTACAGAGAAAATTATAAAATATTTTTAAAATAAATTGAAGAAGACTTTAGAAGATGGAAATATCTTCCATGTTCATGGATAGGCAGAATAAATATAATCAAAATGATCATACTTCTAAAAGTGATCTAAAGATTCAACACAATACCCATTACCCATTAAATTACTAAGATCATTCTTCACAGACATAGAAAAATTAGTCCTTAAATTTATTTGGAACAACAACAAAAAAGAAAAAAACCAGAATAGCCAAAATAGTTTTCACCATTAAAAACCATGCAGGAGGAATCACAATATCTGAATTTAAACTATACTACAAAGCCATAGTAATAAAAACAGCATAGTACTGGCACAAAAACAGATACATAGACCAATGGAGCAGAATAGAAAATGCAGAAACAAATGCACACACTACAGGCAATTGATTTTTTATAATGGGGCCAAAAACATACACTGGAAAAAGGAGAGCCTGTTAAATTAATGGTGTTGGCAAAAGTGGTTAATCATATTCAGAAAAGTGGAAATAAATCCCATTTTCTCACCCTGAACAAAAGTCAATTCAAGATGGATCAAAGACTTGAAAATTAGACCAGAGACCTTGAGGATCCTTGAAGAGGGCCTAGGTCCAACACTGCAACACAGAGGCACAGGTAAAAATGTTCTCAACAAGACCCCAAAGGCACAACAAACTAAAAGACAAATCAATATGTGAGACTGCATGAAACTGAAGAGTTTCTGTACAGCAAAGGAAACTGTCAAGAACCTCAACCAAGAGCCCACAAAATGGGAGAAATTTTTTGGAAGCTTCTCTTCTGATAGAGGACTAATATCTAGAATATACAGAGAACTCAAGAAACTCAGCACTAAGAAAACAAATAATGCAATCAAAAAATAGACAAGTGAACTAAATAGACACTTCACAAAGGAAGAAACTCAAATGGCCAATAAATGTATGAAAAAGTGCTCAACATCACTGGCAATCAGAGAGATGCAAATCAAAACTACCCTGAGATGTCACCTAACTCCAACTAGAATGGCAATCATTCAAAACACAAACAATAACATATGCTGATGAAGATGTGGAGAAGTGGGAACTCTAAAACATTGTTGGTGGGATTACAAATTAGTGCAATCACTTTGGAAAACAGTATGGAGGCTCCTCAGAGGAATGGGAATGAGCTTACCATTTGATCCAGCAATACCACTTCTGGGTATCTACCCAAAAGAAAGGAAAACAAACTACCAAACAAATGCATGTGTATCTATGTTCATAGATGCATAATTCACCATTGTCAAACCATGGAACCAGCCAAGATGTCCATCAACAGATGAATGGATTACAAAATAGTGGGATATGTACAGAATAAAATTTACTCAGCCATAAAGAATATCATAATTGCATCATTTTCAGGGAAATGGATGGAACTGGAGGACATTATGCTAAGTGAGATTAGTCAGTCATATGAGATAAGAAATTGGATGCTTTCCCTAATATGCAAAAGCTAGGGAGAGATGGCTAACATGAGGAACTCTAGATGAAGAAGAAGATCCTATAGAGGAGCAAATAAGGCGACCTAACTGAGGGGATGGGAGGGGGGAAGAGAGAAACTCTCTAGAGCACATGATGTACTTCAACAAACATATCAAAGTCAATCACTATACCAAGCATGGGAAGGAGGAATGGGGTGATAATTGGGAGAGGGCTAATTGGTTGATGTGTGTGTGTATGTCTCCACCATCTTTTATCCCATTAAGATGTATGACTACAAGCCGGGCGTGGTGGCGCACGCTTGTAATCCCCACGCTTGGGAGGCTGAGACAGGAGGATCACACAGGTTCAAAGCCAGCCTCAGCTAATTAGTGAGGCTTTCAGCAACTTAGTGAGACCGTTTCCAAATAAAATATTTTAAAAAGGTCTAGGAGTATAGCCCGGAGGTAGAAAGCCTCTGGGTTCCACCCCCAGTACCACCAAAAAAAAAAAAAAGATGTATGACTACAATGCACCAATAAAAAATTTAAAATATATATTTAATTCATTAATATTTATTTATTATAATTAATGTATTATTTATAAATGTGTTTATATAAATATATTTATAGTTTTATAAACATATAATAATATTATATAAATAACTTTAGACATAGTATATATTTGTTTTTGTTTTTGTTTTTGTTTTGGTGGTAATGGGATGGAACCCTTCTACCTCCGGGCTACACTCCCAGATCTAATTTTATATTTTTATTTGAAAACAAGGTCTCTTAAGCCAGTGAGACTGGCTTCGAACCTGCGCGATCCTCCTGTCTCTGCCTCCCAAGAACGGGGAAAGCCCAGTGAGAGAAATTAAATGTTAAAGCATGTGATTATGTCAAGTTAGGATTGAGCTTTACAGTGCTAAAACTTATAGCAGCATAAAGACCTGAGATGAAGATAAATGCAGTTAAGCTGGGCATAGTGGCACACACTTGTAATCCCAGCCTTCAGGAGGCTGAGACAGGAGGATGGTAGTTCACAGCCAGCCTCAGCTAATTAGTGAGGCCTTTTGCAAGTCAGTGAGACCCTGTTTCAAAATAAGAAATAAAAAAAAGTAAGGCTGAGGGTTTGGCTCAGAGGTAGAAGGCCTCTGGGTTCCATCCCCAGAACTGCAAAAAACCAAATAAATAAATGCAGTTATATGGTAGCAAGTAATAAGAAATAAAAAGAATATAAAAATTGAAAAGAGGGGGATAAATCTAGTTCTAGTTTGAAGGTGACTGTTCTTGAGAGAAGACTGGAGGAGTAGCAAAGAGTGAAACAGCAGTATTGGTTTGCTGCTTTAAGTCTTATGATTTTGATGACATAAATAATTCATTTAGTAAAATAAATAAAAATAATAAAATATTAAATTAAGCTATCGATAATGCATTATAAATATTTGGGGTTTTTATAACCTAGTTCATACAAAGGCCTATTTCTGATTACATACACAACATTATAAGTCTACTAAAGGAAAATAAATGTACTGGGATGGGTTGGGTTGGCCAAGGCATCCTGAAAGACAAAAAAGAAAGAAGCAAATTCTGCCAGAAAGCAGAAGACTTCTATTCCTTTTTTACCATTCATTTATTGTATTAACTTGACTAATTGCCTAAGTGCCAAGGGCCTTAAATTCTCCATTATTGGTACTGTGTTACTAGCATAAAAGTGTGGACCATCACTTGAAGCTCTCAAACATCACTCTAACATCAAAAGAGTTCTAGCTATGTGTGGTGTGTGGTGATGTATGCCTATAATCCCAATACTTGGGAATTTGAGACAGGAGTATTGCAGATTCAAATCCAGCCTCAACAAATCAGTGAGACCTTCAGTAACTTAGTGAGACCCTGTTTCAAAGAAAAAGATAAAATAGGATTGGGAATGTAGCTTGGAGATAGAACACCATTGGGTTCAATCCCCAGTGCCTAAAAGAAAAAAATAATTCTGTAACTCACATTCTTTACTTATCTCTCTCTACTCTAGTTACATTTTCCATAGTAGATCTCAGCTACAATGGTTTGACTTCCAGCCCTTTCTGGCCTCCAATTCTGATTCTACCCTATGCACTTTTTCATAACATCATATTATTTTTAAGGCACATGTCAAATTTATAATATACTTTTCATGTATGTTTATTTGTTTAATAATATTAGTTTTACCTAGTATATTGTAAGAATGCTTATGGAAGCAAAGATAATATTTATTTTAGTCACAATTGTATTCAGGGTTTAAAATAAACCTAACAAAACAAGTTCCCAAAATACTTCAAGTTTGAAGGTGAGTTAGGAAGCAGTTTGAATTCATTTTCAATTTTAAGTAAAATGTGACAGATGGGTAAGAAAAAAATGGTTTTTATCCAGTTATGAAAAGATATATATGTTTAAACTGACTTCGGGTTATACATTCTACAGAGTACTGAAACATCCCATTGCCCCATTATCATTTGCAATTTTATGGGTTTTTTTATGTATCAGTTAAAAAAATTAGTTAAAAGGAAGAGAAAAAGAGAATACCAAACAATAAACAGACTAAACAACACAATTAAGTGACCAGATCCATTTTTGCATGTGTTGAAAATATATATCATTTCATATGTGGAACCAAAAAAAATTAAACAACTTTTTAAAAAGATAACTTCACTGGACATGGTGGCGCATGCTTGTAATCCCAGCATTTGGGAGGCTGAGACAAGATGATCCTGGTGTGAGGACAGCCTCAGCTACTTAGTGAAGCCCTTTGCAACTCAATGAGACCCTATTTCAAACTAAAGAATAAAAAATAGGGCTGGGGGAATAGCTCAAGGCAGAATGTTCCTGGATTCCATCCCCAGTACCACACAAACACACACACACACAAAAGATAACTCGAAGCCGGGTTTGGTGGCCCATGTTTGTAATCCCAGTACTTGGGAGGCTGAGGCAGGAGGATTGCATAGGTTCGTGGCCAGCCTCAGCTACTTAGTGAGGCTCTCAGCAATTTAGTGAGACCCTGTTTCCAAACAAAATATAAAAAATAGTTCTGGGAGTGTAGCCCGGAGAAAGAATGCCCCTGGATTCCATCCTCAGTAACACACACACACACACACACACACACACACACACACACACACACACAACTTGAAAGTAGAAGGGATACTGTGAGCAAAGGGAGAGAGAGACAAGGGAAGGAGGGGGGAGGTTAAGAGCATGTATCAGGCCTGCTACATGCATGTATGTATGAAGATTTCGCAGTGAAATCCATTCATTTGTGCAATTAAGATGTGCTAATAGCCATAATAATAGAAAAAAGAAATCAGGAAGTTCTTTTTCTGTATCACATACTATCGAGTCAACAGAAGTTGAATTTTTGTTACCATAATATTATATCTTATCATCGTGCATATAAAAAAATTGACTCATTGGCGTTTGGTTCTTTAAAAACTGTCCTCAGACATTTTCATTCATTTCTTGTCTCTCATTATCCTGTCTTCTTTGGCCACTTGGCAATTTGTAGAATGACTGGGAATTGCTGTCTTTCACTGCTAGATTAAATGTGCTGGGCACATGCTGTGAATGGGATTGTCAGACCTCCATGTGTGTGAGTGAGACCATCTCCCTCCTTGAAGAACTTGAATAAGATGTCTGCTTCATTGTGTGATCCAGGTCTCACAGAAAGGGTATGCTCTGTCTCCCCTTTCCTCTCATGGCCCCACTCTGAGACTGCTGATAAAACTTGGAGTTGTTTTTGTGCCCCAACATAGCATTTCTTCCTTTGCCTGGCAGACAGACGCGAAGCAAGACAGCACTAATCCCCGGCCTGGATTCTCTTCCTTCTTACAGTGTTTCAGGTACTGCCCTCTGCCCAGAAGCTCACATCATCAGCTTTCAGTAGTTTTCCACAGCCTCAGAATTCAGAATAAAAATGTTCCCTCAGAGCACTCCGTCAGAGCTATTTCCAGAACCTCACATCTCCTTCAGTTGCTTTTATTGCCTCATCTATTAACTACTCACAACCCAGAAGGAGAAAAAAATCTCTTCAATACAGCCCGCTCCAAGCTCTCCTAAAAGCCATACCTGACCATGGAATGACCTTTCTTTCTCAGCCTCGTCTCTTCCATTCTGAAGACTAATAACCCTACCTCAAGAAAGGTATTTTAATTTGAAAGCATAATTTCTAGCTTCTCCTTCCATACCACTCTAAAAAATAAAGCATTTTAATTGAATAATTGATTTATTAATTTCTATAATTTCTGGTGCCTGTATGTAGCTCAGAGCGAGCAGGCTGTGTACACCTTGATGTGGTACACAGGGCCCAGGGCTGACACTAGCCAAGATACATGGCTTAGCTAAACTGGACAGCATCCATTCTGACTGAGCAGTGCTGTTATAGAGTAATAAATGTGCTTGGCTTTGAAATTATTTGCAGTTGTTTGAAAAATCATCCATCATGTCTTATGGATCACTTGCTTATAAAACAACAAAAATATAGTAAAAATATAAGCAAAAAAATATAACTCACGGAATGGAAAAGAGATCTTATGGGATACAAGGGAAGAAAATGCAGGGCCTCATGAGAAGCAACATTTGCATTCTCTGGGGATACATGGTCTCACATCTACACATTACTTGAAGTTCCCACCTCATTCTCTCTCTCTAGAGAAAGGCATTCTCTTCTCCTCCTCACAGACAAATTAAGAAAACTTTACATTTTATTTAACTAGAGTCTCTGAGTCCCACTCCTAAAATCTAGTTGACCCATATACAGTTCTGGCCCATCATCTGTATCCAAGGGGCAAAATTATGAGACCTAAAGTCAACCAAGTAGGTACTCTAGGATGGAATTTTCTAGATTATACTGGACAGATTTTCTTTAAGAACTCATAAGAGCTAGGAGAAACTTCAGGCAGAGAGAATGACCTACATTGTCATTTAAATACCTACAATATTTAAATGAAGGCTAAAGAGAAGCTTCTAAAATATCATAGAATTTGCTTATTTATTTAGTTTATTCTTTTATTTTTACTACAGGATTTTGTTCACTACCTAAGCGCCTAACACAGTCCCTTATAGTAATTATTTTTATAAAATGATGAAGAAAAGACTTTGGATAATGAATTGTATTTAATATCGTACTATCTACTCATCCTCCAGTGTAGTGATTAGGAAGTTAGAGGTGGTCGTTGAGAAAACAATTCACTTAGAATGGTTGTATTTATAGCTCATGTTGCAAAGAGTAAAGTGGATGAGGTAGATGGTAAGACATTAAGTGCAGTTCATTTAGACTGTATTTCTAAAAATTGCAGTAGTAAAAAAAAGAGCCTGGTAACCTGAGGTCCAAAGTAACTTCTATTTACTCTGTGTTTGGGAGTTTGGATCTCTGATTTTCCAAGTGAAATAGCTCACTTTGCCATTTCATTTTATCTATTTGCATATTCACTGACAAAGTATACTCTTTGGGTTTATGAAATGGGAGTGGTCATTAGACTTGACTCCAATGAGAAATTATAGTATTTCTGTTGTAATGATCAATTGACATATGAATACTTAGCATGTGAAAAAGCCTTTAGATAATTAGAAATTCCTACTGTTTATTATATTATATTTAGGGTTATTTTCTTGGCAGAAAATAGCATTTGGCTGTGAATATTTTATTAGAGGAGAAATAATGATTTGCAACAATGTATAGTCTCCTGGAAAAAATGATAATTACTTCATCTTAACTTTCCATGTACTGGCTCTAATTTCCTTCTATACTATTCTGATCCTTTTGGTTTTCTATTGGTCAGTCATAGCAATTTTGCATATTATGAAAATATAGAGCATTTTGTGTGAAAAAAAATATTTCATAACACCAGCCAACCCCTTAGAATCCCTGCAGTTGACGCCCGGTGTGGTGGCCCACGCTTGTAATCTCCGCACTTGGGAGGTGGAGACAGGAGGATCACGCAGGTTCAAAGCCAGCCGTGCTGGCTTAAGAGACCCTGTTTCCAAATAAAAGTATAAAAATTGGGTCTGGGAGTATAACTGGGAGGTAGAAGGGCTTTCAAGAACCCCAGTACCACCAAAAAAAGAAAAAGAAAGAAAAATAAGAAACCCTGCAGTTGCTGAAATAGCTCAGCTGTTAAACTTCATAGAATGCTTGTTTCTCAGCAGCACACATCCAGATATTGTTTAGAGAGCATCTATATTCTTTGCACACCTAGAGGCAGCACTAAGAACAATTGCATACAAATATTTGACTCCTAGCCCTGGAACCCACTCCTCAGTCCCCAAATAAGACTATTCCCTTTCCAAAGCCATTGGAACACTGTGGTTGTATTTGTCAGACCAGGAATCCCTCCCTTTGGGTTACAACATTTTCTGCAGAGGGCCCAATAGCAAATATTTTAGATCTTTCAGGCTAAGTCTCTGTTGCAATTACTTAACTCTGTTGTAGTGCAAAGCAGCCACAGGCAATAACTAATTGAGAGACTTTTTTCCAATAAAATATCATTTGCAAAAACAGGCAGCAGGATAGATTTGCACTACTGGTTTGTTGATTGCAAGTCCGTGCTCCAGGAAAAGGCTCCTGAGTGGAATATGTCCATGAACTATTCATGAAGACCCAAGAAGGTGAACCCAAATCCATCATTGAAAAGACACTAGATTTTCAATTGATGTAAGGTCATTTCTAGTGTTTGGATCAGACATTAGCACAAGACTTCCCCCACACCACCGTCATCTCTCTTGTGCTTTACCTGTGCTGAGGCACAATGTCTTCTCACCTCTCTGTCCTCCTCTTGGCTCACATTAATTAACAACCTCGCTTATGCTCAACCTCTGGGCTCTTGACTTTTCATCTTTCTTGGTTATGACTTCTGAAATTTACTTTTAGCTACAAACATCTTGAATTCAGGAGAAATGTATTTGATCTCAGGGCCTCAAAGATCAACTCGACAAAGAAGTGTATGTTCTTAAATAACACATTGTTTTGTCCTGTCACCTTTGAAGGGGAAGCTGTGACACCAAACCCAAGGTGTCTCCAGCTCTGTTCTGCAGCAGTACACCAGTGCTTTGATTCTTGCTTTAAATTCTTACTACAGTAGAGGTGAAAAGAAAGAGACCATCTGTGGAGCAACCTATATTATTTCCTGACTTAGTCCAGCCTTGGAGAAGTTACTACTATGCATGCATGCCAAAAGTATAATCTGGTTTCATAGTTGTATACCGGAGAATCTTTACACCTCCTTTGATCATCATTTCTCACCACATAATAGAAACAAGTAGTATGAGAGATGTTTGTTTTAGCTATTTTCCATACTGAAAAGATAATGAATATTTTATTTATTTATTTATTTATTTATTTATTTATTTATTTTTGCAGTACTAGGTGTGGAATCCAGGGACATTCTACTTTTGAGCAACACGCCCAGCCCTACGTTTTATTCTTTATTTTGAAATAGGGTCTCACTGAGTTGCAAAGGACCGCACTAAGTAGTTGTCCCCAAACCACAATCCTCCTGTCTCAGCCTCCTAAATGCTGTGATTACAAGTACATGACACCATGCTCCACAAATACTTTTACAATTTCAATGAAGTAAAATGGCTTGTTAAAGATCACATAGCTGGTTAGCACAAAGTCAAGAAAATATAAATCTCCACATTCTTCGTCTCTTTTTTCTACTGCACTATTTTGCTTTGCTTTACATACATACAATGCCCATATTAGTCAATTTAAAGCTATCTTGTGACTTAGAGAAGCATAATCATCATTAGTCATAAAACCCAACAGACCGTCACCATTTTAAACCTTTTTAAATTAAGTTTTCTATATGGTTCTGTTGGCATAAAGAAACATTTTTAACTTATATCCATCAAGCTTACTAAATTAATTTATTTTTAAATAAGAGTCTAACATATTTAATAATTATTTATAAAATATTTAGATAAATTGTATATGAAACTAATAATTTGATTTTTATCACATGGAGCTTTCTTTTTTATTGGTGCATTAAAATCATACATCTTGATGATGTGCATTAATTAATTCTAATGCTTGTCTATGGATTTGTTGGAATTTTCTACATTCACAATCATATTGTCTACAAATAATATTTTGAAATCACCAGGCATGGTGGCTCATGCTTTTAATCCCAGCATTTGGGAGGCTGAGATGGGAGGATCGTGGTTCGAAGACAGCCTCAGCTACTTAGTGAGGCCCTTTGCAACTCAGTGAGACCCTGTTTCAAAATAAAAAGAATAAAAAATAAGGCTGGGGCTGTAGCTCGGAGGTAGAATGCCCCTGAGTTCCATCCCCAGTACTGAAGAAAAAACCACAATAAATATTTTGTAATTAGAAAAATAAGAATATATTTGAATTCTACTCAGCAATAAAGAAAACAAAATCATGTCATTTGCAGAAAAAGGGATGGACCTGGAGAACATTATGGTAAATGATATTAGCCAGTCACAGAAAGTGAAGGGGCCTATGCTTTCTCTCTTATGTGGAAGATAGGGAGTAATTGAGATTCAGGAGGGACTTCAAATAATGGAGGAGAAACTGCAGTGGACTGAGAGAGGTGGTCTAGGGGAAGTGGGGGAGGGAGAAGAATTAATGAAGGAATCAACTTCATCGACATTATGTACATACATGAGAATACCTATGCCAATCTCAATACCCTGAGTGGGGAAGGGGGAGTGGGGAGGGAGCCAGGGGAAAGCCCACAAGGTGCTGTGCGCATGTAGGTCACCATCACCATGTAGGTCTAATGCACCAATAAAAGTGCAAAAATTAGCCGGGCGTGGTGGCGCACGCTTGTAATCCCCGCACTTGGGAGGCAGAGACAGGAGGATCGCGCAGGTTCGAAGCCAGCCGCGCGCGCTGGCTTAGGAGACCCTGTTTCCAAATATTAAAAAAATGTAAAAATAGATCTTGGAGTGTAGCCCGGAGGTAGAAGGGCTTCCAGGAACCTCAGTACCACCAAAAAAAAAAAAAAAAAAAAAAAGGTGCAAAAATTAGTGGGCAAATGTCTAAGGGGAAAAGAGGTATAAAACTATTATTCTTAGTATTCTTAAACATAGTGTCATAGATTTATTTTCTCTATAGAAGCAATTGCTATTGCAATAATCTTGAATAGGAAAATTCCTGAAAACTCAGGACCCTGAATGATATGTCACGTCTAGGGTTCCAGGGTTACTGCTGATTGGAGTAATCATTGGTAAAGTCCGAGTTTCCACACAATGTTTATTCTGACAACAGCCTAGGTTATTGTTTGGTTTCTGGGAGAGAAGAGCAGTACCTGGATGAGCTAGCATTAGAAAAAGAAGTTTTGTTTGGATTATCATGTAAATTTTTTTATACTCTATATCTATCATTTCCTCACTCATTTGCAGATTAGGTCCCTGGACACCACAAACTCTATTTAAAGGTAAGTGACAAAATTATTTTATTTCCAATCTTAATATTTCAGAATATTCAATCATGTTTCCAACAAACTTTTCTTTCTGTGCGTGACAACACTCATACTATAACTCCCATTCTGTCTTTTTATAAACTAAGAAAACTGCTTAAATCTCAAAAGAATCAGAGGTTCATGGTTTTTAAAGAAATGTTCTTTCAGAAGGCATTTGAGATCAAGTCTCTGTACGAGTTCAACTACAATTAAAAGAGCTAAAAGTAAAGCAAACAAACTCTGTAGCTAAGGTCAGTCACAAGCCTGGACTCCCAGTCTACTCTAACAATGGTAAATATCATTTTTTGAGCCTCTGAGGCATGTACAGAAGGAAAAATATGAAATAAAAGATTCAAGATGCTTACAGGGAATTGAAAGGGAAAACCTACAGTTGGGGATAAATTAGAACATTCTCTGAAATCTGTCGGGTCAGATGTCTTGAACTGCCTCACAGACATAACAGTTCATTTGAGTAAATAACACCAGAGGGTGGCAGGTTAGAATAAGATGAACTTCTTTTTAACTAGAATTCTCTGTGCTCACAGAGCCACCTTGGGTGGTTCAATGAGATCATTGATTTTTAGAGAGTTCGAGAGGGGACAACAGTTAAGAGAAAACTCCAGCTCAGAAGTGGAAGAGCTTTCCAAACTCTCTCCCCCTCTTCTTCTGTTCCTATTTGTATAAAAATGATACAGTAATGGATAAAATACCTGCATGTAATATTAACTACTTCCAAAATATTTAGAGATATTAGAATTAATAAATAGGGAAACATGATAGTCTATGCTGGGCCATTGAAACAACAACAAAACACCAAAGAAACAGGTTTTTTATTTGAATGAAAATTATCCTTGCAACATAAAACAAATTTTCATTCTAACAATAAACTATTATAAAAAGGAGTAGCTAACAGTTTTTTGTTCACAGCTCATCAAATAAATGTTAATGTTACATCTTAATTTATATTGTTTTCCATTTTCTCAGAACAATTAGAGACAAAGAAGAGATCATAACATCTTAGTGTGTGATGATATTTCAGAAAAAATCCAACTATATGTTCCACCTTTAGTAAGTGAAAGCATAGAGAATTGTTCTCTGCTGAGGACTGAAAATCTCTTACAATTTCATTTCTCCCAACTATTTACATGTTAATTACCCAGATGCTTTAAGAATTTGTTCCCTTTCTGAGAAAGTTTTTCTAAAACATATTTGTCTCTTTCAATATTTAATCTAAAAAAAACAAACAACAACACCTAACATGTCTTTAGGTTTTCTTGTTGTGAAAGTCTTTCTAGGAGAACTAGGTTTGGTGGTGCTGTGGCGTGAGTGGATGGTTATGGGGTGTCTCTCTAATTTGTTTAGTTGTTGACAAAAAGCTCCCAGGAAACTCAGTTCCCAAGGCCTTGAAGCCAATGAATAAATTGTCCTATCTGACACTGAGGTTGGATATTTAGGACTCACGCCATTCAGTCTGATCACAACCTAGGTTCCCTTTGGCCATCTTGCCCAGTGTCCTGTGGTTCTGCAATGTCCAGGAAAGCCAGGAAATGTGAATTGCTTATCAGGAACTACAGTCAGCAGGCATGTTGAGTGATCTTTCAAGCAGAAGACTCTCATTCTTATGTTTGAAATAGCCTAGGGCTGCAGCAGCTGGTCTATGAGTTATATAAAATAAAATTTGGATATGTAGCATTAGTAGTATCTTCAATGTCTGTCTATCCTCCCCAGACAGTGATAATGGTTCCTATTTCTTTGTATTTCACTCAATGCCCAGCATCACAAAATGGATACTCAAATAGGTATTGATTCCCTTTCCAATTGAAGGACATATTCAGCCATATGCCAATGATTCGGTTGCTTTTATTTCAGCGTCTTTCTGAGATTGTAGATGAGTTCAAAAATCTTACTGATTTATTAGCAAGAAATACTCTTATTCTGAGCATATTAGAAAAATGATTATTGTATCTATCCTTGATCTCTTGGCTTAAACAGTTTTACAAAATGATGAACCCCATTTTCTTTTAACTGAAATATTCTTTCATCACAACTAAGAAACATGAACTAACCACATTAAAATATATTCATAACTCACCCTCTGAATCACTTGAGGGAGCCATATTTCAGTAGGGCAATTTGGTGATACTAAACATTTTAAATTTACACATCATATGACAGAGCCATTCTCCTGCTAGGAATATCCTCCTGGCTCCACAGATATACTACAAAAGTATGCTGAGGTACAATTACAGAGAGACTGCAGGGTGTGTACTTCCTGTCCACAAAAAGGAAAATGGTTAAATCCAATATAGTACATGTAGTTCAATGTAGCCAATGAAATAATATATCAGATATGCATCTACTGATGTGAAATGATATTAGAGCATATTCTGACTTTATGGTAATTATGTGTAGAATATTAAACATCATGTTCTCTTTTAGTGAATATATTGAATGAATATGCATACACACATATGCATATAGGTATCTAGTCAATCCTGTTTGTATCCTACGGATATTATCAAAGAACAAAAACAGCTAGGCATGGTGGTGAATGCTTATAATCCCAGTATTTGGGAGGCTGAGACAGGAGGATCACAGGTTCACAACCAGCCTCAGCTACTTAGTGAGGCCCTTTGCAACTTAGTGAAACCCTGTCTCAAAACAAAGAATAAAAAATAGGTCTGATGGTATAGCTCAGAGGTTGAATGCCCCTGGGTTCAACTCATAGTTTTGAAAAAAAAAAAAAAAAAAAAAAAGCAAAAGCAGTGATCATTTGTGGGGAGACCTTCTGGTGACAGGTAGACAAGATCCCAGGTTTTCTATTTTTCCTTTTATTCTGCTTAAAACTTTCAAATGCCAACATGCATTGCTTGTTTTCATATCAGCAGAGGTTTGCTAGTTGGTTATCTGATATTTCAGTTTTCTTTAAACATTTCTATATTTTTAGAACACAGTAAATGTTTTTAAATAAATTTAAAATGGACTAAAATATTACAAGTCTTTTAAGAATAAATAAATGTTATGCCCAGAAAAAATAAATGTGAATCTTTAGAATCCTAGTTTTCCATTCAATCAACTATTATAACAAACCAGAATTAAGCCACTTTTGCTTCAAATTGTCACTCTTACAACAAACAACAGATGACAGTTGGACAGACAAGTCCATTTTTTTTTAAAGTCTTTGAAATACGCACAATCTGGTAGAAATTTTAGGAATAGTAGTATACAGAAGTGGTAGTAAGGATGAATCCAAATTACATTATTCAAGTTTCATTACAATCCACTTCTAAAATGCATCCTGGACTCAACTGAACAAATATTTACGCAGTGTGCATTGTGCCTCCTCTCATTCTTCCAAATGCTGAAATGAACAAAACAGACAAACAAGATAAACCACCGTGGTATTTACACTAGAGTGAAGGAAGGTAGAAGAAAGAGGAGACATGGATTTAAACTTAATAATGTATATATCCAGAACAGATGTATAACACAGAGAAAGCAGTTAAAGGTGGAAAGGTTGGGAATATGATTTTATTCATAAGATCCAAAGCAACTGAAGTCATATTTCTAAGTATTTTACACATAAATAGACATTAATATAAAGATATATTTCCTTTTGTGTGTGTTATTAAATACTGAATTCAGAAGGATTTTATTTTTTATTTTGAAACAAAGTCTTGCTAAAGTACTGTGAACTCAGCCTCCCAAGCACTATCTTCACTTGATGTAATTTTAAAAACCCTATTTTTTAAAAAAAATCATGACTAGCAGCTACTATTATATTTGTAACACTCTTAAAAGTTATTTATCATTTGAAAAACTAATATTTATTGAGTGATTAATCTATACTAATATTACTATTAGCATTTTACATAATCTTTCTTACTGAATCCTAAAAATCCCAAAGCTTTGTGAGGCAGGTAAAATTATTATTTTTATTTTACAGATAATAAAACTGAGACACTGAGAAGTTAGGTGATAGAATTTTATTTTTGAAGTGCAAATACTATATTAAGTAAAGCAGTATTATGTGTGTACGTGTGTATGTGTGTGTGTGTGTATATATATATATATATATATATGAATTATATTGTATGTTTTACCAGAAATATAAAGATTAAATTGGTGATTCTGTGGGGCAGAGGTGATTTTGCAAATAACTCAAAGATGCTCAAGGCTCCAGGGCACAAAGATGGAAGACCACTGGTCTAGATTTTGCTGCATTTTCTGGATAAAGCTGTTTTGTGGCCTAGGTAGTGGAGCTCCAGGCATCTGTTGCTTCAGTAACACAATAGCATTGTTAGAAACTCTGCAAAGAATGCACTTCATGCAAGCACCGGGAATCTTGAAATCGTATCTATCACACACATTAACACTATTCCAGCCCCGTGAGCCTTATTTTCATTGCCACAGTGTGAAGGAGTTTGATCTGGATATTCCAAAGCTCATCCCAGCTCTAATTTCCAAGACTCCATGAACTCTCTCTTCAGCAGGTTTCAGGATAACAGACAAGAAAATACAAGTTCCACAAGAATAGCCCAAACTCCTTCCTCAGACCCAAAATAGTATGAAAATTTGAAATGTACTTAAGGGTACTGCCCACACAAAGTGAGTGGTCATTTTGGAAAATGGAATATTATGTAAATCTCAAATATTTTGCAGAATGAAATGACTTACAAATACTTACTGCATACTGTATCTTATATCATATCACTATAGTTCAAAGAAAATTACTATATCAGGGGAGTATAATTATGGCAATTTTCACTCCAAAAAATTTTAGTAATTGGAATTGTACATGTGAGCATATGAATTTATGATCTTGCTTGGCTTAAGGAAGGTAGGAGAATGCAGATGTCTTCTAAAATCACATTGGAGTCTGTGATTCAGAATGAGTTGAAAAGTTGTAGCCCCAGCAAACTCTGGAAATGTGCTTTGTCTTCCACTTCAGGGCCTGGAGGCTCTCAAGGCATGGCTGGACACTCCATCTTGTACGTCCTCCTGCTGACCGCTCTGATTCCCCGGAACCAAGCCTGCTTCTGTGATCACTACCCATGGACTCAGTGGTCCAGCTGCTCAAAAACCTGTAATTTTGGAACCCAGAGCAGACAGAGGTGGGTAAGAGCTCTGGAGCTTCTTTGTGTGTCCTGGGAGATGTCAATGATGAAGTTAGCAACATCAGAGGTATAACTCTGAGCAGCAGAAGAAAATGAATCTCAAATAAGAACATATGAATTTGGATGGAATTTAAGGTCTTTTCCACATGGAGTTGAACTGAAGATGACTTTTGATCTCCCCATAAAAATAAAGGGTTTCAAATAAATTGAATTAAGTAACTGTGCAGTATTTTTAGTTGACCAAATTTTACTTAAAATTGGTATTCAAGCTTTTACTTTTTCAATTAGCATATAACATTGCTCATCTACAGTTAGTAAGTTAATTATAGAGAACATTTTAGTCATTAAGCCAAGTCTAATAGGACCCCAGTCAAGCAACACGGCTAGCTAGTAGCCTAATTGTTGGCATGTACAGAATGGCAAGAAAATAATGTTTGCTTGATAATCTCAGAAATTCAGTCTTTTCACAAATTCAGACTTCCCATCCCCCACAATTTTTCCAAATCTGTTAGAGGTTTCTGTACCATGGAGATGCTCCCATGATTAGAGGGAGAAAGGCATATGGTGGATCTATTTAAACTAGTATAACACTTTTTAGAGACTTATTTTAGAAAACTCTTTTACATATGTAGTGTGAATCTCATTAAAATTACCAATCGACTTCCAATAAATCATCCACTGACTGTGTGAAAATAGACTTGTTTACAATACTCCTCAAGAGTCCTTCCACTTTAGCATCTCTCTCCTGCCTACCCAACAAAGCACAGGACGTCCCTGCAACTGGGCCCTGCACTCCTCCCCTGCTGGTCTTAGGGCTCCTCCCTGGACAGCTGGTGTTCTCTTTCACCTCTAATTTTTGTCCTTCCCTTCAAATGCCCTTCTGCTTTTTACCTGGAGGATTCACATACATTTTTCAAAATGTACCTCTTGTCACCTTGTCTCTGAATCTGTGGCCCCACATTACCCAGACCCTATCTCAATTATTATACTTGTCACATTGTGTGTTGCAGAAACTCTTTGCTTTCTTCTGTCTTTTCTTTTCCTTCCAGCGCTCTCCTGGAGATCTATCAATGCCAATTTCATGAATGTGACCTGTGCAGTCACATAGGGGCTCCCACATTTAGATGGGCTTCACGCCTGGCCAAATGCCATCTGTCTTGAAGTGCTTTATTTTCAAACAAAAGTCCCTCCTCATTTTCATGTTGTCCTGGGCCACACAAATGATGGAGCTGGTCCTGAGTTCCATTAAACTGTATTAGATGCCTATCGAATGTGCCAATCTGCCTGCTTTTCGATGAGAAATGTTTTTCTTGCATTCTCTAGTGAATGTTCAATATTTTTCTTATAGAGTTGGAGCTACAGTGAATACATTCAAACTTAGTAGCTTTTTCTTCACTATTGCAGACAAATAGTAGCAGATAATTACTATTGGGAGAACTTCTGTGACCAGCTTTGCACCAAACAAGAAACCAGAGAATGTAACTGGCAGACCTGCCCTATAAACTGCCTCCTGGGAGATTATGGACCATGGTCAGACTGTGATCCTTGTGTCAGAAAACAGGTAGGTGATGCATGAACATGCACACCCAGCAAGTCTGAATCATACAAATCCTCTGATCTTGATAGGCTCAATAATACAGAAATGCTGGATTTCTTTAATTTCTGAAAATAAGCCACATTTTTTTTTTTAGTGAAAATTTCATTTCACCCCTTTGGCAGAGGATGAGCGAAGGGATTCATTTTATATGCTTTGCCATCATGTGAACAGAAAAAGGCAATTCTATCTCCAGTGTTGCTATTTTACTTGTCCATATCTGAGTTCCACTGTTCCACTGTTTTTGCCTTCTGAGAATTCTGAAAGCAAAATCACATTTAAAAAAAATAGAGTTATCAGCCCAATGCTTAAAACTAAACAGAAAGGAGAGAAATAAATCAAAAGCCTGACTCCAAACCCTTCCTCTAAATTACCTCTCCCTGTGGGAAAGTCCCCCATTTGTTTACTGTTCCCAGCTATGATATTTACTCAACTACAGCTTATCCCTGTAAGGGCAATGACCCACGTGAACCCCATCAGGATGGCATATGCTGAGCATAAGCACATTAGAAGAGAAAAAGAAACTTACCTGCAGAGCACCCACTCTCTGAGGCCCCTTACATGTATCACTTTATTCAAATGTCACTTTATACTGTGTTTTTCTAACCCATTTTGTAGATTAGTAAATTATAGCACATTAGGTGTTAATTTCCCAAGAGTACACAATTAATAAAGTAACTACATTTTAAACTTGAAATTTCCCAACTTTAGAGTCAGCAATTGTTAGTCTTGTCATAGTTCCATCTTTTCCTGACTCTCCATCTTTCTCCCCACCACTTACAATCTTTAAAGTGTGGAGACTATGCCAACCTTGGTTTCCATGGTGACTTGTTTATGCAAAAGAAGCTCAAAATCCTTTCACACTTATTACTCCATGCTGTCTTTGAGATACAGAGGGACAATTGTTATTGCCTGGAGGAATATAAGGTACAAAGAGACTCTCAGCCAACATGTGTACATTTTATGTAGATAGAATTGAGAACTATTTGATTTGATTTCCAAGTGAGAAGTAGCCATAGAACTTTTTTGACCCATATCTAAATTTTACAGGTTGAAAAACTGAAACCCCAAAAGGTGAAAGGATTGCTAGTAAAATGTAGGAAACATCACCATAGGAAAAATCCCCACTGTGATTGAGAAGCCCAATTTTTTTAGATGCATTTTGACCTTGACCTGCCTTGCAACTGCATTACCTACATTTCTCTTTTTTTCTTTCAGTCTAAGGTCAGATCTGTCTTGCGCCCTAGTCAGTTTGGAGGACAACCATGCACTGAGCCCCTGGCAACCTTTAGACCGTGCATTCCATCTAAGCTCTGCAAAATTGAAGACACTGACTGCAAGAATAAATTCCGCTGTGACAGTGGTAAAGTACTTTTAGAAAATGTCCAGTGTCCACAAAGAAAGACTTGACTAAATCAAAGCTATTCCAAGTGACTGCCAGTAAAAAGCTATGAGACAGAAGTCCCACTCTATTTCAAGAATGGGGGACAGAAATGTTAAGCAACAAATTACCACTATATTCATAAGTGAAACTACAGTTTTTAAGTTATAATCATCTTGACCACTTACCTAATTCATTTCAGGTCTCAACCTTGTTATAAAGTGGGGAGGGGTGAAGAAAAATATAGGCATATATTTTAATTGGCTACTAATAAACACAAATCTATAATGAAGATAATTGAAAAAATAGTGACAGATTAAAGGATTTTCACAGACTGTTGAGATGTCATGCTGTGGAAAGACTGGAAATGATAAGGCAAATTTTCTTGCTGGGCTCCAAATAAAATTTCAGAAGACAAGATCAAAATGAGTTAAATCATTGGCAACATTACCATCAAGTCCAATATTCATTCACATGCATAAAATCTGATATTTAAGTTTCATTATATTATAATCAAATCTTGATATTTAATCACAATGTCTTATCTTGTTAATTAACATCTCTTTCATGTTTACCATTTTGAACAGTCTACATCAGATTTCTGCATAGTTTTCAGTAAAGGTCCAGATGGCAAATATTTTAGCTTTTGTGTGCCATATGGCATAACTTGCTACCGCATTGTGGCACCAAAGATGTCCTTGACGGTACATAAACAAACAAGCATGGCTGTGCTCTGATAAAACTGTATTTACAAAAACAAGTGCAGGTTAATTTTAGCACAGGAGCCGTAGTTCACTGACTTCCCATCTATATAGTCAATTTGAAGTTGCAACAAAATTAAATTTCAGAAGAATAAACTCTACATCATTTCTTTGGTATATACTGAAAAATATTTATAACCAGATAGAAAATTTTAAATTCCACAGAAAATTGACCCGAGACTTTGGAACTAATGGATTTTTTTCATGATACCCCAATTCTAGAGAATGAGGAAGGGCTTGGGGTAAATATACATCATGTGTATGCAAATAAAATTATGCCATTAAGGGATTTCAAGGGGCGATAAGAGCAAAATCTTGATGACAATGGCTAAGAGTAATACAAACTTAAGCCTCACACCCAGAATATTAACTAAGTTTTAAATCCTTCAGATAGTTCAATGAAACTTAAAAGGTGCTCTAAAAGAGCTTGGAAATAATCTAGAACTAGTTAGACATGTTGGTGCATGCTTGTAACCTCATTACTTGGGGGAGGTTATTTGCTGAGACAGGAAGGTCAAAGGTTCAAGACCAGCCTCAGCAACTTAGTAAGACCCTCAGCAACTTAATGAGACTCTGTTTCAAAATAAAAGATAAAGTAGAGCTGGTGGTGTAGAGATAGAATGCCCCTGAGTTCAATCCCCAGTATCACAAAAAACAATAATAACTAATAGCATATATATAATATTAATATTAATCAATAGTACATCATAGAACTATATTCTTATTGTTATATGTAATATAAAATTATACTATACTTTATACATTACATATAGGTCTTTTTTATATGCTCCACTTCTGGGACAATGAGACAAACCAGGTTAAAATCAGGGTCTAAAACTAAAGTACAAGTATTTGAAGCTTGAAAAATAGTTTTCAAAACAAATAACCAGGAACATCTCTTTTATTTAGTAGATGTTACAAAATAGTTACAGGAAACTTTGAATGGGACAAAACGTTCACACCTTGAGAAGGCTCTTTATTCATCCATGGATCACCAAAACATAATAGTGATGTCAAAAAAGGTAGCCATGGAAGCACAGCTGGTTTCCAATTTATTAGCAATGTATCCATAGCTATTAATAAAAACTAAACTGAGTTATCCCAACATTTGGGAGTCTGAGACAGGAGGATCATGGTTCACAAACAGCCTCAGCTACTTAGTGAGGCCCTTTGCAACTCAGTGAGACCCTGTTTCAAAATAAACATTTTTAAAAAGGGCTGGACATGTAGCTCGGAAGTAGAATGCCCTTGGGTTCCAATCCCAGTACAAAAAAAATTTTAAAAAACCTGAGTTATCACAAGCCCATGATGATTGGTAAGCAGCTGCTACACAGAGCTCCCTGCTTTCCAGACTCTTTACCCTGACCTCTGATATACTCCCCAAATCCAACCTTTGACTGTAGGACCCTGGTGCAGGTGCAGGACATACTCACCTTTTATTTTCTGCCTCGTAATTGTCATTCAGTCTCCCTAAGACTAAATATATTATTTTAAGGAACACATGAATTGTTGAAAATTATCCACAAGGTCAATTCCCATGTACAGTGTCAACCTTCTCTCTTCAAGTCCTAATTTCAATCATACGAAAATGAGAGAATTTGCAGCTTGTTATAAAAATGACATGCCATTGCAGTACCAAAAATCAGTTTCAGTAAATGAAAGAATGTGTACAGCATGTAAATAATTGCATTAGTAGCTCCACATGTCAATAGCCCCTCCTCATCCACGGTGCCACTGTCACGGTTTCAGTTTCCCACAGTCAACCAACAGAACAAAAGTAGTAAATGAAAACATTGCAGAAATAAACAAGTCACCTGTTTTAAATTACACGTCATTCTGAACAGAGTGATGAAATCTTGTGTCATCCCATTCTGTCACCCAGGACAGGGATCACCCTTTTGTCGAGTGTACCCATGAGATATAGACTACCTGCTCATCTGTATTAGTTGTCATGAGATCAACGGTCAAGCCGTGGCAGTGCTTGTGTTTCTAAGCCCTTATTTTACTTAGCACTGTTCCCCAAAGCACACGCGTACTGTTAATAGCAATTTGTATATCTCAAATACAAGCCACAAAATGCTTTATTTCAGCATAAAAAAGTAGTAAGCTATGGTTACTGAAATAAAGGGTTAGAATGAATCTTCTATCTATGAAATTATGAAGAAGGACAAAGAGATCTGTGCTAGTTTTTTGTTACACTCAGACTGCCAAACGTATGGCCAGAGTGTGTGATAGGTGCTTAATTAAAACGGAAAATATTGGGTTTAGTGCTATCTGAAGTCTCAGACATTTGTTGGGAGTCTTGAAGTCCATCTCTCACAGATAAAGGAGGAGTTCTGTATATGCATTGCTGGCTTAAGTATGCCGATTCTAAAACTCTTGCAATATTCAAACTACCCTTACTCTTTTGTACCCTTTCTTTGGTGTAAGATATGTTTATGACTTACAATGTCTCTTCCTTTCTGTGTTCTATTCTGTTGGGTCTCTATGGCCTATCATCAGTCCTATGCTATCTCAGAGGCCTATTACTAAACATCACTTGGGGGGCACCCTCTTCCTGTCAACCCTGCCCTTGCTAATCAGCCCTTTCCAATGCCTCTAGAATATCAAATGAATAAGGGGTTGTTTTTGTGTGTATTCTCGCATAGAAAGAATCCTGCTCACAAAGCTAGGATAATAAAAACTGTACCCTACATAAGTATCTCTATTTCCTTATAATAAATTTATGATGTTTTTCTAAAATAAAACCAAACCAAAACTTCTATTTTTCTTAAATTTTCAAGTGCTGGGCTTGAAACTTTGAAAAAAATAATAAAGGTCTTTGTTTAATGAAAATCCCTCTTCAATTCAAATGTTCTATTGTTTAGGGAAAAAAATACTAAAGATACACTGTTTAAAAAAGAAGTATCTTCCAGGTTCTATCTTGAGATTGACAGAAATTCAATTCCATCTTTATTTTCAGTCTTTTATGATTATGGTGTTCATAAGTATAATTATAATAATGGTCTGGACACAATGAAAGATCTTGAATAATCAAATGAAGGCAATTATTTTTATTATACTTTACCTTTTAAGTGAAGATTATTAACCAAAAAATCTTGAAACTAAGTGCTTTTAGGGATATCCTGCATTAATAAAAAATTAATTTGACCGAATACAAAATTTCCACTAAGCATTTTAGTTGGTCAAAATAGTAATGAATAGCTATAATGAGATGCTGACCACAACTTAAAGTAACTAACTGGATAATCTAAAGACAATTATTGTCAATGCAACCTGTATGGAATGGTACAGAGGTCAGTATCCCTGAAGACAAGGCAAGAGAGTGAGGGACAGGAGGGAAATATCTGTTACTTCATTCAAGGCATTTCAGTTTATACAATATACAGACACATAGGGATTCCAAACAGTCTTTTGAAATTCACCGAGACCAAAAGTGGAGGAAATTATCTGAGTTCCTGGAGTTTGTATCATTTCCCAAATTTACTCATGTAACTTGCAATTCAGCTCTCTAACTTGTCTAAAATATAGCTAGATATAGTAAATTATGTAATAAAACAATTATATACAGTAATTTTATATGGAAAGTGTATAGTGAGAATATTTAATGAAATGAATAGTAATTATGTTATAAAATGATTACTTATATAAAATTCATAGATCCTATGTGTGCAATTTAATTTTCACAAATGTATAAAAGCATGTAAACAACCCTCAATGAAAATATAGAAATTTTTCATAAAAACAAAAGGTTCCCCTTTTTTCTAATTCCTCACCTTATTCTCATTCTTATAAAAATATGAAGAATCATATAGCCTGAATATTATGTTTTGCTTCTTTCATACAGCATAAAATTTTAGAGCTTCTTCAGTGTTATTAGTTTACCAGCAGTATGTGTGTGTGTGTGTGTGTGCGCGCATGCATGTGTATGTGTGTATTGTAGAAAATAAATCATTTTTTAATAAAAACTAGGGCCAGACTTTGCCATCTGAATCAAAACAAAATTCTGAACTGTTAATTCTCACAATCTCTACAGCAAGCTCACTGTAATGGAATTCTAGAATTACTTCTCTTTTTTAAAAACAATCTCCCTGATGACAACTAAAATTCTATGGTAACTCATGTAATCCTAAAAACTAGGGAAAGCAGCAGTTTATCCTTCCCTTTTTATGTCTTCCTAAACCTTTATCAAAAGTAATGAAAACTTGTCCTCATCTTTTCACTAAACATTAAAGCATTTGTATTTGAACTCAATAAATCGCTTCTTAGATTATAACACATTGCAATGTTGTTGTATGCTTTCCTTGACCAGGGCGCTGCATTGCTAACAAATTAGAGTGCAATGGAGAAAATGACTGTGGAGACAATTCAGATGAAAGAGACTGTGGAAGAACAAAGGCAGTGTGCTCACGGAAGTACAATCCCATCCCTGGTGTGCAGCTGATGGGCGCTGGGTATGTGACACCCTGTTATTATCTGGGGAGAAGGTGTCTTAGAACCAATGAGCTGAAATCAGCAGTGAAGCTGTGAGCCCTATCACTGCCTATCATCCTCATTAACAATTGTTCCTCCTCCTCTTCCTCCTCCTCCTCCTTCTCTTCCTCCTTCTTTTCTCCTCTTCTTCCTTCTTCTTTGGTACTGGGAATTGAACCCATGGACATTTAACCTCTGAGCTACATCCCCCAACCTTTTGTATTTTCATATTTTGAAACAGGGCCTCGGTAAATTGCTCCGGCTGGCCTCAAACCTGCAATCCTCCTGTCACAGCCTACCAATTACCAAGATTACAGGAGTGTACCACCATGCCTAACTTACTATATCCATCAGTACTGTCTCTGATACTTGGTTTTCATTTTCAGGTACCATGAAATAAAATAATTTAGCATGTTCTCATTTAGTTTGTGCCATGAAATGTTATAGGCCCTTCATAAACATTTCATGTTTTAATTCATATACACCCCTCTGAAAGCCTTGGAATATATCAGGACAGCTTATTAGAAGGCCAGCCAATATTAGAAATGCCAGCAAGGAGTCCTGGGATTAGGTCTTAAGTAGATAAATAACCACTCAGAAACACCAGGAGCAAATTGAGAAAGAATATATCAGAAAAGTGTGTCCATGGGTGTGTTGAAAGGTAAAAGTTAGAGAAGTCTATTTAGTTTTTTGGTGTGAGAAGCAAGCCCAGAGATAGCTAAATGGTTATAAAAACCAGAAAGAAAGGAGTTAGGCAAGCAAAATAAATAGATTCTTTCAATGAGGTAACTAAAAAGTGTGAAAGGGAGAGGTGAGTGAATATGGCTGGGGATCCTCTCCCATGGACCATGTGATGTATTGGAGGTCAGCATAGATTAAAGGCAAAAGCTCAGACTTTCCTCTCTCTCTATTCTCAACAAACTGAAAGACTGAGCCTCAGAAGGTATAACAAAACTGTCCAAGTCTACCAAGCAGTAAAAGGTGGAACCCGGATTCTAATCTCGACTTCAAAACCCAGGTTATTTCCATCATTTTATGCTATTTCAGGACAATAGCCACTTAGAGATTAGAAAATATTGGAAGAAACCTCAAGAGACCACCAAACCCCATCTTTGGACAGTACTCAGAGATTCTAATATTTCTATTTCAGCACTATCCAGTCATGCATGCACTGGGGGTTTAGCACGGGGTTCTAAGTTGACTAGGCTGAGTCAGAGCCTTGGAACAGTTTAGAAAATATGAGAAGTCAATGAAAACAGAAGAACTAAGCCTTAGTTTGAAGCATAAGAAAAATCAGTAAAAATATTTTCCAGAGCCTTCCCATTGTCCCCTTCAAATTTTGGCCAGAAGGCAGCTAATTTGCCATCAGCTTCATACTGGACTTTTAAAAAATGTAAGTCTTCACTTATGTTGCCAGAGTTACATAACATGAAATCTTGAGGCTTGAAAGACAAACTGCCATAATTACAAAACCAGAAGCCATTGAACAAAACTCAAGAGCTCCAGTAAAACAGAAAAGACTTCAGTCTGGAAGTAAGAGGAGGCTGTTCTGCAACTCACTGCATCTTAGCCACGTCATGTAACATCTTTGGGCCTTAGTTTTCCTCATCTGTATGTTGGTTGACTACAGACTGATTTCAGGTCTGTCCTAAGAGTTTCTAATTACTGCTGGTTTCGATGGGAGCATTTCAGCATCTTATTTTTTATCAGTGTTCAGAAATGGTCTGCTTTATTTTCTTTCCCGGGAAGAAAAACCTCAGTCCAAATCACCCACTGATAATCACATTTTCTAGTGTTCTGATTGATGAAGAGTGACATCACAAACTCACCTCTTGTTCCATTGCCCTAGACTCTGCAGTTACAGATGGGGAGGACCACATGCTATGTGTACTTTGGCAGGACGACCGTGTGGCCTTTTGCCAATCTGAAATGTTTTCCCAAGGATTCTCAGAAATGAGCAAAAGCTGCTGGCATAGGGACAGCCAGTCCTTTCCTTGCTTCCTCAGGGACAGAGAGTTTTGAGAATTGCTTACTGTAATTGATTTCTAATCTGCTGGTCTTAGAATTTCTGCCTCTTCCATTACACAAACACACCCTGCCTCTATCTCCCCTGCCCCCAGCATATTCCTAGGTGGTTGTACCTTTATTTGAATGACATCTCTCCAAGAAAAATGGACAGAAAATTCCTACATTGCCAACATCAGTCACCAGTACTTATATCTGAGCCAAGAGTCAGGCAATAATAGCATGCAATTTATTTTTCCTCCATCTTAGCCAAGGTACAAATATAAAAACACATTCATGTACACATACACACATGTATGTATTTTAATTTATTAGAGGTCAGACACATAAGCAAATGGGATAAAAGCACTTCAGAAGACTAACATATTAAATGTCAGTATGTGTTTGAAACATGAAAATATTTACAGTCATTCTAAACATTTCATAAGAGAGAGGAAAGATTGGAACTAAAAACTGTTGCCTAGTTGGCTTAGCTCCTAAAAGATTCTTCAGGAATGCCCAATGGAACCAACTCCAAAAAAAAATCTTACCTTTAAATGCTCTGCAAGTATCTGCTCAGATTTCTCATGATCTAGGAAACGTTTTGCTCAAACATTTTCTTATTTTTTACAAATTAAGTACATAGTATAAGGCAGTATAATATGACTAGTTCTTTTCCCCATTGAGCCTTAACTTAGACAATGCAAATGAATGAGTTACATACAAACCCACCTGTGTTTGTCATGTGAGTGCAAGTACTTTGGAAAGTTCTTCCCAGAACAGCTTCTCAAATGTCCTCCTTCAAATAACTGTGGTTACAAATTCAACTATGAATTAAAGCAAGTCTCAAACTGTGTTTGCAACTCTATGAGTCCAATGTTCATTTTGAAGAACCCACAGGAACCAATCCTTTTTAAAACAGCTTTATTGAGATGTAATGTGTATGCCATACAATTCAGCCACTTAAAGTAGGCAATTTAATCATTTAGTATAATCACAAACTTATGTAATAATCACCCCAATATAATTTTAGAACATGTTGAACAATCCCTTCCCCTGTAAAAAATAAAACAAACAAACAACAACAAACCCTTTGTACCTGTTTTACAATATGGCTGCACCATTTTATATCTCCATTAGTTTTATTTGATCAAAAATTTCTCTGCATCTTCATCAGCATTTTTTATCCATATATTTAGTTAAAGCCATCCTAGTGGGTGTGAAGTAGTATCTCATTGTGGTTTTGATTGGCATTTTCTGAATGACTCTGTAGGCATTTGTATATCATCTTTTTTGAGGGGCCTGGTACTCAGGATTGAACCCAGGGGCATTCTGCCTCTGAGCTACACTCTCATCTGCTTTTATTTTGAAACATCGTCTCCCAGTTGGTCATAGTGATGCACCCTTGTAATGCCAGTACTTGGAAGTCTGAGACAGAAGGATCACAGGTTTAAGGACAGCCTCCACAACTTAAGGAGACTCTCAGTAACCTAGTGAAACCCTGTTTCCAAACAAAAAATAAAAAGGATAAAGGATGTAGTTCAAAGTTATAATGCCCCTGAATTCAAAGAAAAAGAAGAAAGGAAGAAACAGGGTCTCTAAGTTGCTGAGGGTCTTGTTAACCTTCTGAGGCTGGTCTTGAACCTGTGATCCTCTTGTCTCAGACTCCCAAGTACTTGGATTACAGAAATGTACAACCACACCTGGATCATATATCTTCTATGAAGAATACCTATTCAGATATTCAGATTCCTTGCCCACTTTTTAATAGTGCTTTTTTTTTTTTTTTTACTATTGGATTCTAAGTGTTCTCTATACATTCTGTAAGTTCCTCAGCAGATATGCGATAAAAAAATTATTATCTCCTGTTGCAAGTTGTTTATTCACTTTCTTAAAAGTATCCTTTGAGCCTGGCATGGTGGCAAATGCTTCTAATCTCAGCGTTCAGGAGGCAGAGACCAGATGATCACGGTTCATGGACAGCCTCAGCTATTAGCGAGGCCCTTTGCAATTTAGTGAGACCCTTTTTCAAGAAATAAAAAAGACTAAAAAACAGGGCTAGGGGGTGTACCTTGGAGGTAGAATGCCCCTGAGTTTCATACCCAGTATCACAAAAAAGTATCATTTGAAGTGCAAAAAGTGTTCATTCTGATAAAGTTCAATATATTTATTTCTTCTTTTGTGGCAGGTGCTTTTGGTGCCATATCTAAGAAGGCTTTGATTAACCTAAGACCAAAAGATTTAATCTTATATTTTCTTCTTATTCTATAGTTTTAGCTCTATATTTAAGACTATGATCTATTTTGAATTTTTTGTATCATATGATAAAGGAGTCCAACTTCATTCATGATGATATGACCACTAAACTGTCCAAGCTCCATTTATTTGTAAAGATTATTTCTCCTGGTTGAATTGTCTTGAGACTCTTGTCAAAAATCAAGTGACCACAGACATATGGTATTTCTGGACTCTTATTTCAGGCTCATTTATTTACGTATCTATTCTCATGTTAGTATCACACTGTCTTGATTACTCTCACTTTAAAGCAAGCTTCACATCAGGAAGTGCAATTCTTCTTTGTCATTTCTCAAGATTGTCTGGCTATTCCGGATCTCTTGTAATTCCAGCTGAATTTAGAATTAGCTTAAAAATGGCCAGGCATGATGGCGTACGCTTGTAATCCCCGCGCATGGGAGGTGGTGACAAGAGGATCCCACAGGATCAAGAGACCCTGTTTCCAAATAAAAGTATAAAATAGATCTGGGAGTATAGCCCAGAGGTAGAAGGGTTTCCAGGAACCCCAGTACCACCAAAAAAAAAATTAGCTTAAAAATGAATTATAGATCAGTTTGGGAAGTACTCCAATCTTAACAATTAAACTCTTCCAATCTATGAACATGAAATGCCTTTATATTTATTGAGGTCTTATTTAACATCTTTAATAGTATTTTATACTCTTAATGTAGAAGTTTTAGAAGTCTTTTTAAAATATATTTCTGAGGATTTTATTTCTTTTTTTCCAGTACTAGGGATTGAACCCAAGGACATTCTACCTCTGAGCTACATTCCCAGCCTTGTTTTTCATTCTTTATTTTTGAAACAGGGTTTCACTAAGTTGCGGAGGGCCTCACTAAGTAGCTGAGGCTGGCCACAAACCAGTGATCTTCCCTTCTCAACTCCCAAGTACTGGGATTACAAGTGTGAGCCACCACATCTGGCTGATTTTAGATGCTATTACAAATCAAATTGCTTTTCTAAATTAACTTTTGGATGCTCATTGCTATGGAATAGAGACAGATTTGATTTTATTAAATATTCATACTTTTACATTTATTTTTTTTTGGTGCATTGTAGCCATACATCTTAGATAAAAGATGGTGGAGACATACATGCACAGGTCACCCAATTAGCCCTTACCCAATTCCCGCCCCATTCCCTCCTCCTCCCTCCTTCCCATGCTTGGCTTAATGATTGACTTTGATATGTTTGTTTAAGCACATCATGTGCTTTAGAGAGTTTCCCTCTTCTCCCTCCCATTCCCTCACTTAGATCCCTTATTTGCTCATTCTATAGAATCTCCTTCTTCATCTAGATTTTCTCCTATTACCCAATTCTCCCTAGCTTTCGCATATTAGGGAAAGCATCGATTTCTTATTTTTTTGTGACTGACTAATCTCACTTGGCATAATGTCCTCCAGTTCCATCCATTTCCCTGTAAATGATGCAATTGTGTTTTTTCTTTATGGCTGAGTAAAATTCCATTGTATACATATCCCACAGTTTTGTAATCCATTCATCTGTTGATGGACATCTTGGCTGGTTCCATAGTTTGGCTATGGTGAATTGTGCAGCGATGAACATAGATACACATGCATTAGTTTGGTAGTTTAGTTTCCATTCATTTGGGTAGATACCCAGAAGTGGTATTGCTGGATTGAATGATAGAGTTGTTCCCATTCTTCTGAAGATTCTCCATACTGTTTTCCAAAGTTGTTGCACTAATTTGCAATGTATTAGAGTTCCCACTTCTTCACATCCTTGCCAGCATTTGTTGTTGTTTGTGTTTTGAATGATTGCCATTCTAATTGGAGTTAGGTGAAATCTCAGGGTAGTTTTGATTTGCATCTCTCTGATGGCCAATGATGTTGAGCGTTTTTCATTCATTTATTGGCCATTTGAATTTCTTCCTTCGTGAAGTGTCTATTTAATTATATTGCCCATTTTTTGATTGGGCTATTTGTTTTCTTAGTGCTGAGTTTCTTGAGTTCTCTGTATAATTTTTAATTTGCACATATTAATTATCCAGATTTATGGGATAGAGTGTAACATTTCAATACACGTAAATATGTAATTATTGGATCAGGGCAATTGACATATCTATCATCTCAAACGTATACTATTTCTTTGCATTGGGAGAAGTCATAATTCTCTTTCCTAGCTATTTTGAAATATTCTATTCATTGTTGCCAACTATAGTATCTTACTGTGTTACATGGCATTAGAAGTTCTCTCTTTTATCCAACTGTACCCTGTATTAATTGACCATACTTTCTCCATTCCTTCCTCCTCCACACCCTTCCGAGGCTCTAACAACCTTATTCTCTTCTATACTTCTTCAAGATCAACTTTTGCTTCCACATATAAGTGTGAACACTCAGTATTTGTCTTTCTGTTCCTACTCATTTCACTTGATATATCGTCCAGTTCTATTCATGTTTCAACAAATGTCAGAATTTCAATCTTTCCATGGTTGAATAATATTCCCTTGTGCATATATACCATATTTTCTTTATCCACTCATCTGTTGATGGACACTTAGGTTGATTCTATATCTTGGCTATTATGAATAGTGATGTAATAAACATGTGAGCGTGGATGTTCTTTCAACATACTGATTTCATTTTCTTTGGCTATATAATCAGTAGAAGGATGCTGTATTATGTAATAGCTGAATTTCCAGTGTTTTCCAGAATCTCCATTTTGGTTTTCATAATGGTGGTACTAATTTATATTCTCACTAACAATTTCTGAGAGTTCTCCTTCCCCTGTAACCTTGCCAGTATTTGATACTTTTTGCTGTTCTTTCCATAGATAATAGCATTTGAACTGGGGCAAGATAAAGTCTCATTGTGATTTTGATTTGCATTAGGAATGCACTTGATTTTTTTTTTTGTCTATTGATCTTGAATCCTCTAGGAAATCACTCTTGAACTTAATGTGTGACCTGTTTAATGAAATGGGTGTCAAATTAGGAAAACTATGTATTGTTTTTTCTTTAGAATATCCTAGGAGGCCAGGCTTCTGCTAACTATTAATTCCCATAACTACCCTAAGGAAGCAATTATAACCTTCATTTTTCAAGCAAGTAAACAATTTCAGAAGCTAAAACTTTGTGTGTATGTGTGTATATATTTTTACACAAATGCAATGATAGTGATAAAAAATTCACAAGTACTTATATTAGTCAACAATTTATTTTTAATGACCTAACATTAGATTTACAACTTTCAAATTCTCTTTACTCCTTTTTTATTTACAAGGATGTTGTCAGCTGGTTAGAATAAGTGCCTGAGTCACTGATGAAATTTTTTGCTTTAAATCCAAGTGCCTCGCCGGGCATGGTGGCACATGCTTGTAATCCCAGTACTTGGGAGGCTGAGACAGGAGGAGTGCACCAGTTTGAAACCAGCCTCAGCTATTTAGTGAGGCTCTCAGCAACTAAGTGAGAACTTGTTTCCAAATAAAATATAAAATAGGTCTAGGAGTGTATCCTGGAGGTAGAAAGACCCTCAGTACCATAAATAAATAAATGAATAAATTAATTAATTAAAGCAAGTGCCTAGTATCACATAGCAAGCTACTTTTGAAGTCCTGTTTCAAACAGACGAGCTTATTTATCTTTTCTCAGTTCTGTGTGGTGGTCATGGGAAACAATATTGCATCCTGTGCAAGGGGTGAAACCTTTTAGGTGCATTTTGTATCTTAAGTTAATATTATAGAAGTACAGAAATGGAAATGCAGGTGGCAGATGACCTTGAGGACCTGCAGAGTCTTCTGGAGCACCCTGCCACCATGAGAACAGACAAGCGCACTTGAGGATCCTGAGGTGGGTGGGTGGGAGTGTGAGTCCACTGCTACATGGCATTTCACAGAGATGTTCTCTAAAGCCATGTTATCTGTTCTATGGAGGGCAAGGTTATCTTGTAAAATGTACTTGGAGACTGAAAATTTATATTTTAAAGGCTCTATATAATATAGATGATAATTTTAATTGATTGCAATTAATAAATTATATAATACATTTTATAATACGTATTTTGTCATCTATATAATATAGCATTACCAAACTTTTTTACAAAAGCTACTTAGTTTACAGAATATAGGTTACAGTCTCTAAAATTTTGGAATTTTGGATTCAAAATACTGGCATCTCAGAGATATTTTTCATCTATCACAAAATAATTGCTTAAATATGTAGCTTGTCCTAAATTAATTAACATTCCCATGCCTTGATCTCCTCAATCATAAAATGGACATAAGCATATAGTTATAGTACTATAGTATACAATTATATACACAAGTTAATTATCCATAAAGCACTTACTATTGCTTGCTTTATAGTAAATGGTATAAGCATTTGTTAAAACAATGTATTTTAAATATTATAATTAGTAATTAATAAAAGCATAGTATTATTACAATTCCACCAAAATGCTGATATTACTATCTTACTATTAGCTCTCTAGAAAAATTCCTTAAATACATGTAAGGAAGAAAGTGGGCCCAAAATGGTACTTCTTATGTAACAGTCTATGTCATAATCTACTTCCAAAGTTTGCCCTTGCTTTGGAAGTCTATATAAAACATAAACTCAAAATGTATTTAATGCTGAAATCTTAGAACAATTTTGGATTCAAAATACTGGCATCTCAGAGATATTTTTCATCTATCACAAAATAATTGCTTAAATATGTAGCTTGTCCTAAATTAATTAACATTCCCATGCCTTGATCTCCTCAATCATAAAATGGACATAAGCATATAGTTATAGTACTATAGTATACAATTATATACACAAGTTAATTATCCATAAAGCACTTACTATTGCTTGCTTTATAGTAAATGGTATAAGCATTTGTTAAAACAATGTATTTTAAATATTATAATTAGTAATTAATAAAAGCATAGTATTATTACAATTCCACCAAAATGCTGATATTACTATCTTACTATTAGCTCTCTAGAAAAATTCCTTAAATACATGTAAGGAAGAAAGTGGGCCCAAAATGGTACTTCTTATGTAACAGTCTATGTCATAATCTACTTCCAAAGTTTGCCCTTGCTTTGGAAGTCTATATAAAACATAAACTCAAAATGTATTTAATGCTGAAATCTTAGAACAATTAAGTAAGTGGAACAAGAGAAACTTGTAGAGTGAGAGGGAAGGAAACAGATTTGGCTTCCAGCCCTGTTTGGAGCCCTTATCATGGACTGTGAAAAAAAAAAAAATCAGGCTTTTCTTCATGTCATTTTTCATGAGTCAAAACTGTTTAGGAAAAGGAATTTCTTTCATATAAATAAAATAAATGTTAAAGACTGCTTTACATCTATCGGATTTTTGAAAATTACTTTGTTTCTAGATTTCATTTTCTGGCGGGAGAACCCAGAGGAGAAGTTCTTGATAACTCTTTCACTGGAGGAATATGTAAAACTGTCAAAAGCAGCCGAGCAAGCAATCCATACCGTGTTCCGGCCAATCTGGAAAATGTCAACTTTGAGGTATGACAGTATATTGCTGTGGCAGCTCCCACACCAGTGATGGCGATGAGCTAAATTTCTAATTAAAAATTAGTAATGAATGGACAGAATGCAAAGGTCATCATCAACTTTAAATCACCTATCACATGTTTGTATTTAATCCTTTCACAACCCAGAGAGGTCAGGGTTATTATCATAAATTCACAGATGAAAAATTTTAATTTGCTCAAAATCAAACATCTAGAAAGTACTGGATGAGCCAGGCATGGTGGCGCACTCTTGTAATCCCCGCGCTTGGGAGGCTGAGACAGAAAGATCTCACAGGTTCGAAGCCAGCCTCAGCTACTTAGTGAGGCTTTCGGCAACTTAGCAAGACCCTGTTTCCAAATAAAATATTTTAGAAAAAGGTCTAAGAGTATAGCCCGGAGGTAGAAAGCCTCTGGGTTCCACCCCTAGTACCACCAAAAAAAAAAAAAAAAAAAAGTACTGGATGAGAGTATGGAGCATATAAAAGTGCCAGCTTCCTAAGAACACTTATGATGAGTCCAAGTCCAGGAAGTAAGCATTGCTTACTTTCTTTCCTACTTCATTTGTGGCTTTGGTTACTTTGCTTGTTTTCCTAAGTGGCAATGATCAGCATGCTCTCCACCCTCTGAGTCTACCCACTGCTGTACTGCTGTGCGTTCAAGTGCTGAATGCTTGGGACACCAAGGTGAGCCATCTATTTCCTTTAGTTTGTGTAAGAAAAACAGGAAACACATGATTTCAATGTTGACATCCATGCACACAAATCTGACATACTGGAGAGAATTTTTAAAGATCTAACTAATGGTTTCTAAGAACCATTCTATGGGTAGAATGTGTTCAACAAGAAGTCATTTGATCCTCCTTTAAAAAGATCTTTTTAGACACAGGCATATCCTAATTTAATACACGCAACTCAAAACCATCTCCCAGCCCTATATTATTTTTTTATTTTCAAACATGGTCTCACTAAGTTACTGAACGCCTTGCTAAGTTACTAAGGCTGGTATCAAACTTGCAATCTGCCTGTCTCAGCCTTCCAAGTCCTGGGACTACAGGCATGTGCCACTATGCCTGGCTTAAAAACCACCTAATACACACAAATGATTTGGGGAAAATTGATGATACTACCCTAAATATACATATAGATATCTTATATAATAATAATATACTACCCTAAGTAATATATATAGAGAGAATAAGATTTACATACAGAGCTAATGCTTAAATATTTACATATATTATTCTATTGGAGGATGCTTTCCAGTGTCTAAACAACCAACCCATGAACTTGTTTTCAAAATGCAATAATTTCCACTTCTTCTCCCCCTCCATAAAAAACACACTGCCTATACTCATATAGTTTTCAGGTAAAAAGGTAAATGCAGAACATGAAATTAGGGCAAATTTGGGATACATAACACTTTATGTCTATAGAGTTCTTTAGAGTTTTCAAATTCCATAGTTTTTACTTGATTCCCATAGCAACCTCCCCAGACAAGTAGAAAGTTGTTTATATCTATCTTACTAATACGACATTTTGGCTCGCTTAAGTTAAACAATTTGTTCAGTGTTATGCAACAATTAAATGGCGTGGAACTCCTAGGTTCTCCTGGCTCCTGTAGCCTGATGCTGCCTCTGTTAGATAAAAGAATGATAGTAATACCAAGAAAGACCCTAACACCTGGGCAAAATAAGGAAGCTCTGAGTGCCTTTCATAAACTATTATTTAAAAAGTATCACCTGTAAGGTTCACCAGAGAGCTGCTGAGCCAGCAGCTCACAAAAGCGAGCTGTGAAATTTACAGGCTAATTGCTAAACATAGCTATTATTAAATTATAAATATATAATTACATAATTAAATATATCATTTAAAAATCATAATTACCCAAAATGTATCACTTCTTAATTACTTTTGCTATGTTGTACTATTCTGTGCTCTCAAAGTTATTTACACCTATTGTATTGCTTTCCTGAAGTCTTCTATAATTTGCTGCCATGAATCTCCTACTGTATTTGATTCATGAAAGTATAATTTGTCACTATATACCTTCTCTTGAATTTGGATTCAGGGCTTAAGTAGGTAGCTTAAAATCAGCCATGATAGGAGTATATACACTTTAGGAAAAGGGGTATGATGTGAAAACTCAGGGCTGTTTTACTCCTCCCAGAGATCTGATTGTATACATTTACCAACAGACACCAAGTTCACTCACATAACTTGATCACACCATCCTGAATGCCAAGTTACATAACGAAATCAGCCTGAAAGCCTTCTATCAAATCAAAATATACTCATTGTTCAACCGATACAGCTCTAAAAGTTCTCCAGTGTTAAAGAGATATAATAATTCAGCTGCAGGAAGGTCATTATGATTCTTTTAAAAGATTGGAAATTACAAACAGGATATAGTGGCATATGCCTGTAATCCCAGTACTTGAAAGGCTGAGACAGGAAGATCTCGGGTTCAAGGCCAGCCTCAGCAATTTAAGGAGGCCTTTAACAACTTAGTGAGATCCTGTTTCAAAATAAGAATAAAATAGAGTGAGGGGTATATCTCAGAGGCAGAACACCCCTTGTTTAATCCCCGGTGCCACAAAACAAAAGCAAAAATGACTTGGAAGTTACCATATTCAAGGGCACCAACTATTGCTTTTCTTTTTACTGATCTATTACTTCATGTTTTTAGCAGGCATCTGCCCAAATCTAAACTATGCCTTCTGAAAACAACAGGAAAGGAATTGCACTGGGGATCTGACCTCTTCATTCTGTAGTATTAGAGCTCATTAGGACAGATAGAAGAATAGGAGTCAGAGCAGATAGCCCTGACGAGTAGATGGTGGGACTGAGACATCAGGTGCAGCACTTTTCCCATCAGGATAGATTTGGCTGTGATGTTATAATTCCAAGATGGCATTACAGCATATCTACTTAAAATGGGAACCCAATCACAGAAACTGATGCTGACCTCAGGCTCTAGTCTCTAGAAAAATTATAAAACAATCTTAAAGTAAGGAACCAAGGTGGGGCTTGGTTAAAAAGAGCAAGTCTGATTCCTGGAACTATGGCCCCAATGAAAATATATTTCAGCCCAAAGCTGAGGTAAATATGGAGTCAGGTCCCTGAGTTAAATCTGTTCAGAGAGATACAAAGAACTGTGTAGGGAGGTCACTAAGTCCTTCAAGTCAAGAGTGAAGTTATTAACTATTATTTCATCTCTGCAATCAGCATATTAAAGATGAGCGGTGCATGTGTGCTTGTGTGTGTGTGTGTGTGTGTGTGTGTGTGTGTTGATCTCTTTGTTTTGTGTTTGTGTGGGGACTTTCCAATGATGTCATATTATCAATAACACTAGAATTACACCCCTTCGAAATCCCCAACTGCTAAATACAGGGCTTTGTAATGGTCAGAATCTGTACTGGTCCCAGAGTTACATCGCTTACTTGGGAATTCTGCTCCATTTTCCTCAGTTCACTACTTTGCAGCTGTCTGCTGAGCATTTGCTGTCTCCCGCAGCCTATAGAGTATAGTTATTATCAATGTACTGACCTGCCTAGGCACTCTCTTACTGCACCACAAAACCCTGAGGAACCTCAGTAGCTCTGCACTCAACTCACCCCCCTCCCCATATCCCATATAAAACTTCAGGTACTGTCTCTAGCCCAAAGGAAATGAGATGACACCAGATGCCCGCCATCCTCACATCCCTCAACTCTCTTCTGCTCTTTCTACACTCCCACCTTCTTTCTTCAAACATTACTAAAAGAAAATGCCATATATGTCAACTACGGAGCTCAATTCAGCCACAAAAAGAAATTATGCCATCCACGAGTGATGGATAGAAGTAGAGAACATTATGATCAGTGAGATAAGCCAGACTCAGAAAATCAAGGTCACATGTGTTCTCTCATAGCTTCAGCAATTTAATCAAGACCCTGTTTCAAAATAAAAATATAAAATAGGCCAGGGGTGTAACACGGAGGTAAAATTCCTCTGGGTCCAATCCCCAGTAATCTCCCTAGGAGTAGAAGGGAGATCATTAGAGTGGAGGGGGGTTAAGGGAGGAAAGAAAGAGGTACTGGGGAATGAAATCAATCAAATTATGTTACATACATGTATGAATTCATATTCATGGGAATTCATATTCATACATGAATCCCACTAGTATGTATAATTATAATGCACCCATACAAAACAAAAAGTGTCAGCTCATACGTATCGAGCTCCAGGAGGTTATCAGTGTGCCTGATCCACAGATAGCCGGGATGGGCTCCACTGGAGTATCTACAACAATATGTGAAATAAGAAATAAACCTCTTCCCCACCTCTGGCTAACATCTCTTTCTGAAAAAATCTGGAAAACTGGAATTAATCTTCTGTCCCTTGCACATCACTAAAAGAACTCATCTCTGCTTTCAAAAGTTGCCTTGGATTTCTGTATTCCCTTTGCAGAACAGCATTCCTTTCATCCTCTATGCTATCTCTTCTCCCTTCTTCTCCCTACCTCTATCTGCTTAATAACTTCTGTTGATTTACTTCCTAAATATCTTTGCAACACAATCTTTGCACAAAGAAAATTTGATAGGCACTCTGAATATTTCATTTATTTGCTTAATATTTATAAAGAGTTTGTTATATGCAAAATCTTGCCTTTAGAATGAAATCCAGACACTTTAGCAGAACATTCAAGACCTGGCCACAATTTCCCAGTCTGTTTTAATTTTTTACCACTGCTCACCCAGAAGCCTGCTCCTCTCTGCTAATACATGTAGTCAGATTATAGACAAAAGTCTGAGCTACCCACCTGCCCCCTTGCATGTTAACATCTTTTTTCTTTAAGATGATAATCTTTTCTTGTGTGAAAGCTAGTGCATAAAATAAAATATCTATAGCTTGAGGTTTTAAAGAAGGAATACAAAATGTAAGCAGCTATATTTATACTTTACATGATCTTATTGCCCTGTTATGAACTAAAAGCTTCATTCTGTGGATATTTTAAATGCTATCATGCATTGCAAACTCTGAAAGTAACACTGAACTTTGGACTATGTTTTACTGGTAAGCAATGGTCTCTTGCAGCTGGATTATTTTATCTTCTTTCCCTGGATAATTTTGCAAGTTACTTAATGGTGACATGTGGTTTGTCTCTCAGTGAATTTTAATATTGAGTATTTTAAAACAAGAAGAGATATTTTTCCATTGCAAACCAGATGTCTTTACCATAAAGCAATACTTGTCAGTTTTGAAAAAAAATAAATTATCTACTGTTTTCTTCTTATCAACATAATCATAACAGGAGCTTAACTGTTTGCAAAATACCCTACTCTACCCTTAACACAGTATTCTCTTCTTCCCAGACCAAGTCAAGGAAAACTATAATCACCTACCAGGCAGAACCAACTGATTGTTTTTCCTCCATCTCAGACATGGCTGTGGAGTACTAAAGCCCAAGACCTCAATAAGGAAAAGGAAGTGGGAATAGAGCTAAAGCAGGATCAGACAATTCCTATCCTGTCTTTCTAGTGATTCCTTTTCTGAAATATCTCCTAAATTACATCAGACATGGCACCAACATCACAGACAGACTAAAAATAGTCCTCATTGCTTATCATTACTTGAAACCCGAATTTAGGTGTCATTTCTTTGACTGAGATTCTCTGTGTCTCATTTTTATCTGTGAAATCCCATTGGCAGCACAACACTTATGTATTGAATTAAGTGTTGGGGGTTGGTTATCTCTCTCCCCCACTAAACTCTTAGTTCTCTGGGTGTAAGACTAACATTACCCTTGTTACCTAATAATACTTGAAAAATACTTGTTGAATGTAGTCATTCCATTAGAGATTTACAAGAAGCCCCAGTATTTCTCATTATGTTTTATTTCATATGGGTTTTTTTTTTCCAGGTAAAAACTGAAGATGACGATTTTAAAACAGATTTCTACAAGGATTTAAGTGATCTTGGGAAGAATAACAATGAAAAAACTTCATTGTTGGATGCAGGGAGGAGCTCTTTTCATGTACCAATTTTTTATTCTTCTATGAAGAGCAAAAACATCATACAGAACTCAGCCTTCAAACAAGCCATTCAGGCCTCCCACAAAAAGGTAATAAAAATGGTTTTTAATCTGCTTATTCTCCCTTGGAAATTAATAACAGCTAAAGTAATCAAGCAATAAGAAGAAAGGAAGAGTTTTGATATCATTATTAGCAGGATTTCTAACACACACTAAAACAGATTTACTTTTTTTTTTTTTTTTTTTGCAATACTGGGGATGGAACCCAGAGGCATTCTACCTCCAGGCCACACCCCCAGCCCTATTTTATAATTTATTTGGAACCATGGTCTCACTAAGTGGCTGAGAGACTCACTAAGTAGCTGAGGCTGGCTTTGAACCCTGTCTCAGCCTCCCAAGTGCTGGGATTACAAGTGTTCGCACCATGCCCAGCCAAAACAGATTTACTTTTTTATCGTTAAATCTCAGCTTTAAAGTTATAGAGGTTAATATGTCAGATGATGCTTCCTTTCTGCAGCTGACTGTTTTGTGTTGAGTTCTATTTTCACCTTTCTCTCTTATATTCTTATAGATGTTTCTTTTTTACAAAATTTTATTAGTGAATTGCAAGTACACATCATAGTGAGGTTCAATGTGGTACACACATACATGCACACACTCCTGGTATACTTCCCTCTGAGTCTCATCCTGTACACCTTCCTCTCGCCCAGAACACCAGAACATGCTAGCAAAACTGACAGTAACAGCTCCCTATATTCCCAATTATTTGAACTGTTTCCTTCACCCATTCTCTGTTTCCCCTCTCCATTTCCCTCCTCCAGTCCCTTTCCACTATTCTACTGATCTCTCCATATTTTTCAAAAGTTCCTTATGTTTCCTATTTTCTCTCTATCTTCCACATATCAGAAAAAAATATAACCCTTGCCTTTCTGAGACTGGCTGATACTACTTAGCATAATATTCTCTAGTTTCATCCATTTTCCCGCAAATTACCTAATTTTGTTTTTCTTTATGGCTGAGTAGAATTCCATTGTGTACATATACCACACTTTTGTTCATTTTTTAATGTTTTTAGACACCTGGGCTGGTTCCATAATTTGGCTCTTATAAACCACATGTAATAGAACACTGTCTCTTTCAGTAATAGGACAATTTGGGGCCTTTTCTAGGGAAATTCAGCCAACTTGCATTTAGTATATGCACTGAAACATTTGATTGCATTCTTCCCATTTTAAATTTTTTTGTTTCACTTGTGTTTTAACACATGTATGTATTCTAATTTTCTCACTTTTTCTGCTTCTGTCACATTTCTATCTATTCTCATTTGTCTTGTGAGTCATTTAAGAAGCTCCACTATACTTTTAAGTTCCAGCTGCCATTCTCACCCTTTTCTTGAGAACATATACACTTCCCTATTCACTGGCTTCCAACGCTGCAGTTTTAGTAAAATAGTTAAAAACCTTTGCATTTCAAGTTATTTGTAGGGAATGCTGTGTATTTGTTTTAATAGTATATGTGCTGATTTGTAATTTATTCTGACTCTTAAACTTGCTATTTAAGTATTTCTCACATAACACAGCTTCCACATTCACAGTCTGTATTAGTCTTTCTGCTGTATCTTTGTGTGTATTTGGATGTATGTATCACCATTTCCTCTCCTTGTATCTTCCCTTTCCTAAGATCTCTGTTCTCATTCATTTGTCATTTCTAGTCTTTACCTCGGATAGGGTACATGCAAGATGTGTTCCCAATTTAAATCCACATATATCTAGGATAGCTTGCCTTTTCTCTAAGCCATAAATATAAAAGAATGTCCTGAGGTACTGGGGATGGAACCCAGAGCCATTCTACCTCCGGGCTACACCCCCAGCCCTATTTTATAATTTATTTGGAACCACGGTCTCACTAAGTTGCTGAGAGACTCACTAAGTAGCTGAGGCTGGCTTTGAACCTGTGCGATCCTCCCGTCTTAGCCTCCCAAGCTCTGGGATTACAAGTGTTTGCATCAAAGTCCTCTTCTCTTGATAGCAGGTGACATTTCACTGTATTATAATTTCTATTATTGCACAGGAAAGTTACTGGAAAAGCTAATTTAAAATTTTTTCCCTCTGTCTGGAAATTTGCATTTTTTTATGCTTAGAGTTCAGGAATGTCTAAGTATTGAATTTTCCCCTATTTATCTTTTCAGAAGCTCATGAAACACTTTTAATGTGTAAAGATACATATTTGTTCATCTTTCTTTATCTTTTATCCTATTATTGCACATTAAATCTCTTAAATATTTCTTGTACCTCAAGTGAATTAGGGAATAGAGTTCTGCCAGAAATTTGTAGACATTGCAAAAGTCTTTTAAAATAGTGTCTGTTCTTTACTACGATCACCACTCTAAGTAATATTTGTTCTTTTCCAAGAGATGAAAAAGGAGAATGAGCTCTTAATAATAGAACCTGAGCCGGGCATGGTTGTGCACGCTTGTAATCCTCGTGCTTGGGAGGCAGAGACAGGAGGATCGCGCTGGTTCTAAGCCAGCCTCGCTGGCTTAAAAGAACCTGTTTCCAAATAAAAATATAAAATAGTTCTGGGAGTGTAGCCCGGAGGTAGAAGAGTTTCCAGGAACCCCAGTACCACACAAAAAATAAATAAATGAATAAATAATAGAACCTGAGATAGAGGAAGTCAATAGAGAAGATAGAAACCAACACAGGAGCCACTGAGATAAGAACCTGGGGTGCTCCTTGTATGGCCCCACCTGCCTTTACCATAGAATCCTTTATATTGTTACCATTCATCCCTTCACACAGTAATATGATGAGAACTTATAATACTTTATATATACTTCCTAAGCATTTCGTTTATCCTGAGATAAATCCTGGCTAATCATCAGAGTTGATATTTAAGCACCATTTTGTAGATAAATACATTGAAGTTCATACATTTATTTTTAATTCAACAAACATTTATCAAATACCTATGTGGTAGGCAGTGCATTTAAGTCTAAGAAACTAAGCATGGCTCAAGGTGCAGTTCAGCAGTAGACAGTATGCCTAGCATGTGTGACACCCTGGATTCCATCCCCAGCACCATTACCTACTCCCCCTAAAAAAATTCAGTGACTTTCACTGACCTTCCAGTGAATAAATGCCAGAGTTGGAAACTGAGCTTAGATGATCTGATTTTTTCCACTGTTCTCATCCACTAAATTAGGGTGTTAATCATAATTAACACATCAGGCTATTAATCATTCATTTATTTAATCATAATTTCAAAAATATTTAAAGAATAAAGTTCTGGTAATATGGGCATGTAAAACAATGAGAACAATATAGATTTCTTTAATAGCATATATTATCATTCCAGTTTCAAATGAACTATGATTATACAGATTCCCCAAACTGTGTTTATAAAACAAGTCAGTAGAAGTAATACTGATACTAGGCATGCAAATCTGGCGATGTATGGTATGGTATGGTGTTTTATTCCATTTGGTACTGGGGATTGAATTCAGGGGCATTTTATCTCTGAGCTACATCCCCAGACTTTTTATTTAATTTTTATTGAAACAAAGTATTGCTAATTTTCTGAGGTCTCGCTAAGTTGCTGAGGCTGGCCTTGTCTCTGTGATTCTCCTTTCTCAGCCATCCAAATACTGGGATTATAGCGCTCACCACCATGCTTGGCATAGCAGTAGTGCAACCGTTGGCTCAATCTGATGTAGAATCCAAGACTAGATGCCTAAAATATAGTCAAAGATGGGAGAAAAGTGGAGATGTTGAAAGGATGTAAATGTGGGTCTCAGTACTGACTTCATGATATGCATCACATAATGGTTTACAAATGTTTTAAAGATGCTAAATAATATATGTAAACCTCATCTGAAGATGAATATTTTTTTGCTCCTAATAGTCTACTCCAAAGTAGACACAGGTTGTAATATATGATATTGTTATATTGCAGCCATTTCTAACTTAAAAAATATCAGCCTCATGATTCAATTCAATATCATGACCATTACCTTCTACTAGATCTGAACAGAATAAGGAAATCTCAGTCTACATGAAAATGTTCTTACCATCTCTCTTAGTCTTCCAGGAGTGAGAAGAGTGCACCCCTCTCTTGAGCATTAATCCAAGCCCTTCACTTGAGCTAAATGCTTTATTTTGTTGATCCCAGATCTGATGACATATTTGGGACAGATAATCTTTTCAAAGTAGGATTTGGTGCTTTTCCAGTTTACTGTACAAAACTGAAGCCACAGAAGTGTGATTAAAATACAGCAAGATCTCACAAATGACGGAATCTATATAAGGTTTAATATCCTACTGTAATGCAATTCCTTAATATAAAATAGCCGAATCCCACCACCAGTGAGTGGCACAGCGTGCCTGTGCATGTGCTAAGTTAAATTACCCAAGTTTAACTTGTGTTCTCCATTTCAGTTTTTAGAGAAAATTGGATATACTGAACCTCCCAGAACAGGCACTTAAGATACTCAGAGAATGCATGCGTGTCTTACTAAAAGCAAAAAGCCCTCCAACTTTTGAAAGCAATAGTTCTATGACAAAATTCAAGTGGTAAAGTTAAAAATAGAATTAATGGGCACCTACCAGAACGTCAGCTCTGCAAGGGCATAAACTCTATCTGCCTTGCTCACTTCTATTTCTACGGTATCTGAGATAGCTAAGCAATAAGTGAATTGAAGGCAAGAAAGTAGAAAGGAGAAAGAAAAGAAAAGAAATGAGTGAGAAAAAATGGTGATTTTTTTTTTTTTTGCTGTTATTTTGTGGTGCTGAGGAATGATGCTTTTTGGATCCTTGAGATTTTTTTTCCTATTAACAGTCATTAGGTACCACAATTATAGCACACAGGAGGATTGTCGTTTAACAATTATATTACAACAAAGTTTTGTGATTTTTTTTTTTTGCTAAAATATAGTCCTCACTCTGTTACTGTTATTCAAACACTACAATTTGTTAAAATTGAGAGAGCAGGTGAGATACATTTTTTTGCAGTACTGGGGACAGAACCCAGGGGCATCCTGTCTTTGAACTATACCCCCAGCTCTATTTTTTATTCTTTATTTTGAAGCAGGGTCTTACTGAGATGCAAAAGGACTCACTAAGTATCTGAGGCTGTCTGCAAACCAAGATCCTTTTGTCTCAGCCTCCCAAATTCTGGGATTACAAAATATTTAATTTTTAAAGCCAGTGCAGGTGGATTTGCACATAAACATAAGTGGCTGTGTAAAACAAGTAATGAAATAAGATTTTAAACTAGTATCAACCATCCAATCCTAAGTTAACTTGACATAATAAGAAATGATGAAACAAGTAAATTTTCTAAGAATCAACAAAAAAAAATGTTTCTGCAATATTGGTGGAAGAGAAGGAATATGAATAATATCGCTTAATTTTTATACTTTTATTGGTGTATTGTAATTATACATCATAGTGAGGTTCAAAGTGCTACAAATACATATATGCTCACAAAACTTGGTGTATTTCCCTCTGGATCCCAGCCCTGCCCACCCTACTCTCCATATATATTAGTGAAAGTGGTAGCAATATCTTCATGTATGGGCATAGAATTATTTTAATAACATCCTTATTTAATAGATTCTGTTTTTCCCAACTTTCCCCAAAACTTCTTTCATTTTTCTACTGGTCTTTCTTAATTTTTCTGAGGTCCCTTTTGTTTCCTATTTTCTAGTTTCCACATATAAAAGAAAATATATTACCTTTGACTTTCTGCTACTGGCTTTTCTCACTTAGCACAATATTCTCTAGTTTTATCTATTTTTCAAATGACATAATTTTTTCTTTATAATTAAGATTCCATCATGTGTGTATAGAGTGTTTTCTTTTTGTTATCCATTTATCTCTTGACATATACTTACTTTGATTCCATTATTTGGGTATGGTGAATTGTGCTGTTATAAACCTGAATATGCATGTATCACTATAATATTCTGATTTTAATTCTTTTGTAAAGACATCAAGTAGTGATGGTCATATGGTGGTTCCATTCCTAACCTTTGAAGAAAATTTCATACTGATCTCCAAAGTGGTTGTACTAATTAGTCCTCATCTAATCATTGCACAGCAGAAGCCTAGAGAATTTAAATGCTTTTTTCATTTTGTAATGAAGTTAAAACTTGTATCTCAGTTGAAAATCTTTCAGTTGAATCTTTACAGGAACTCTTCTTAATTATTTGCATTTGAAAGGTATTATAAATAAAAACTCAGTGGGATGCAGCCATAATTGGCAATCAATAGAAAATGACTATTTGATCGTTGGTCTCTTCTTTGGTAGAGAACATATGTTTACATTATTGAGATAATCTCATTCATTTAGCACTGTAAACATCTCAGGAAAATATGCTGGACTATAAAAGGAAAATCACAATTTTATATGTGAGAACATACAATCAGGAGTTACAGTTGTTTTTGTACTATGGTAGACATGAAGCTAATGATAAATTGTTGACATTTATATGCCTGATAACATCATGCTTTCATTACCTTTAATTTTCCTTTTATGTTTTTATTTCACTCTTTTTGTCACTTTCATTTAGGATTCAAGTTTTATTAGGATCCATAAAGTGATAAAAGTCTTAAACTTCACGATGAAAGCTGAGGAGCTGCAGCTTTCTGATGTCTTTTTGAAAGCACTTAACCATCTGCCTTTAGAATACAACTCTGCTTTGTACAGCCGGATCTTTGACGAGTTCGGGACACACTACTTCACTTCTGGCTCCCTGGGGGGTGTGTATGACCTTCTCTACCAGTTCAGCCGTGAGGAGCTGCAGAATTCAGGTATTTCTTCCTCAGCTCTCTCTTTTTTTTCTAACAGGTACAATCACATGCAATACATTTTTTTCTCCTATTCCTCATTTCATTCTTCTTTGGCTTTATGTAAGTGTTTTATTTCTAAAATGATTATGAAAAACAATAAAAAGGCACACACATAAATAAGGTAAAAATAGAAAATTAGGAATAATGAAGAAGAAAAAAATAAGTAGGCTTAACCCCTGTGATTAGACATTGCCTTTGTCTCTGAATTTTCTGGCATCTGGGATGTCTTAAGCTATATGGCAGTGGTTACTTAAAAAGAAAGTTGCTTGCCAATACTTCAAGGGAAACAAAGTTGTCCTAGAATAAATCTAAAGAAAGATTGTTTATAGCCTTTATTTTGTAGATAATTGTATAGAGCAAAAATTTATAGAAAATTTGGTAGCAATCATTCTCTCTTAATGATTTTAAGTAGAAGTCAAAGGCATAAGATAAAAGAACAATTAAGAATTTCACAAGAGACAAATCTACCGAGGACCAGATATGCAAAACTGGTGATAAAACCAGAAACCATATGTGAGGTATTTTTTTATTAAAGGTTACCCTTTGTGTATTGAAACTTAGAGCAGATATTCTTTTGTTTGCATGTAAAAGAGCAATATAGACCAAACATCTTAGTTCCTTATAAATTATCAGAAACTGCTAATATTAATTATATATTTGTTTTCAGGATCCTATGTGAAATGACAGGGAGTCCTTGTGATGATATATTAGGTGTCTCTTGAGAACAAAATTAGGAAACTGGGTACTAGCCAGAACCAGACCAAATTCCACTAAATAAATCAAAAGTTTTCATAACTAAACTCTTATACAAAATAAACCAGAAACTTATTTTAAAACACAATAATGGACCAGTCCTGAAGTTAATAGAATTTAAGCCACTCTATTATTTTGTCTCATTATGGCAAATACTAATGTTTAATATGGCTACCCTGAGCTTTTCCAAATATTAAGATCCTTCATGATCTGCTTCCTAGAAAAGAGGAAAGGATAGTTTCCAGAGGGTTTTCAGTAAGGTCTTAAAAAATTTTTACCTGGCATGTTTACTAAAATCCAAAATAAAGTATGCTATGACAGCCTTCCATACTGCCTGCCTCTTTTAATTTATTCCATTATCTGTTCCACTGAAGCAATGGTTGCATGATGAATCTGATGTCTCTACACTCTGAGCAGCATCAGCATTTGCACTGATCAAATACAGCTAGGGGAAATGCTTGGCCCTTGTCTTAGTCTCACTTCATCCTTCAGATAAAATTAGTTTGCTCACTGCTGTTATAACCCAACAATCATTTCCCATTTGATGAGGATACTTAGGAATTTAAAGCAAATGTGTAGAGATCTGGCCAAAGGGTTATATGGATCTTTAATCAGTATTTCAATAGTTGATGCCCTATAACCAAAATGAAGAATGACAGGCCATACTTCCCTACTAAAACATTCTTACCTTCCTTGTCTTTCTCTATAAACAGAGGTAGAGATGAACAAACAGAAATAAATAATAAAGAAAAAGAAATAACCCAAAGTAATAAAATAAGACATGAAAGGGGGTCTATCACCATGGACATCATGAAAATCGAGAGCTATTTTGAAATTTTACTACCTAAAAGATAGAAAAATCTAGAAGAAATTAATGAATTTCTAGACTCATACAACCCTCCTAAATCAGGTCAGAAGGAAATAATAAAGGAAAAAATAGAGAGTTTGAGATGTGTGAAACCACTAGAAAAACATACCCATACATACACAAACACACACACAAGATGAGCATATATTCTTGCCTCCTCTCTTTTCTCCCTTTCAACTTTTCTCTCTTAGACATAGATAAAACTAGAGAATAGACTCAGTTTTGTTGCACTTTGTTCAATAAGTTTTATACCCTTTGCCATTAATTTTGAAAAAGTATTCAAATATTTCATAGTACTTTCTCTCCCTCAAGAAGAATAAAGTAAAAATTCAATTCCTTTTTATTTGCATCTCTTGATTTATTCCTCTCTTGTTCAGTGTCCCATAGTCATGCTAAAATCTTGAATAAAAGTTGACATTTCTTCAGTATGCAAGGTGAAAAGAACTTCAAGAATACTGTGAAAACATTAAGCAATTAAATATCATAATATACACGGTGGTAATTTTAAAATTCTTTTGTTGGGAACATCTTCTACTCTGAATTTGAGGTGAAAAATTATTCACCCCATTATTTAGCAGTATGATATTTTGACTAACACTATTGGTTTGCTCAGAGAAACTCAGAGATCCCAAAATTCTAAGCCCTGTGGCCCAGCGGAGGGACACTCAGGTGTGAGAGCCCAGGTTCCACACCATCCAGAAGTTTCTGAATTCATCTAGACAGAGGCCAGGCAGCAGTTGGCCCTACCTACCTTGGAGGAAGAAAAAGCTTGTAGACTATATAATACACCAATAAAAGTATGAAAGTAATAATTATAAATAAAAGGAAATTCACTGAGGAGACCCTGATATTTTGATCACTCTATGTCCAACACCACTAATGAGATTTATAGCCTTTTTTAGGATTCACCTATAGACCTTAAAATCTGAAATTATATTTATAGTCAGTTCAGCATGCTATCATTAATTGACTGGACACAAATTTAATTTTCACTTACAAATAACAAACATCTCATGAAAGAAGAAGAAAAGGGACTGTGCATTATAATTGCATTAAATTCCTAGTATGGCCTCAATGTTTGATTGACCCACTTATAAAAATAGTGCTCCCAGAAGAAAAACAAACCATATTTATTCAGCCAGATTAAAATAGCCATCTTTTTTTGTTAGAGTTGAAAATACAAGGTAAACATGAGGGCTTCAAAAGAACGATTTTTTTTTAATCCCAACTAATAATACATCTCTTCAAACGTGTCAAACTACAAGAAAAAAATTAAAAAAAAAAACTATAAAGAAGGCAGACCCAATTCACATCAACCAGCCTCATTTTTCAAAGGTCTGTGCTGTCTGATTTCCATCTTCAGCATCACACTCGATTGGTAGCTTGAGCTCTAAAAATACCCTTCCCTGCCTCTTGTAACCAGCACTCCTAAATATTAGTATGTAATAAAGTACTTTGCTGTAAGATGCTGAAGCGCTTGTATTAACAGTTGTATCACTCACATGCTTGTATTTTGCAAAGCAACTTTCAACAAAATCTCAAAAGGCCTGGATTTTAACTTTGATGCTTCTGGAAGTGAGTCAGGGAGCTTGTTGAGCTGTTAAGAAAAAGCAGACATGGACTCTCCTCCAAATCCCTGAAGAGGTGGCACCCATCCAGCTCACAGATGTGCCAGATGTTTCCCTGCTGTGTTCCATGCACATGTAGATTTTGAGGTCACTGAGAATGACCACAGGCATCGTGGTGGGCGTGACTCAGGTGTCAAAATCTCCAAAGAATGGTCACTGGGATTTGGGAAAGGACCACAGTGAGGATTGGAGGTGTTAGAGCTGCACCACCAGACCAGAGCCCTGGAGCCTAAGGATTCATGTGAAACACATAATACCATGGGCAGGCATCCAGTATAAACAGCCTGGGAAAGTGGAAAGAGCCAGTCCCAGAAACCACCTGTGAAGGGGGAGGGAATGAGGTGGCAACCCCCTCCCCCAGAGACAAGAGGAAACAACATCCCATACAGTCTGTGTCCAGATGATGAGTCAGGGAGGAGGCGGAAATTTCCTAAGCGAGGATGTCAGAATCTCTATGATTAAAGTAAGTAGAGTTTGGAGGGAAGGGGAGTGAGTAGCTACATGCAGAAGAAGACACACAGAACAGTAAGGAAAGAAGTGCTCGGGGAAGGAGAGCTGGCCAGGGTTTACATTGGATGTCAGGGACAGGTGCTGTAGATTCGGTCTCACAGATCAGCGGTGGCTTAGGAAGCAGGCCTTATGATGAGAAACTGAACAGAAGCTATCTGAGTCTGTTGAGCTGCAGGGCTGCACTGCAGCAGTGCACAGAGGGAAGAGGTTGAGAGGCCCACTGTGTCCAGTGGCCAGAGGTGAAGGTGACCGAGGAGGCTGACAGGATCCCCCAGGTAGGGCCATAGTGGCCCACAGCTGCTTCCTAAAGTCAGTGTGGAAGATGACAGGGACTCACAATATCTTTTTTATTTTTTTGTGGTGGAGTATTGAATCTGGAGACATTGTACCCTCAGGCTATACCCCAGCCCTTTTTAAATTTTTGTTTTGAAACAGGGTCTTACTACGTTGCTGAGAGTCTGACTAAGTTGCTGAGACTTGCTTTGAACCTGTGATCCTCCTACCTCAGCCTCCCAAGTACTGAGATTACTAGTGTGTGTCCCAAGCCTGGCTCAGACACCTCTTCTGTTCAGAGTCATCTCTGGCCTATGCAGGATTGAATCTGTACTAAAGCTTTCTATGGGGACTCATATTTATATATTTATATCCTAATCCCCAACCCAGACATCTCTTCCACTACAAACTGTTTACTAAGCATCTCTTTGTAGATGTCTGTAGATGTTCTCTCCCTGATCAGGTAGTTCTTGCCACTAATACTGTAGCCTTTACTTTTTAGCCTAAAATAGGATTGTTGTGAAGATTAAATCAATGTGATGCTTAAAATGAGAAGAACGTAGTGAGCACAAAGGCTGAGAGATGGTATCTATGTCCAAAGAGACCAGAACTTCATGCTCCTTATCTTTGAATTCTCTGCAGTGCATTCTCAGTAAGTTTTGTTTGTATTCCATTACTTAGGTTTAACAGAAGAAGAATCCCAAAATTGTGTCTGTGTTGTAACAAAGAAACGCTTCGTTTTTGTTACGAAAAAAAAAGTGGAACACCGGTGCACCACTAACAAGCTGTCAGAAAAGTATGAAGGTAATTGACTTCCCTCCATGCCGCTGGTCCAGTGTGTCCTGTGGCTTCCTGCAATTTAAGCCTCATTTCACCTGACTGTTGTTTTTAAATTTTCGCTTATTTATTTGCCTCAGAACCCTGCATGTGGTAGGAGAGAAGGTGCAAAAAAAAATGTTGGCATTACTTAAAAGTAGAAAAGTAAAGGTTTTCTTTCTCTTCCTGAGACTGTTCAACGTAATAAACATTGTTTCTCCCATATGCAGAGCTTAGTATCAGGGATTAGGTAAATATGATTATGAACTAGACTTCCCTATTTAAAAACTTACAAAGTAAGGATGTAAATGAACAGTCATTAAAACTACACACTATCAACTGATAAGAGTCTAGAACAGGTTTGTTTTTTTTTTGGTTTGGGTTTTTGTTTTGTTTTGTCTTTTTGTTTGTTTGTTTTGTTTTTTATTTTTTGTGGTGTTAAAGATTGAACTAAGGAGAATTCTACTTCCAAGCTATACCCCTAGTCCTGTTTTTATTTGGAAACAGAATCTCGCTAAGTTACTGAGAGCCTCACTAAGTTGTGGAAGCTGGTTTTGAACATGAGAGCCTCCTGTCTCAGGCTCCCAAGTACTGGGATTATAGGCTACAAAAGTACCTCAGGCAGAAGAAAATGGGCTGATGGGAATCAAGATAAAAATATATCGGGTTTTCCAAAGCCAACATTATATTGAATGGGGAAAAACTGCAAGAATTTCCGCTACAGTCAGGAACAAGACAAGGATGCCCACTATCACCACTCCTTTTCAATATAGTCCTTGGGACTCTTGCTGCAGCAATCAGACAAGAGAAGGAAATCAAAGGAATTCACATAGGAAGAGAGGAATTAAAATTATCCTTATTCACAGATGACATGATCCTTTATCTGGAAGACCCAAAGAACTCAACCAAAAGACTTCTGGAGCTGATTGGCCAATTCAGCAAAGTCACAAGATACAAAATCAACCTAAAGAAATCAGTGGCTTTTCTTTATGCCAACAATGAATCCACAATGAAAGAAACAAAGAAAACAATTCCATTCACTATAACCTCAAAACCAATAAAATACCTAGGAATAAACCTAACACAAGATGTAAAAGACCTCTACAACAAAAACTATAAAACATTAAAGAAAGAAATTGAAGAAGACCTTGGAAGATGGAAAGATCTCCCGTGCTCATGGATAGGCAGAATAAATATCATCAAAATGGCCATTCTGCCAAAACTGATCTATAGGTTTAATGCAATTCCCATTAAAATACCAGTGACATTCTTCAGAGACCTAGAAAAATCAATCATGAACTTCATATGGAGAAAGAAAAGACCTAGAATAGCCAAAGCAATTCTCAATAATAAGAAACATACAGGAGGCATTACAATCCCAGACTTCAAACTATACTATAGAGCAATAGTAGTAAAAACAGCATGGTACGGGCACAAAAAGAGATATACTGACCAGTGGATTAGAATAGAAGATACAGAAACAAACCCACACATCTTTAGTCAATTAATCTTTGACAAAGGGGCCAAACACATACGCTGGAGAAAAGACAACCTTTTCAACAAGTGGTGCTGGGAGAACTGGCTAACCATTTGTAAAAAGATGAATCTAAACCCCTATATCTCACCAAACACAGGAATCAACTCAAGATGGATCAAAGACTTAGAAATTAGACCTGAGACTGTGAAGTTAGTAGAGGAGAGCATAGGTTCAACACTACAACATATTGGCACAGGCAGTAACTTTCTCAACAAAACCTCCAAAGCTCAGGAAATTAAAGCAAGAATAAACAAGTGGGATAACATCAAACTAAAAAGTTTCTTCTCATCAAAGGAAACTATCAATAACCTAAAGAGGAAGCCTACAGAATGGGAAAGGATCTTTACCAGCCACCATTCTGATAGGGGGCTAATATCCAGAATATACAAAGAGACTCTACACTAGCAAAACAAACAACCCAATCAAGAAATGGGCAAATGAACTAAATAGACACTTCACAAAAGAAGAGATAGAAAGGGCCAATAGATACATGAAAAGATGTTCTTCATCACTGGCCATCAGGGAGATGCAAATCAAAACTACACTGAGATTCCATCTAACCCCAGTCAGAGTGGCAAGCATAAAGAAATCAAACAACAAATGCTGGCGAGGATGTGGGGAAAGAGGAACTCTTTTACACTGTTGGTGGGAATGCAAACTAGTTCAACCACTATGGAGATCTGTGTGGAGATTCCTAAGAAAGGTGGGAATAGATCCACCATATGCTCCAGCTATACCACTCCTGGGTATCTTTCCAAAGGGGTTGAATTCAGAAAAATACAGCAACATATGCATACCTATGTTCATAGCAGCACAATTTGTAATAGCCAAAATATGGAACCAACCCAGATCACCAGCAACAGATGAATGTATTGCAAAACTGTGGGAAATACACACAATGGAATTCTATTCAGCCATAAAGAAGAACAAAATTATATCATTTGCAAGAAGATGGAAAGCCCTGGAGAACATTATGTTAAGTGAGATCAGCCAAGCACAGAAGAAGATACATATGTTTCCTCTAATATGCCCAAACTAGGAAACACAAAGGATACCAGTGGGACTCCAGATATTAGAGGGGAAATACTAGCTAAGTTTGAATGGAAAGATAGGAGAGGAGAAAGGCTGATCTTGATTAATGAGGGTCTACACCTGAACATGTGTAAAATTATGAATAAGACATGGTTAACCTGGACAACCATTGGTGGGAGGGGGGAAGGGAAAACGGGGGCGGGGGGGAGAGGGCACCAAATATAGTTTAAATGTATACTATTTATGTTCAATAAAAAATTGTTAAAAGAAAAACAATATATCGGGTTTTGTGAGCAGCACTATTTTGAGGCTATACACTAAAAATAGCAGAAGACTTGGACAAATAGAGAAAAAGAGAGAATCCAGGCCAAACTCCTGAAGAAAGAAGACACAGGTCAGGGTTTGCAGGATGATCTTCTGCCTTCCCAGACATTCAGCCATTGCCCTTGGGCTTTCACTCTTACCTCCTAATCCCCAACACAGACACCTCTCCTGATCTCCAACACCAGTCATCCACCAAGCAACTCTTCCTGAGTGCACCACTATGTTCTTTCCCTTATCAAGTGGCTACCACCACTAACAGTGTGGTCTTTCCTTTTGAGTCTAACAGGATTGTTTTGAAGGTTAAATGTGATGTTTATGGTGAGAGGAGCAGAGTGACCATCAGCTATTGGCTTCTCTTTGCTACCCTCTCCTTTAACATTCCCAATCTTGCTGAATGTCATTACCATCCACTATCAACTGAGCCAGTAGCCTGGGAATTGCCTCTGATTTTGCCTTCTTTCTATCCTCCAGACCCAATAAGTAACCATGTACAATCCAGTCTACCTCCTGGATACCTCAACAAGCTGTTGTCATCTCTTTCTTTTTGTGGACACACCCTCCGTTCATTGTTTCAGTGCTGTTACCTTGCCTTTTTTCAAGTCTGTCCTACACACTGCTGTAAGGGAAATATTTTCCATGGCAAATTTTGTTCATGAAACTCTCCTGCTTTAAACATGCCATGGTTTGACATGGCATTAAGGATAAGCTCCTGCTTCTCTCTCTGCAGGGCTAAACTTTGTGGCCTCTCCTGAACAAGTCACATTCTTGCCTGGGCCATGCCATTATAAATAACTCCTTATGGGCCTAGTGTGGTAGAACACGCTGGTAATACCAGTGCTTGGGAGGCTGAGATGGGAGGATCATAGGTTCACAGCCAGCTTCAGCAATTTAGTGAGGCTCTCAGCAACTTAGAGACCTTGTTTCCAAATAAATAAAATAAGGTTTGGGGTGTGACCCAGAGGTCGAAGGCCCTGATGGCCCTGATTCTAACCCTAGTAATACACACACACACACACACACACACACACACACACACACACACCTCCTTACTCTATGTAAACTTCTCTTATTCGCTTACTTTGCCTGACTGACTGCTACTCAGTTTCTCAGAGCAAATGGAAGGGGAATCACAATAGCTCCCCAATTTAAATATTACACTCTCATGAGAAAGATGGACAAGGAACAAATAAAAATATTATATTTACCATAATAATAATTTTTAAAATTTATTTTTTATGTTTATGTGGATAATATTAAAAATGACATATATTCAGACTGTGCTTGGTACCCTCTCCTCTCACCGTTTCCCCTTCCCCCTCCAAACAATGAGTGTCCAAGTTAACCTTGCTACATTCATACTTTTACACATATTCAGATGTAGGTCCTCCATTAATCAACCTCAGCCTTCTTTCTCTCCTATCCTTCATTTCTTGACAAGACCTCCAAAGCACAGGAAATTAAAGCAAGAATTGACAAGTGGGATAGCATCAAACTAAAATGTTTCTTCTCATCAAAGGAAAGCATAAAGAACCTAAAGAGAAAGCCTACAGAATGGAAGAAGATCTTTACCAGCCACCTCTCTGATAGAGAGCTAATATACAGAATATATGAAAAGCTCAAAAGGCTCTACACTGGCAAATCAAATAACCCAATCAAGAAATGGTCAACTGAACTGAATAGACACTTCACAAATGAAGAGATACAAATGGCCAATAGGTACATGAAATGATATCCAACATCATTAGCCATCAGGGAGATGCAAATCAAAACTACTCTGAGATTCCATCTAACCCTAATCAGAGTGGCAAGCATAAAGATATCAAATAACAACAAATGCTGGCGAGGATGTGAGGAAAGAGGAACTCTTTTACACTGTTGGTGGGAGTGCAAACCAGTTCAGCTGCTATGAGATCAGTGTGGAGATTCCTTAGAAAACTGGGACTAGATCCACCATATGATCCAACTATACCTCTCCTGGGTATTTGTCCAAACGGGTTGAAATCAGAGAACTAGAGTAACTGTGCATACCCATGTTTATAACAGCACAATTCATAATAGCCAAAATATGGAACCAACCTAGATCTCCATGAACAGATGAATGGATTGCAAAATTATGGGAAATACACACAAAGGAATACTACTCAGTTATAAAGAACAAAATCATGTCATTCACAAGAAGATGGAAAGACCTGGAGAATGTTATGTTAAGAGAGATCAGCCAGTCACAGAAAGAGAAGGGACACATGTTTTCTCTAATATGCCCAAACTCGGAACTATGAGGAATACTAGGAACTCCAGATAATGGAGGGGAAACCTCAGCAAATAATAAAAATTTTTAAATGAAGCATGCAGATGGTTTATAATAACAAATGTTTGGGTTATGCATAACCAAAATGAAAACTGTCTTGACAACTACATTCTTACAATAGCAAAAAGTAAAAGAAGGCAAAAAGAAACACAGCAGGCAAAACAGACAATTTAATAATATAAATCAGGAATGGATGCAGATTCCATAATAGCTTATCATGCAGTAAAGTGTTTTAATAAGAATATTAATTCAATAAATCAAGAGCTCAAAGATAAAAAGATTTAATACAAGAATTAAAGGAAAAGGAAGATTTCAAATCTAAAGTACAAAAACAAACGTTGAGCAATGTCACCATTATAATTATGAACAAATCTGTTACTGCAAGTACAAAATATAATTTTATGAAAATAAAATGAATAATCATATAAAATTCAGATATTATTAAGGAAAATCTAATGAAAGTAGAATTATAAACATAGTTTTTGTTTGTTTGTTGTGTGTGTGTGTGTGTGTGTGTGTGTGTGTGTGTGTGTGGTACTGGGGTTCCTGGAAGCCCTTCTACTTCCGGGCTATACTCCCAGACCTAATTTTACATTTTTAAATTTTATTTGGAAACATGGTCTCCTAAGCCAGTGCACGCAGCTGGCTTCGAACCTTCACGATCCTCCTGTCTCTGCCTCCCAAGCATGGGGATTACAAGCGTGCGCCACCACACCCGGCATAAACATAATTTAATACATAGAAATTAGAAATTAGAGATCCCAATAAATGGAACAAAAACTATATTAAAAAAATACACTATAGATAAAATGACACTAGATGGATGTGGTGGAACATGCCTATCTCAGCTACTTAGAAGGCTGAGGCAAGAGGATCACAAGTTCAAAGCCAGCCCAGGCAGCTTAGCAAGAATTTAAGTCAAAAAACAAAAATAAAAAAGCTGAGACTGCACCTCAGTGATGGTGCCTCTGGATTCAATCCTCAGTACCAAAAAAAATCTCTAAAATAAATGAAGAAAAAATTTTAACTATATGTATAGTTACATATAGTTATATGTATATGTATATGTTCAAGTATGCAACTTCAAAGTAAATCATGGTTAATTTACTAAATTCAAGATTTTAAAAATGAATTCTACAAGTATTTTGACTGAAAACCATAACAGCAACAAAATCTGGCTATATTCAGACTATTCAATAACAAAATTCCATATAACAAGAAAATTTTTAAAAATCTACAAATTTCTGTAACAAGAAAAAAGTTTTTCATATGGAAAAATAAGAAGACTATCTCAGAAAAATGAGAGATTTCTGATATTATATATTCTTGAGTTCTTACTTGACAACTTCAAAATCCAAGTAACAAGAGATGAATGAAAAAAATTGGAACAATTCACATGTTCAAAGATAGCTTTTTTTTTTTTTTTTTCTAAAATGGAACTCAGCATATCTGTCAACTCTCCATTGCTTCTAGGTGTTTAAAAAACATATAACTGCCAATGTAATGCAGCCTAGTCCCTCTGGGCTTCAATTTTCAACTTTCAATCGAATGCAAGATTCCCTCACTTATTTCCTTTGTTGCTTCCCAGAGATAACCTGTGTGTGTGTGTGTGTGTGTGTGTGTGTGTGTGTGTGTGTGTGTGTGTAAAGTGTGTGGGTGTGGGTGTGTAGGTGGGTGTGGGTATATACAGATGTTTGGACAAAGGATTGGGTACAGACTAGCATCAGAGAAAAATGAAAGCTTTATTAGCATGTAGGCCTTTGCCTTTGCTGGCCTCAGCTAACATGTCATTTGCCTGCATTGGGCTTCACTGATACACTCTGGCACCCATTGCCAAAGTTGCTGGTCCTGCCTTGCTTGGCCTTTGATTACTAGGTTCTTACTCTGAATGTTCCTCATGCTGCCCAACATCAGGCCCCTTGTATCTATGCCTCTTTCTCTCTCTCTCAAGACTTCCTCACCTACCTTTATTCAGGGAACTCCTGACTCTCTTCAGAAGTGTGAAAGCTTTTAAAGCAAACCAAGGAACCACTCATGCGGGTGCCAGACTGAATATAAAATATTCTCTACAAGCCTCACCATTTTTATTAAATAAAGAAAATTTAAGTACAAATATACATGAGTTTCTATCAGATTTCTCTTGTACCATGATCACTCTCAGAACTCTGCTCAAAACAAATCCTAGACCTGCAGTGAGTAATTCTACAAACTCTAAAACATCATTACCACATGTCTAATCTTCTCCATTTTCCCACTGCTCAAAAATTTTTTTTCCTTTTGAAAAGGAAAGAGGCTCTTAATGTCATTATATGTTTTTTTTTTCATTTTGTGATATTATAAAAAAATTCTGAGTTGAATCCTAGCAGATTTGGCTCTTGATATTCCAAGTCAAGCATAAAAATCTCAAGAATCCTTTTTTCTCTCAAGAGCCCAGCCCTTGACATTGAAAATTGTGGCCTTCAAATCTACGATTTCTGCCAGAATTATAAAAGTACACCTGCCAGTTCAAAACACAAAGTTCTACTCTTTTTTTCTCAGTCTTCTCTAACTGGAAGCTGCACATGCAAAAGCTTTGACGCAGCTTGAATTATGAGAGGTGTAGTAGAGACAGAGCTTAAACACACACAGAAGTTAGTATTGGATCTTAGGCATTCTTACCGCCAAGCTCACCCCGATTTTATGTGTTTATTTGGAAACAGGGTCTCACTAGGTTGCTGAGAGCCTCACTAAGTTGCTGAAGCTGGTTTTGAACTTGCAATCCTCCTGTCTCAACCTCCCAAGTACTGGGATTACAAATGTGTACTAGGGTCCATATTGTATATTTCTCTCTCCTTGTACATGGAAGATTATCAACAATTTCTTATTGATGACAAATTGCTTAAATTTAAAAAAAATGGTGAAGGTAAAATAATACGAAGGAACATATATTTGTCTATTTCTATCCTTGAGCCTGTTCAATTAAGTAATTGAACTCCCAAATTTTCAAATCCATAATAATTTTTAAATTACTTTGAGATGATATACCTATTACATATACACTTCCTAACAAACGGAATAAATGTATTATTTAAAAAATATTTTTAGAAAATTGTAGAAGAGAGTTTGGATGGAATAAAAAAATTTTAGTCTCTCATAGTCATGGCTGCATATGCTTAGAACAAAACTTATTATTAATAAGTCCCTATTTCATATAAACTTTTTGAAAATTTTTACATGAACATTTAATATTTTTACTTGATCTTATGCCTCAGTGTAGCTTTCTACTACTCACATCTTTTTTTTATTAGTTAAAGTTACCATCGGTTAGTAGCAATTAATTTGAAATTTGAATAAAATATCTTATATGGTTAAATGGTTATATGGTTCCTCTAAGCATAAATTTCCAAACTTATTTGGTTTACTGCCATCTTTTTAGGGAAAAAAAAACATTACTTTCAGCACCCACTCCTGTAAATCAGCATTTTTTAAGTGAGTAAATAGAAAGATCCAGTGACAAATTTTTGCATTCTTTTATGTATCTAAATTTTTTTCCAGTGGCCACCAGGGGTGGTATTTCTCACTTTGGAAATCTATGCACTAAAGAAACATTGTGCCAACTCTTAACCTGAGATTTATTTTTTCCTTTTGGGTAAAATGTGTTTATCCTTTAAAATGCTCTTAAAAGCATCATATCATCTATTATCTGTAACTGGATGTTTCTGGCATGGTAATCAACTGATTGGATACGAGAAGTATGTGGTTTATATTCCAGGGGCCCACGACCTGGGCTAACGTAAATCCAAAGCTGGAGGGTTGGCCTTAAACAATAAAGGACAAAGTAGTCAAGAGCTAGGTTATGTTTCCATCCCAGAGATGCCTCTTACTAACCATGTGTTCCAGGACAAATTACTTTCCACCTTTAAACTAAATCTACATTTAAACTAAAAGCTACTAAATGTCTACTTCTCCGAGTTGTTATGAAAATTATGTAAGACAATGTGTGTAAAGTCCCTGGCAGATACCATGTGCCAAATAAATGGTAGTGCTGGCACTTTATCATCTCTCCCATGTTAAACTCCCTCTGGGGATGAGGTGTGTTTCTTCTCTTGCTTTATTCACTTAACTCTACTCATTAGAGCTACAAGATGGCACCACCCATTTCTCGCTCCTATGTAAAGATGCATTTCTTGAGAGGACGAATTTTCAATAAAATTAAGTGGGTAATTTTCTTGAAACTCCTTGCAGGTTCATTTTTGCAAGGAGCAGAGAAATCCATATCCCTGGTTCGAGGTGGGAGGAGTGAATATGCAGCAGCTTTGGCGTGGGAAAAAGGGAACTCTGGACCAGAGGAGAAAGTGTTTTCTGAGTGGTTAGAATCAGTGAAGGAAAATCCTGCTGTGATTGACTTTGAGGTAAGATTAAAATGTGTAAAGGGTAAGAGAGTTAAAGGAATTTCAAGCAGCCCAAATTGCATTCTACACTATTCCTTTACCATTTTCTGCTCAGATGATAAAGGAAATGTGTTTCTTTAATATGAATGCACAACGTACCTTTTTTTTAAAAAAAAAAAAAGAAAGGAAGGAAGGAAGGAAGGAAGGAAGGAAGGAAGAAAGAAAGAAAGAAAGAAAGAAAGAAAGAAAGAAAGAAAGAAAGAAAGAAAGAAAGTTCCATTGTACTTCTTTGGCTTTGGCTATTCAAACAAGTATTCTGGTACAGCATTTAGGATTCCTAACGTGCTGTAATCCTGGGAAAGGGAATTTAGTAAGTAAAAAGGCCCAAATGTACCAGCAGTCGTACTCTTCATCTCCCCATGGGTACAATAAATTTAGTTTCTGTGGCTTCCTTGCAAGTCTTTATTTGATGAACACTCCTAAATTTTCACTTAGAGCACTGTCGATAAATAGGATTTTAGATCCATTTGACTTCCTGTTTCTGTCATCATTGATTCAGTGTACCAGTTTCATATTTGCTGTAATTACATTAAGTGTTGTTTTTGTTATTTAAGTAACACTTTGCGCCTGTATCAGTCATATACCATTTAGAATCTGTTTTGCATATAACAGTACTGCATTTTAAAAGGCCTCCAAAGGAACTATTATGTTTATTTCATTCAAATGAAGATAAAGGCGTTCAATCATTATGAAAATGGAGACATTTACATGCAGCGAGAAAATATATTGAACACAACAGGGGATGGCAGGAAAATGAGACCTAGCTGCCCATCTGGGCACTTTTAAGTCATATACTAGATGGACATTTCTTTGGGATTTAAAAATGGTAATAAAATAAGCACTGTTTTTCTTGTGCTGGTGTTAACTCCATTCTTTGTTACTGTAATTTTTCCATTCACCCTACTGACAAATCTCTCTCTTTCTTTCTCCCACTCCACATTTTCTCATCTGGCCCCATCAAAAGGCAATACTGTCCTGAGGAAAACAAAGAATGAGGAGAGCCTTTCTTTATGCTCTCTAGATTTTTCTTTCTTTATCTTCTCTAGATTTTTCTGCACAAATCAAACATAATGAGGCTTCAGTAGAGCATTAAGGAGCTACTTAATTCTCCGGCACCTATCTCAGCTCTTTGGTGCATGCCTTTGGTACTCAATAAATGGCACCATGCAAGACCAAAAAGCAACACCCTGCATATGGCTTCCTTCACTTTAGAGCTGCAGGAAAGTGTGATTGCACCTGACCTCAGGTACAGGGCTCTTCTCTCCAGACTCAGTCGGGAGCTGCGCTGTATTCTACAATAATTTCTTGGAAGCGCTAGATTTTTCTAGGCCTTGCCTCTCACTCCGTGAGATGAAAGCATATTGTTAAAGGGGATGTGACTGGACCTCCTCTCTAATATCTGTTCTTAGCTTGCTCCCATCATGGACTTGGTAAGAAACATCCCCTGTGCAGTGACAAAGCGGAACAACCTAAGGAAAGCTTTTCAAGAATATGCAGCCAAGTTTGACCCTTGCCAGTGTGCTCCATGCCCTAATAATGGCCGCCCCACGCTCTCAGGGACAGAATGTCTGTGTGTGTGCAAGAGCGGCACCTACGGAGACAACTGTGAGAGGCGGTCTCCAGATTATGAATCGAGTAAGTATTTGTAATTTACTGTTTGTAATATACCTTCTCCCCCAAAGGATGTGGCAGATTGGTTAATTAAAAGAAAACAAGGCTTATTAGCAACCACAAAGAAAATAATCCTTCAAAATATTAGGCTCTAGCTGAGAATGGTGATGCTCTCCTGTAATCCCAGGAATTGGGAGGATGAGACAGGAGAATCATAGAGGCAGCCTCAGCAGTTTAGGAAGACTATATTTCAAAATAGAACATTAAAATAAAAATAAAAAGTGGTGGGGTGTAGCTCAGATGTAGAATACCTTAAGTTCAATCACCAGTACCAGAAAAAAAAAAAAATGCTCTAAAGTCAAACCCTACTATAAATTTCAGCCATAACCTATCAGCTCTGTGATGTTGGAAAAGTTGTCTCACCTCTCCATGCCACAATCTTGTCACCCATAAAGTGAGGACAATACTAGTATCTACCCAAGTATTAAAATATCTATCTGTATGTTTTATAATGCATATGCGAGCCAGGCGTGGTGGCGCACGCTTGTAATCCCAGCATTCGGGAGGCTGAGACCTGGAGGATCGCGGTTCGCGGACAGCCTCAGATACTTAGTGAGGCCCTTTGCAACTCAGTGAGACCCGGTTTCAAAATAAAGAATAAAAAATAGGGCAGAGGGTGCAGCTCGGAGGTCGAATGCCCCTGGGTTCCATCCCCAGACCCGCAAAAAAAAAAAAAAAAAAAAAATGCATATGCATTTGTGTAGCATAATATCTGTAATATGAAATAAATAAAATAAAACATGTCATAAGATAAATATATAATACTTTATTATAAACTTTTACATATAATATTGGAGGATACTTTTGTAATAAGGGTTAAATTAAGTCACAACCAAAGTTTTCATACAAAGTTACCTCAAATTCTATTAAAATGCTCATATTTATACATATACAATATGTGTATGTATGTACATATATATATGTATATATTTACTGACAGTGAAAAATGATTCATAATTGTTGACATTTTATTAATACTTGTGGGAACAAGAAAGGGAAACCAGGTGATATATCAGACACTTCTATAAGTATTTCTATTCATATGTGTGGTACTAGGGATTGAATTTAGGGGTTTCTACTTTTGAGCTCTACCCCCAGTGCTATTTATTTTTTTATTTGGAAACAAGGTCACCCTCAGTTGCTGAGAGCCTCACTAAGTTGCTGAGACTGGCCTTGAACCCACAGTCCTCCTGCCTGAGCTTTCCAATTACTGCAATTACAATCCTGTGCCACTATACACAGGTTAGTTATTCATTTTGATTCTCAATTTAACCCTATACTATTACACAAAGTAGCTTACACAGCTTCACAGTGGAGAAGCCGGGTTGGCCTGGTGCAAAGCCCAAATTCTCACAATGACAGATGGTTCTTTCTCTCTTCCAGATGCAGTAGATGGGAACTGGGGCTGCTGGTCTTCCTGGAGCACCTGCAATCCTACTTACAAGAGATCTAGAACCCGGGAGTGCAATAACCCTGCCCCTCAACAAGGAGGGAGCCGCTGTGAGGGGGAGGAACATCAGGAAGAGGACTGCACATTTTCAATAATGGAAAATTTGTAAGTTGGGGAAATTCTCGAGGTTTTTCCCATTTAATATGATGTTGGCTGTGGGCTTATTGTAGATTGCCTTTACAATGTTGAGGTATGTTCCTTCTATTCCGATTCTCTGTAGTGCTATTATCATAAATGTTGGATTTTATCAAATGCTTTTTCAGCATCTACTGAAATGATCATGTGATTTTTGTCTTTGGTTCTGTTTATATGATGAATTACATGGATTGATTTTCGTATATTGAACCAGCCTTGTATCCCTAGGATGAACCCTACCTGGTCATGGGTATGATTTTCTTGATGTGGTTTTGAATGCATGTTGCTAGTATTTTGTTTAGCAATTTGCATCCAAGTTCATCAAAGATATAGGCCTGTAGTTTTCCTTCCTTTAACTGTCTTTATTTGGTCTTGGTATTAATGTGATGTTGGCTTCATAGAATGTATTTGGGAGAGTCCCTTTTTTCTATTTCATGAAATAGACTGAGGAGTACTGGGATTGCCTCTTCTACAAAGATTTTATAAAATTTACTTGGTAAATTATCTGGTCTTGGGCTTTTTTTTAATGGTAAGCTCTTTATTGCTGTTTCAATCTCTTTGATTGCTATTTGTTGGTTTAAATTTTCTATATCTTCTTGACTCAGTATAGGCAGGTGGTATTTATCTAAAAAGTTGTCAATTTCCTCCAGATTTTCCATTTTGTTGGAGTATAGTTTTTAAAAGTAGTTTCTGATAATCCTCTGGATTTCTACAATGACAGTAATGATATCTCCTTTTTCATATCTTATGTTCATAATTTGGGTTGATTCTCTTTCTCCTTTTTTAATTTTTTTTGGTTTGGTTGGCTATTGTTAATTTTTTCGAGAAACCAGCTTTTAGTTTGGTTGATTTTCTGTATTTTTAATGCTCTACTTCATTAATTTCTGCTCTGATTTTAATAATTTCCTGTTTTTTATTGGCTTTGAGGTTAGATTGTTCCTGTTTTTCAAGGGCTTTGAGGCATGTCCTTAGGTTATTTATTTGAAGATTTTCTGTTTTTCTTATGTGAGAATTCAGTGCTATAAATCTTCTTCTTAATACCGCCTTCAAAGTGTCCCGGAGGTTTTGATATGCTATTACCACTTCTCTTTAATATAGTACCTGAGACTCTAGCCAAAGCAATAAGGCAAGAAAAGGAAACCAAAGGAATACAAATAGGAAAAGAAGAACTCAAACTTTCACTATTTGCAGATGACATACTACACTTAGAAGACCCAACAAACTCAACCAAAAGGCTTGTAGAATTTATGGACAAATTCAGCAAAGTATCTGCATACAAAATTCAATCTTAAAACATCAGAAACTTTTTTGTATACCAACCATAAATCCACTGAAAAAGAAATCCAGAAAACACTTCCACTCAGGATTTCCCACAAAAAATAAAATACTTAGGAGTAAATTTAACCAAGGAAATAAAAGACCTCTACAAAGAAAATTATAAAACATGGAAAAAAGAAATTGAAGACCTTTGAACATGGCAAGATCTTCCATGTTCATGGATAGGTGGAATAAATATTATCAAAATGGCCATACTTCCAAAAGTGATCTACAGATTCAATGTAATGCCCATTAAATTACCAAGATTATTTCACAAAGACATAGAAAATCAGTCCTTAAATTCATTTGGAAAAAAAAACCTGGATAGCCAAAGTATTTCTCAGCAACAAAAACAATGCAGGAAGAATCACAATAACTGACTAAGTATACTGCAAAGCTATTGTAATACAAACAGAAAGATACTGGCACAAAAACAGATACATAGACCAATGGAGCAGAATAGAAGACTCAGAAACAAACCCACACCACAGCCAATTGGTTTTTTACAAAGGGGCCAAAGACTTACACTGGAAAAAGATAGCCCATTCAATAAATGGTGTTGGCAAAACTGGTTAACCATATGCAGAAAAATGAAACTTTCTCACCTTGCACGAGTCAATTCAAGATGGATCAAATACTTTGAAATTAGATCAGAGACCTGAGGCTCCTTGAAGAGGGCATAGTTCCAACACTGCAACACATAGGCACAGATAAATACTTTTTCAACAAGACCCCAAAGGTACAACAAACTAAAAGGCAAATCAATGCACGGGACTGCATAAAATAAAGAGCTTCTGTACAGCAAAGGAAACTATCAAGAACCTCAACCGAGAGCCAACAGAATGGGAGAAGATTTTTGCCAGGTACTCCTCTGATAGCAGACTAATATCTAGAATATACAGAGAACTCAAAAAACACAGCACTAAGAAAACAAATGACCCAATTAAAAATAGGCAAGTGAATTAAATAGATATTTCATGAAGGAAGAAATTCAAATGGCCAATAAATGCATGAAAAAATGCTCAAGAATGGCAATCACAGAGATGCAAATCAAAACTACCCTGAGATTTCACCTAACTCCAACTAGAATGGCAATCATTCAAAACACAAACAACAACAAATGCTGGTGAGGTTGTGAAGAAGTGGGAACTCAAAAACATTGTTGGTGGGATTGCAAATCAGTTCAAACCCAGTATGAAGAATCCTCAGAAGAAGAATGGGAAAAAACTTACCATTTGATCCAGCAATACCACTTCTGGGTATCTACCCAAAAGAAAGGAAAAAAAACTATCAAACTAATACATGTGTATCTTTGTTCATCGCTGCACAATTCACCATGGCTAAACTATGGAACCAGCCAAGATGCCCATCAACAGATGAATGGATTACAAAACTGTGGGATATTTACACAATGGAATTTTACTCAGCCATAAAGAAAAACACAATTCCATCACTTACAGATAAATGGATGAAATTGGAGGACATTGTGCTAAGTGAGATTAGTCAGTCACAAAAAATAAGAAATCAAATGGTCTCCCTAATATGTGAATGCTAGGGAGAAATGGGTAACAGGAGGAACTATAGATGAAGAAAGAGATCTAAAAATCTTAAAAGATCTTAAAAGAGATTTAAAAATTTCCTATTTTAATAATTTGCTCCTCTAGAGCAAATAAAGCAACCTAACTGAGGGGACAGGAGAGGGGAAGAGGGAAACTCTCTAAAGCACATGATGTACTTAAACATATCAAAGTCAATCACTATGCCATGTATAGGAAGGAGGGAATGGGGCAGGAATTAGATAAAGGCTAACTGGATGATGTGTACATGTATGTCTCCACCATCTTTTATCTCATTCAGATGTATGACTACAATGCACCAATAAAAACTAAATAAATAAAAGCAAAAAATTTAAAATGTCAATAGTTTAAGAGAAAACACTTATTTTTAAACTCTAAAACAACAAAAAGAGAAAAATTTTAAGTTGAGCTAAGATGGAAAACTGGGTCATTTCCTCTACTAACATATGATTCAGATACTCATATCTTACTGCTAGGTAAAGAAATAATTAGAATAGTATCTATGTCAACAGTATATTAGCGAGACACTCAATCTATTACTCTTATCTAAGTAATTTTTCTCTTTAATTTGTATATATGTATATAATATGTACTCATAGAGATTATACATATGCATAAACATGTTATCTCTCCCTTTTAGTGGGCAGCCATGTATCAGCGATGATGAAGAAACAAAAGAGGTGGATCTTCCTGAGATAGAAGCAGACTCAGGGTGTCCTCAGCCAGTTCTTCCAGAAAATGGATTTATCTGGGTTAGCATGCTGACCTTCACTTTTGGTTTGGAGTTCAAAAAAGAGAACTTAGAAAGAATGTATTTTCTTTTCAATGGCGTTATCCTTTTCCTATTTTAATAATCTTCTGTTGACATTAAAAATACAAAGTAAGATTTATACATGCCTGACCACTCTCATCCTGAGCTCCCTGCAGATGTCTTCATACCTGGTTGTTAAATGAAAGGACAGAAAGTTGTTTGTGTTCTTTGATACCACTTAGTTCAAAGGATGATGGTGTAATTGTGTGGGTAGAGAATAGACTTTATCCCAGCATTTTTGGAGGCTGAGACAAGAGGATTATGGCTCATAGCCAGCCTCAACTACTACTTAGTGAGGCCCTTTGCAACTTAGGGAGACCTTTTTTCAAAATAAAGAATAAAAAATGAAGCTGGGGATATAGCTTGGAGGTAGAATGCCCCTGGGTTTCATACCCAGTACTGCACACACACAAAATGTAACTTTAGCATAATATAAGTTTGGATTATTTATAAGAATCTGAAACTAAGTCCAGTTGTTTATTTCAAAATATAAACAAACTAATTTTTTTTATTTCAGGCATGTTACCAGAAAGATAAACTATATTTAGGTATAATCTGTAATTGGAGGCACTGGGTTTGTGTTGTCTTTTTAAGTTGGAAACTGTAGAGTCCTTAAGCAGTCAATATAATCGTAATGTGCCTTTTAATTTCATCTTTCTTATGAAGCCACATGTGCTTCTAATACTTACTGTCAGGTTTGTGGCTTTAGAAATAAACCTTTCAGGAGATACATAATACTTAAATTTGATTACATAAGGCATGCTCCCTATTTAATTTACCTCTCTTTCTTTCTTTCTTTCCTTCTTTCTTCCTTTCTTCCTTTATTGCGGTATTGAGGATGGAACCCAGGGTTATTCTATCTCTGAGCTACACCCCCAGCTCTTTTTATTTTTTAGTTTAAAACAAGGTCTCACTAAGATGCTGAGGGTCTCACTTAGTTACTGAGGCTGTCCTTGAACCAACTAGCCTCCTCTCTAAGCCTCCCAGGTACTGGGATTACAGACATACATACACCAATGAGCCTTGTTTTGTCATTCAAATTTTAAAAACACATGAAGGCTCTACACAATGATTCATGATTATTATAACTCCTTTTATAATATTAATTTATTTGTGCCTTAGTCTATTTATTGCTGCAATAACCAAATACCACAGACTGGTTACAAAAAAGAGGCTTATTACCTCAAACAAAATTCTGGAGCTGTGAAGTCCAAGAGTGTGGCATTGGTCCCTGCTGAGGGCTTTCTGCTGTGTCAGAACATGGCTGAAGAGGAAGTGAGCACACACAGGCAGCGGGAGAAAGGGTGGAGCAGAACCTGTCCTTTTATCAGTAGCATTAGTCCATGCATGAGGGCACACCCTTGACCTGAACACCTCTCTTGTTGCAAATGATAACTAAATTTCCATGTGAGTTTTAAGAGGGACATTCAAACCAAAGCAGTGTGTTGATGTTTTTAAGAAATAAACTTGCTCCTTCATTTATTTTGCTCTTTATCAAAGACCTGATCTGTATCTGCTAATAGATTTTACTCAAAAGTATAACAACTTAAATTTTTCCTAATGAACAATTTCTGGCTTTGAAAGAATCAAACCTCCCCTTGTATGGATTTAAACAGAGGCAGTTATGACTAACTGCAGGCTAGAACTATGATATTACTGAACATGAGGATGTTTATTCAGTGCTCAGGACACAGTCCTCCCTCTATAGACAAGTGAAAGTGACTTTGGGTAAGGTTTCTTTGTTCAGCTGGCTTAGCAGGTGTGTTGGTCTAAACTTGATAGTTGCAATAGGAACTTATAGGTAACTTCTTCATAAGACGAATGGAAACAAATGTTCACGATAATAATTTATTTCAAGAGGAATTCACACACAAAAATAATGTATAGTCTTTGAATAAAATATCTAAATTATTAATCCTATCCATTAGCCCTTTTCCCTAGAAAACAAAGACACAATAGTAATAACCAATAGTAAGATAGTCTTTTTATATCCAGGAAATTAAGAATCTTCTAGAAGACAAGTTAAGTCGCGTGGCCAAGTAACAACAAAAGTTGATGTTTGTGCTTTCACCTATCTTAAAAATCCCAATTTCAATTCTGAGATAATAACTTCCCAATCGATTCTTGGTCCTCTTCTTGGTAAAAGAAGAGAGTACTGCATCACTACTCCACCCCGGGAAGAATAGTGTTTTGCAAAGTTTCAAGGAATTAGTAAGACCCCTGTCAAGATTCAGGAGACAGAGATATGGTTTTGAGGTTGCCACTCAGGCGTCAGAGATGTGCATCCCCATCTCCGTGCCTTTAAATACAGAGCCCTACAAAAATAGAACTTTTACAAGTTGCCTTCAGATTTGAAAGAATGGTATAAACTTCATGAAGCTGGAGAAGCCAAGGCAGTTTTCACAGAAGATGTTTTGTTTGAGTTGTATCTCAAGAGAAAGGAAGAGAGGAGGTATCAGTGACAGACAGAACAGCCAAGTGAAGACATTAGTCACCAAAGAGAATATTATTTTCAAAGAATGACAGTCAATTTGTTTCACTAGAGCATGGGTTCTATGGTAGAAAATAATAGTAAGTGATGATGGAAAAGTAGGTTAAAGCTAATACTTTAAACTAAGAACTATAACACTCGTTTTTATTTTGAAAATGGATTTATTAATTTTTCTGGCAGTGCTGGTTAAAATTTTTAGTAAGTCCCCTGTGTGATAATAGTTGCCCTTTACCCATTAATTAGGAAAATATATAATGACCCATGGTTATTAGGAAATGAGAAATATTTTTAAAAGATTTGTAGTTCATTAGTCACAATAATAACTACGTTTATCTGCTTTATATGTAGGATACCTTATTCAATTTATAATCACAACACAAAGTAAGTACGTAGCTTTTCTACTCTAGGAATAGTACAAAATCTAATATATAGTGAGGAGCAAGTTTTTAGGTATAATGTATATAATCAATTAAGAATAGGAATAAGGAAAACAGACTCAAAGAATAACCAGATGGAAAGTTTTCCTGTAAGAGATAAAAAATGCTATGAACAAAGATAGTGATAATGAAGAAGAAAAAGAGGGACCTAGATGTATGGCTGCAATGCACCAATAAAAATCTAAAAAAAAGAACAGGAGGTATTTTGGAGCATAATTTGAGAAGACTGTGACTGAGTAGATAGATGATGGAGTAGACGAAATCCAGATGATCCTGAGATCATTAGAGACTCTTATTCATAGCATTAATAATTGTCTATTTTAATTTTAGAATGAAAAGAAACTATACTCAGTTGGGGAAGAAGTTGAAATTTCATGCCTTACTGGATTCAAAACTGTTGGATACCAGTACTTCCGATGCTTACCAGACAGGACCTGGAGGCGAGGGGATGTGGAATGCCAACGTGAGAACTGGGTGAACGTTTTGTGTGATTACTCTGCAGGATGAGTGAGCTCAATATAAATAGAGGAAAATCACACCCTCGGATAAGCACATTTTACTATTTTTTAGTCACTGTGGTGAAAAGACTTAGTGAAGCAGTAAATATGGCTCATTTGCCAAAATTAGATTTCAAAACAACTCCATATTGCAATTCTCCTGCATATCAGTTTCATATGCACAGCACTGTGAAGCATGCTCTTAGAAAGAAATCCAGGAAGTCTGCAAACTGTCTCTAACCACAGACATCTGCCTTGTCTGATGTAAAAATTGGTGAGTCCCAAGAAGATGATACGTAGCTTCTTTTTGTATAGAAATGGGTTATGTGGCATGCAGTTGTCTCCAGGACCCTAACCATTGGAGCATATTGACATTGTTTGCTGAGGAGACTGAATGAGATTGTAGGCCCTGTACATACTCTACTACAGTAAACACTGAGATTCAAAAAGGCTCAAATGGGGACCCCAGGAACTTATTATGGGACTCCTTGAAGAAGAGTGGAGACCAACATCAGTTAGAATGACCTACTTCTATGTCACTCACAATGTAGTAACTTGCTTTGGGAAAACCCAAAAAGTAGAAAAGGAAAAAAGGAAAAGTAGTAGTTTCTTGGAAGGAAAAGAAGGTCACAATGAAAGAGTGAAAGTTGTCTATGTCTGGAGCCACTTCTTAGCAAAGGAGCCTCAGATAACAGAACTCAAGGGGGATTTTCAGTAGAGTTGCTGAGGGGATACTTGGAATCCTTAACCTTGAGGTCTCATGATCAAGCAGAGGTGCCAACACTGAGAAAATGTGGTAAATCTTATTAACATCACCTTTTGAGTTATATGAAATCTGCCTATATTTGTTGAGTGCTCTGTTCAGACACTAATCATGACTGAAATATTGCTCTCCTCCAGGGACTGGGTGCCTCAAGCCGGTTGTGCGGGAACTCCTGGTGCTCACACCCTTTCAGACAGTATACAAGATTGGTGAATCCATTGAGCTGACCTGCCCCAAAGGTTTTGTTGTCTCCGGGCCATCAAGGTACACATGTGAGGAGGGTTCCTGGACACCACCTATTTCAGACTCACTCACCTGTGAAAAAGGTGAGTAGCAGCTCAGGAGTGGGGATTCTAATAAGGTCTGGCTCCCCAGGAGTGGTAATAAAGGATCTATAGCAATGCTATTTCTTAACATTTTTCTGGAGGCAGAGAGCAGAAGTTTCCACTGGAAAGCTAGGTCATATCTCCCTGTAGAGGTGATATGGTCTAATAAATGATTAACCAGTGGATGTTTTCAAATTTATAGAGTAGGTTAAATTTTCTTTGTAAAACTTTGATATTTAGGAGTTGAAGATCAGAATTGATCATATAGGCCAGGCATTGTGCATGCTTGTAATCTCAGCATTTGGGAGGTTGAGACAGGAGGATCATGGTTTTAGGGTAGCCTCAGCTATTACTTAGTGAGGCCCTTTGCAACTCACTGAGAACCTGTTTCAAAATAAAGAATAAAAAATAGGACTGGGGGTGTAGCTTGGAGGTAAAATACCCCTTGGTTTCATGTCCAGTATGGAAAAAAAAAAAAGAAGAAGAATTGATCATCTAGGAATATCAGAATTGATGGTTCACTAAACTTTGGGGTTCAAATGGAGAGCCATAGAAAAGTAGTAAAATATAATTGGGCATGTTATTCTTACCTAAAAGAAATTTTCTGATGCTTTTGAATAAAACAAGCAATTCATCATCTATGTTTCCTTGTATCAAATTCTCTAAAACAAATCTTTTTTTTGTTTTTTGTTTTGTTGTTGTTGTTTACTGCTAGGTGGTAAACTTTGAAAAATCTGCCTAAGCCCCATTCCTCAACCTTCATGAAGCTGTTGATTAGAGATTGGCTGAACATTTGGTATTTGTTTAAAAAAAAACCCTCCTAACTAGGAATGTTTTCACTAAAAATAAATAATAAGCATTTGAAGAGATAGACTTATTTACCCTGATTTAAACATTACACAATGCATACATGTATCCAGGCATCACATTGTATTTCCCAAATATCTACTATCTTTGTATCAATTCAAATGCTTTCATCTCAATACAGTAGTGCATACCTGTAATCACAGGGCTAGGAGGACTGCAAGTTTGAGGCCAGCCTGGGCAATTCAGTGAGATCTTGTCTCAAATTTTTAAAGTAAAAAATTCTGGAGATGTAGCTCAGTGAATCCTTGGGTTTAACTCCCAGTACCACAAACAACAACAAAAAAGTTTCAATTAAAATAAGCAAAATAAATTAAAACTCTTCTAGTTAATCCAAATGTTCTCCACAATTGAGTGAATCATTGTTTTAGAGAGAAGAAAATATTTTAAAACATTTTTGAAGAAATTGATTAGAGAATACTTTTGAATTCTCATACATATGTTTTTACTCAATCATTTCAGTGGCCTCATTAACAATTAATTCAAAAATAACTGTTGCAAATCACTTTTGTTTAATTGTTTAAGCCTTAATGAAATAACACAATGTCTCCTCCTTTATTGTTTTAGTTTACATATTGAATCAACTTCTGCAATAATAACTGTCATAAGTAGATTTGGAGACAAGCAAAAGTGATCTAGCAAACATACAGCTCTGTCCATAAGGTAGAGCACCGTGAAGCTCAAGAAGAGAATGGCGCAAAAAATGTGAAATAGTGTGAGGCGGTCAGCTAGCTGGGGTCTGAGCACCAGCTCATCTGGCCAGTCCATTGATTGTAGATTAGAGAGTGCTTGCTAATTCTTATCTTCCAAGTTCCTCAATAGGCTTGTTCAAATAATGTCTCATTTTTAATCAGAAAATCCTTGAGGAGCCATCTGAGATCAGATATGATTAGACTCATTTTGCCTTTGAAAAAAAAATCAGAGGCACCCAGAGGCTAAATTAGATGCAAGGTTATACAAGTCTGAGTCAAACTAAATTCTGCAGCTGTTCTGATAACCCCTAAACTCGTGATCATGCTGCTTCTTTATTGTCTCCTGGGCTTCTATAATGTATGAAGGAAAGGGAGAAAGTTAACCTTTCAAATGACTTTAGGTAGAACTATTGATAAATACATTTCCTGGGAACTTTTGAGATCTTCAGGTTAATATTGTATCTTGGTTTCATTGGGCTCCTGATCACAATAAGAAATGATAAATAGTATGACTATCAGATAAATGGGTGTGTTTGGAAATTGCAGGCTCCATAGAATTACCATGCTATGGACACCATCACTGATAGCTTCTTCCTAAGAGCATCCCTAAGAGCATGTGTAGACACATATTCATGCACACACACAGATGACTCTGTCCTTGGATAAGAAATTGAAATTATGATCCAGCTGGATGTGATGGATGTACACCTGTAATCCCAGTATTTAGGAAGCTGGGACAAGGCCAGCATGTGATAACTTAAAGAGACCCTGTTTCAAAATAAAACATAAATTGGTGTAACTCAGAGGTAAAACACCCTGGGTTCACACACACACACACACACACACACACACACACACACACACACACATTCCCTCTCTCTCTCTCTCTTCCTCTCTTTCTCTCTCACCAAAGGTCACAAAAAGTTCTCATGTCCAAGTTCTCAATACGCTGAGCAATGTGGGCAGCTCAGTAACAGTACCTGCTTCAATCTGAGGCTTTGAGAAAGACCAAGGACTCCTGCCATGTGCTCTGTGACAACTGAAACTGATTCTCTTTGGCAACAATGCATTTCTTGTGGCTTTTGCTTGTCTCATGTGTAAATTTTTTAACAAAGGCAAAGAAGCATAACTTTACAACAAACCCACCAGCCAAATAAAAGCAAAACAAAAAACCCAGTCCCATAATCCCACATCACTGTGAATCTTAGTAGCATCAGCCTTTCCCGAGCTACAGATCTCCAGGTTTATGAAGCTTCTGGTTCAAATCTGACCAGATGGAATGAGGACCCTAACACAGGATCATAGTAAAAAAAATGAAATGCAGCAAAGAAGGAAAGCTATGATTTTTTCAACCTTTATTCTTGTCTATAACATAAACCTCCTTTCTCTTATCAAACCTAGTGGGCCAAGAAGAAAAACCATGAGCCATGTAATTTGAGACACTATCTAGATATGGCTGCTATTTCCTATCTTGACAGTTAACTGGATCACAAAGACCATCTTGCTCCCGTGGACTGGATGCCTGACTTGTCAGCTCCAGATGGAGAGAGTTTGTTTCATCTAACATGTGCAGGAGGGCATCCCCAGTTCCAGCATAATTGTTCTAAAGATTCTCTGGGTGGGCCTCCATATAGACAAAGATGACCAAGGGTAATATACCCCAAGTGTCATTCTTTCTACTTTAATCCCCTTCCTTCAAGTACATATTACTCACTCCCTCGCCTTAGTCCAACCATCATTTCCTGATGAATCTTTTCCCATTAGAGACTTTATAATATATTATCTCTTGAAACTGTGTTCCCTTTTTTTAATACTCTTGTCAACTCTTGATAATAAATCCATTATTAGATTAATTGATTAATGTCTGCTTTCCTCTTATACTCTAGATTGATGAAGAAGCAACTGATGCTGCCTCTTTCTTCCCCTTTTCCTCCATCACCTCCCCTCCACTTAACCTTGTCCCTTTCTCCTTCCTTTCTTCTTCCTTCTTTCCTTCTTTCTTTTTTACTTCCTTACTTCCATCCTTTTCTACTTTCTGTCCATACTTTCTTCTTGCCCTTATTTCCTTCTTCATCATAATATACTACTGCCTCAGATATTATTCATGGGCAAGTTCTTGCAGTTAGGAGTTGTATTTCTCTATTGATTCCTCTTGCAAGAACTTTGGACTTTTAAGTCAAATGTTGGATCCAAAAAAGCCATTTGCAAGGTTTTCCTAGTCAACAGTCATATTGTTCCATGCAGTGTATATTATTTGTGTCTTCATCTTCTCTGACTTCTCAGAAACCTTCAACACATATGTTCTTTCTTTGGTTTCTAAGACACACCTTCTTGTTTAGCTCCTACCCCTCTGATTATCGCTTTATGCTTTCTGTAGCCTCTTGCCTGTGCTAGGATATTAAACGTTAGACTTCCTTCAGGCTCAGATATGTCCCCTCACCTCATGTCACACCCTCCTGCTGAGGAATCCCCCCACATTCAGAGCTTCAGTGAGTCCCTCATAAGCTAATAAATTTATATCTTGAGCACAGCCTTCTCTACTGAGCTTTAAAATCATACCTAAACTCTTCTCTCTTTATATTCTTTGAATGTCTTAAAGCTACCATGAATTCAGCATGTGTGGAGAAAAACACTCGATTCATCACTCTCTCTGCCTAAAACTAAACATCTTCAAATATTTTTGCTTTTAGATAAGGTGCCAATGTCTATTTCCTCATGCAACCCAGAAAATTAAAAATCATACTTGACAGCTTTCATAACTTACCACAGTATGTGATACCATTGATTTTAACTTGCTTCATATATCCTAGTGTATCTATTCTCTCTACTTCCACCTTGGTACTTTGGTCTCAATTACCATACCCTTTCACCTGAGTTACCATAATAACCTCATATACTATCTGACACATCTCTCTTGAGCCCCTGTGCCTCTCCAAATCTATTATCTAAGCAAAAGCCAGAAGCCATTTCTTTTTCAAAATCGAGATGCTATTTTGTCACACCACTCCCTGCTTAAAACCCATCAAAGACCTTGCACTGCTCAGAAAATGAAGGCGGAAGGGGAGCCTCCTTAGACCCCGCACAGACTACCACATATCTAATTCTCAGGCCACATCTTGTCACATGCTTTTGCTTTTCGGCACTTCAACCATACTGGCCTTTTCTCAGTTCCAGGAAACTCACATGCTGCCTGCCTTTTGAACACTTTTGTACCCGATGTTCTCTCTGCTTCAAACAATATCCTCTCCTCCCTCCCCGTTTTGACATTCCTACTCTTTCTGGTTACATCAATTTGCTTGATTAGATGCTTTCTCTCTAATAGCACTAATAATAGCAGTAATTCTATATGTGTTAGTGTGTTCTATCAATGCCTATCTGCCTCACAAGACAACAAACTCTGTGGGCACAGAATACAGGTTAGATTCTGCCCAACCCATGATCCCCAGAACCTAGCAGATTTCAGAGAATATCACAAGTGTTCAGTACATATTTGAGAAGCAAATGTACAGAAACTCCACCGATTTCATTTTCTCTGAACTTAACAGCAATTTCAGGTTGGAAAATGGCAGTGTATGTTAGCTTGAAATGATGGTTCAGGTGGAGTATATAATAGAAGGTGGAGTATTTGTAGAAGCCAAAATGGAGGACCAAACTACAGGAGATAACTGAGAACGCCTTGCTACTCCTTTTCTCTTGAGTTCTAGCTTATCTCTAGAAATCTATGCTGTGTGATGTTTTTTTCTCCTTTTTATTTTGTTTCAGATAGTCTAACAAAATTAAAGGGCCATTGTCAGCCAGGTCAAAAACAGTCTGGATCTGAATGCATTTGTATATCTCCAGAAGAAGACTGTGGGTAAGAAGTCCTCTGTGGACTGTGTTTGCAAATTGGAAAAACCAGTCTAGTGTAACCAGCTTGATGGAAAATCTGAGCTTCTTGGAGCACAAACATGAAACATATTAATTTTCACATAACTGATAACCCTGTGCACTGTTGAATTTCTCATTCCCCATTGGGTAACAAGCTATTTTAGTTATCTCTCAGCCTGGTTCCCTAAGACTGCATGTCTTTTGTTTATTTAAGCAGTCTCATTTTTATTTTAAAGGCTTACTCTTGTCCGTTTAAAAACTTCAAACTCAACTATATCAAAGTTTTCCTTTCCCCAACTATGCATCGGGAAAGGTTTTAACTATAATAGCTTAAGATGAAATTTTGTTTCTCTATCTCACAAAATAAATGCAGAGGTGTGTGTTCCAGGGTAGCATGGCGACTAATATATCCTAAAGACAGAGCGTCTTCCCTGAACTCTGTTTCACCATCCTCCCAATTATTTGTCATGCAAGATTTTTCTGTTGAAGCAGGAAGGAAGGCTGGCCCAAACAGGGACAAGTTCTTTCAAGTTTTCCCAGAAGACCCACCATTTGCTTGCATCTCTTAACTTTCTCCTATTCACATGGCAAGAGAGGCTGGGGAATGCAATTCTTTATGCCTAGACATTCAAAAGCCAGGAATGGTGGCACATACTTGTATTCCCAATACTTGGGAGGCTCAGACAGGAGGATTGCAGGTTCAAAGCCAGCTTCGGCAATTTAGGGAGGCCCTCTGCAACAGAGTGAGTCTTTGTTTCCAAATAAGAAATAAAATTAGGGTTCGGGTATAACTTGGAGGCAGAATGCCTCTGGGTTCAATCCCTACTACCAACAACAACAACAGCAACAACAAAGACTATACATAGCTGGGATTATTTCAGTGCTAATTCTCATTGCTCATATATTCCTCTATGACGAGGTGAACAAATATTTGTAAGGACTCAATGGCTGTCATTTTGGAAAGCAAGGAGTTTTTTCTGTCTATCTCTCCTGACATAGTTTGGCCCATTGTGACTTGGTCTACCCTACTTGATATTCATCACAAGTGGCCCTCAAAGTGGTTTCATGCTACTGAGTTTCATCACCAGCAAATGGTCTTTTGAGGACTACTTACAACATTCACATTATCTATTTAATCAGTGGAAGCTTCTCTCCTTATCTGTTCAATACCAAATCTTGAGAATACAAGCTGTCCCTTCTCCCTCTATATACTTTAGATTTTTTATATGGATCGAAGGTGTTCATGGGAATGGCTATCCCCACAGCCTCAGTTCCCTGAATGTAGAAAGTAGCCTTTTGTTCCCATTTATGGGTTCTAGTTCCTGGAAACAATTTTGTACACTGGTTTACTGATTGTTAGCTCTAAAGTAGATATCAGAAGAGAAACTCAAATTTGAAGCAATCAAGGAAATCTTGCCTTTGCAGCAAGAGAAAGGCTATGGCCACGTGTTAACTATGGTAATAGGACTCATTCATTTACTTAGGGAGATGAAGCAGGTCACCCAGGGAATCCTTTAAATGCGTATGCTTTAACCACAGTATAAACACACTTGAAACACTATACAATGATATAAGGTCCATATGACATATTCTACATTGATGTTGCAGTAACTGAGTATTCTGGAGATCAGAGAAGACACAGACCATGGACCTGGTTGATCTTGGTAGGCTTCAGTGTCACCAGGAACTGCACTGGATAAAGATAAAGAAGAGACCATGCATTTTTTTTACTGAGCAAGGCATAGAGGGTAGCAAAGGAAAAATTATCATACCAATCTAGAAAATAATCAAATCAACTGCCTGGTGATAGCAATTTAGGAGGATGGGAAATAATGCTAGGAAGGATAGTTGAACAGATAAAATTATGGAAGATCTTACTGAGTTCTTCAGACTTAAAGTTGAAGTCATTTTGGAAAACTACCAAGATTAAGATGAAAGTTTATAAAGGTGAATCCCAAGCCAGGTGTGATGGCGCACACTTGTAATCCCAGTGCTTGGGAGGATAAGACAGGAGGATCGTACATGTTTGAAGCCACCCTCAGCTACTTAGTGAGGCACTCCATAACTTAGTGAGACCCTGTTTTAAAATAAAGAATAAAAACTAGGGCTGGTACGTAGCTCAGAGGTAGAATTCTCCTGGGTTTGACCCCCAGTGCCACAAAATAAGAAGATGAAATAAGGGACTGAAAGGAGAGAAATTATATTTTTTTAAATATAAAAAGCTGAGTGGTAAGTTAACATATTGACTATCTGATTTTTCTGGATTTTCCTATGTAAATTATTGCTTTCTTTTTCTGAACAGTCATTATTCTGAAGATCTCTGTGTATTTGATATGGATTCCAAACATTACTTTACTTCACCTGCTTGTAAGTTTTTGGCTGAGAAATGCTTAAATGATCAGAAACTTCATTTTCTACATATTGGTTCCTGCCAAGATGGTCCACAGTTAGAATGGATTCTTGAAAGGATAAAACTTGGATCCAATAGCACAAAGAAAGAATCCTGTGGCTACAACACCTGCTACGATTGGGAAAGGTGTTCAGGTAAGCTTCGGCCGCATACTAGAAATACTCTCTAAATTTATCTCAGGTGATATAGTATGTTTTCTTTGCATTTAGAACTCATGGTTCTTTTTTCAAATAACTTCTCCTAAAAATAATTTATTTTTACTGTAAGCAATATTTTGAAATGACTTAAACAGAAAGGACAAAATATAACCATACACAGTTAGAAGTAACTTCCTTTATACTCTGGGTGTTTTTTCATTTTTTTCTATGTGCATAATCAGAATTACACTTAGACCCCAGTAATAAGAGCCTCGTGCTGGTCTCTCACTTCAGGCACTCCCTCCACAACCAGCTTTGAAGGCCCTCCTTCAAAATCGTCTAGTCATTCCTCTGGGGTGGAGACCTGCTAGGGGCTGGTAGGACTGGATCTCATGTAGATACCATTCGCCAAAAGGATCTTCCTTAAATGCCTTAAATAATCTCCCAGTGCCTGGACCAGCCAGGGCTGGCGCAGACACCCTGAGCCCATATAGGGTTCCACATGTACCCAGGTACTATATCCCCCCTTCTCCTGCTTCTCTTCTCCATCATGACCGACTAAGCTAGATGCTCTAAAAAGCAGTGTGACTCATGCTTATGGTGTTATTTCTGGCCCAAGGGCAGACCCTCACTCCCCAATAGCAGCCTAATAAGCAACCTGTTCCCATTGGATAGAAGGTTATTCTTGCTCAGGATTGCTTGAACTTGGACTGCCGGTATAATGATGATATTCGAATTTGGGTGACTAATTATATAGACATGCACCCTCATAAAATTACTTTTCCTGGGGCCTCAGAAATCTCAGGGGTAGCCATACACATAATATAAATTTTAAAAGATAAAATAGGATCATGTTCTATGTGATATTTATAAATTGCTGTCTTTCACTTAATACATCATGAAGCAATTTTCATGTCACCATATATTATTTTGCCACTTAATTTTCAATGTCTATAAAAGTGTCTATGGATATTCCATGATTTATTTAACCAATATTTTGGTTAGGTATTTGAATGTCCCCCTATATTTGCTTCTATAAACAGTGCTGTGATGGGTAAATCTATCACAGATAGATCTATGATTTAAGATTATTTCCTCAGAGATATACCTTAGAAAACGGAACTCCTAGGTAAATACTATATTTTAAGTAACAAACTTTACAGAGACAATGCATAAACTTGCTGTCCTGAAGTGTTTCACCATATTATATTCCAATCTTGACACATAATAAAGACTACCTTTCTCTACCCTCTTCAAATCTTAGAGTTGTCACACCTTTATATCCCTGCCAATTTAATATTTATGAATTGACATCCAATTTCCATTTGTACTGCCATTGACATTACATTTGTGAAATGCTTAGGAACAGGAGTTTCAGAATAGTACAATTGCTCCAAGATGAAGTTTGTCCATAGAATAGCCAAACTAAGCTTTACGTTATACACAAAGGCAGTCAGAGATTAGGATTTAACGAAATCGAATAGGAAGCTAAATTTCTCTCGCAATACATTTTCAGAACCCTATCTTAAATCTGGACATAAAGTATGCAATTGAAAAGTTGAATTGTTACATCTAACTTTTGCTAAAACAGCCTTATGTTTGCAAGAAAAAAGACAAAAACCATGTGGTTCTCCTTGGCTCCTCTTTCACTTTCTGACTCTATCAGCTCAGTTCCAGAAAGAAGAGAGATCTTTTTACTCAAAGCCAGGTCCTTCTTGTTCCATCTAAAGCTGACCATCAAGAGTCAGTTTTAATAGGCTGCAAAACTGGCCTGTGACTCAGTGACACAGTGAGTGGGCCATCTAATGGCCCCAGCTCAGGAGGTGAATACCTGGGGCTTCTGACCTTTATGCCTCATGTGAATCAGTAATTCCACACAAAAGACAGCAAACCAGGGTTGATATGCACAATTCTAATCACTATGGAATCATCTTATAGATTAAAAATTTTACTATTCAGTGTTTGGATGCTTGACCAACATCATTACCCAACTGATATTTCTCTCAGAAATAATAATTCGTGGTCAAAACAAGCTGTATTATGCCACATCCTTTTTGTATTTAAATATAACTATTTTCTCTGAGAAATCTAGTATAAGAATATTACTGTCAAAAATACACAAAAATTAATATAATTTGAATAGAAGGGAGGATAACAAAATTGTCCATGACTACAATAAGCAGGCGAGGTATTTAGTGAGCTATTTGGGTTTAGCTTCCACTCATCCTTCTTTATTATGAAGAAAGGTCTTCGTGAAACTCTCTTATTGAAAGGCTTTCCCTTTTCCCATATGTTTCCACAAATGATTCTTTTCAAATATGATTGAATAAAAAATAATTGGCAGCATACAATTTCATTAAATATCTACTTTACTGTGACTCTTGCTGTACATTTACCTGTCCACAGACTTCAGAAATCTAAGTCTGTCCAAAAAAATAGATACTAAAAGTTTAAGGACTTAACCAATATTGCTCAAACTAGCAGGGTGTTTTGGGGGCAAACCAATAATTGAGTATTTCTTAATATGAGATTTAGTTAAGTAATTTAAAATACTCTCTGGATCTGCACATAATCAGAAAGCAAAGAATTTTTACCTAAAGATATGGTCTATGTATCTCTTCCAACCTTCTTAAATTGGTTAAAAATTGTCAGGAGCACAGAAAATTCTGTTTGGAGTAGCAGTATAAAATAGCACCAATGTACAAACTAATGCATTTAAAAAGACAGAGAAATCTATAATGCATTTTATACTCAACCCACTAATGGAAAGTTGGGATACTAGTAATTTCAAATTGAATTGAATGTCACCTTGATGAAACCATGTTCTTGATTACATTGTGCTCTTTGGTACTTCCTTCTTTATCTAAAATAGAATAAGAAAAAGTTTAAAGTAGAATTTCAAAGTAACATAAAGTTCACTTTTGAAAAGTTATAACAGACATGGCTCCCCTAGGGAGCTTATTTTTATGAATATTAAATGTTATGTCTGAATTTCAAAAATATTCCCATCAACTAACAGGAAGAGAAAATTTGGTCAGCAAAAATTCATTTAGCATCCAACATGTGGAAGTCACGGTCCAAAGCATTGTGAGGGGGCTAAAGACAAAGGACCCCTCTAATTGTTCATTAGAAAAGTAACATTACACAATAATTACATGAATCACCTGAACACAAGACAGTATGTGATAAGAACCATAAGAGAGAAATATCTTCTCTCCTTGAAGGGTTTCATCAGCATGAAAATGTGATATCTGAGGGTCGAAGGATTAATTAGTGGAAGTGGTGGAAGATAAAGGTATTCTAAAAATAATCAAGCTAAGAGCATTTACATTATTATAATCATACTAAAAGAGTGGTGACCAGTGCCTTTGTAAAAGCTGTAAGAACTAGTCCCCCCCCCCATCAGAAGTGGAAAAGCCCCTTGGCCTTCTCCAAACTCCATGCCTTTCTACAATGGACAAAACTTTTCATAACTAGAATTTTCTCTAGGTGGTTGACAAAGAATTTAGAAAGGAAATACATACTTTCCCTTAAAATGTTTCTTATCAAGAGCAAGATGCCTGCACAGATGGTGCATATGAGTAGCTCCCCACTTCCTTTCCCTATTTTCTCCCATAAGTTGAGTCACATCTGCTTAAGAGAAGTTCTTAGCTAATGACATCACTGCTGATACTCAGGCTGACCTAGCTAATCTGGTGACATTTGTTATCCCAGACCTATCAAATGTATTCCTTCTTGCATGCACCCAAGATGCAGAATTTGAAATCAATGGATCCAGCAAAATTAATTGAGCATCTTTTTAAGAGATGAGCAGGATATCTAGATAATGATCTACATTTAACGTTCTCAAACACAGCACTTAAAAATGCCTTGAGGAGGAGACATATGAAAAGCTTAAAAGAAAGAATAAAAATATCGGATATGGTACCGAAATTTTCATACTTCTGAAAATTATTTTTAAAAATATGAGGCAGTAGATTAGCAAATGCTTATGAAATGCTTCGCAAAAGAGGTAAGACTTGTAGAAAACAGACTTGTGAATGAAAGTAGAAAAGAACACACGAGTCTGGCAGAAGAAGAGGACAGTATAAGGAAGGACAAAAAATTGGAACACATTTGGGGTCTTGTTTGGAAAACAGAGTTAGTATACTTGTAATGGAGGAGGAAAAAAAGAGAAGCTGAGGTAAAATTATGGAGGACCTTTAGACTTTGACTAAAACATACACATATATAAGTGAACTAAAATTCTTTACTGTAATTTTATTTAATATACTTAACCTTGAAGCCTTTATCCCTAAATTATTATTTTAGAAATATTTCAAGACCAACCACAAGATTTATATAAAGTATGAAATTACTAATTGGCTCCAAAAACCAGGCCCCATAAAAGAGTCACCTAATTTAACTGCTTACAAAAAAAAAAAAAACATATTCCCCAGGTGTCATCCATTAAGAGTCTAGAAAAGCCGGGCACAGTAAAGCACGGTTGTAATTCCAGCACTTGGGAGACTGATACAGGAGGATCGCACAGGTTCGAAGCCAGCCTCAGCTACTTGGTGAGGCTCTCAGCAACTTAGTGAAACCCTGTTTCTAAAAGTATAAAATAGATCTAGGAGTATAGCCTGGAGGTAGAAAAGCCCCTGAGTTCTACCCCTAGTACCACAAAAATAAAAGTCTAGAAAGAAATAAACAAATATGGTACAGAGTTACATAAAAGAGATCAGGCCTGTGCCTCATTTATTACACAACCTACCTGTGCCGTTTACTGAGATCATGGGAAAATTGCTTGACTTTTCTGAGCTCAGTTTCCTCATCTGTAAGAGTTAGTATGATCCATAGATCCTGTGTTTGTTGTGAAAATCCAATTAAATAAAGCATAGAGCATGTTTGGCATACTGTGTGGTTTCAAAATTCATATTCAATAAACAATAATGGTAATGTACTCAGGGAGTACCAACAAGAAAGAAGAAAAAGGGCAGACTGAAGATGCTATGGAAATAAATTAACAAGACTAGTGTCTGAGTGTAGACGGAGAGTGAGAGCCAGTGCTGGAGTTAGTTCAAAACATGATTGGAAGTAGGGAGTGAGCTAGGACCAGGCGGTCCTAGCAGACCCCATGCTGAACCTTACTGATGTAGGAGTGTGCTCTGCCAGCTTGTATTTGGGTCTCTCCAATTAACCACAGTTGGGTCTTTGGGATCATTTGGGGTCTCTGGGCATCTTTTCACCTTCCCCAGTCATTGTCACGGGTGAGCTAAGTAGAAGCAAGTCCTTGAGGTTTTATGATGAGTCCCGTTTTCTCTCTCATTGCAGCTTCCACTTCCACTTGTGTCTGCCTGCTACCCCCACAGTGCATCAAAGGTGGACTCCAACTCTACTGTGTCAGAATGGGATCATCAACACGGGAAAGAACAGCAAATATCTGTGAAGTGGGAGCTGTGAGATGTGCGAACAGGATGGTGGAAATACTGCATGCTGGGAGCTGTTTGGCCTAGCAAACATACTGGCCAATGGATTCATTATCCAAAAGTGAGACCTACAAAAGACATTCCCCTACAAAGAGCATTCTGGAAGAGTTACTGACAGGAACACTTTTGTGTTAGTTTCATGCCGTTATTCTCCAACTCTCCTGTTTTAGCACCCCTTATACAGTTCCAGCCCATGTTGCTCTATAGCATACACTTGAGTTATAACTACCACATTAGTCTAGTAAATTTTCTTTTTCATGTTGTATATAAATAATGATTCTTCTGCAAGACCCGATGAACCCTGTGGTATGAAGCATCTCAAATTAAATTTGAGAGCAAGAACCATAATTTTCTTCAATGAATCAATAAACAGAACAGAACCTATAAAGTACATTCTGCAAGCCCATCCTTCATATGTTCGTTCAACAGACCATTTCTGAGTGTCTACATTGTGCCAGGTACTACTCAACATCCTGGGAAATCAGCAGTGAATAAAAAAGGCAAAGATCTTTACCTTCATGAGCTCACATTCATACCAGGTTAGAAATACCAAAAATAAATATGCACGTAAAATATGAAGTGTATTTGATGTTAATGTGGCTATGGAGGAAATAAAGCAGAGAAGAGTGAGTCCCATCCTAAAGCCTCATCTTATGCAAGGAACAGGAGTATACATTCCTGTAAGCATGATTAGACTGTAGTGGAAATTACTTTTTTAAGGGAGCTAAAAATAAACCTTTGGAGTTCCATTATCTGAGAAGAGGAAAAGAGTCTCTTCATCTCAGCTAAAATGTATCACAAAGCATGTGTATCTATGCTCATAGCCACAAAATTCACAATTGCCAAACTATGGAACCAGCCAAGATGTCCATCAATAGATGAATGGATTACAAAACTATGGGATATGTACACAACAAAATTTTACTCAGCCATAAGAACAAATTTATGTCATTTACAGGGAAATGGATGGAACTGGAGAACATTATGCTGAGATTAGTCAGTCACAAAAATAAGAAATCAAATGTTTTCCCTAATATGTGGAAACTAGGGAGAAAAAGGGTCATAGGAAGAACACTAGACAAAGGAAGAGAAACCATAAATGAGCCAATAAGGAGGCCTAACTGGGGGGTTGAGAGGAGAAAAGAGGGAAACTCCCTAATGTACATGATGTACATTCACAAACATATGAATGCCAATCACTAAGCCAAACATGAGAAGGAGGAAGGGGGGGAAGGATGAAGTGGGAATAGGGTAAGGGATAGAGTGATGTGTGCATATATGCCTCTACCAGCTTGTACTCCATTAAGATGTATGACTACTATGCACCAATAAGAATATTAAAAAAAAAAGAAGTTGACTGGAAATCACTGTGCTGTGTCCCAGACTTAATTAGGAAATAGGGAAATGAATTTGGCTAAACATGAATAATGGGGCTCTCATCACAAAGTACCACAAAGTGGTTGGCTTAAAACAACAGAAATCTATTGTTCCATAGTTCTTAAAGAGAGAAATAGGAAATCAAGATGTCCTCAGGGCCATGTTCTCTCTGAATCTGTAATAGAAACCTTCCTTACCCTCTTTTCTTCCTAGTAGTTGATAGCAAGCCTTGGTTTGTGGACACATCACTCTAGTTTCTGCCTCCATCGTCACATACTTTCTGCATCATCTTCCTTCTTGTGAATGTCTTCCCAAATTCCACTGTCTTATAGGGACAGCAGTCGTGTTGAATTAGGCCCACTCTACTCACTTTGTCTTGATGGTTACGTCTGCAAAGACCCTATTTTTAAATAAGGTCTTGTTCCCAGATACCAGATGTTAGGACTTCAACATACCTTTTTGGCAGACACAATTCAACCCACAACACTGTGATTAAAAATTATAATCATAATTCCTGTTTATAGCCCATAGGATAATCAATAGGATATACCAGCAGTTGCATTGATATTGATTAATTAAAATCAGACAAGCTTACTTTAAAGCATTTTATTCTTATACTTGTAGCAATATTCCCTTTTAATGGTGATTAGTTGGTCTTTTTACCACTTTAGTTATCTTTGTCTCAGAGAATTTTTTGAGTACACTAATCCATTAAAGTTTGTATTAGACCAATTTGCATACCATTTACCAGTGGAATTTTTCATACTCTGGTATTAATATTAATATGGCAATTAAGAAGAATAGGTGTTAAAAGCTGGTGATAAAATTATACTCATGAAACAAAGAGCAAAACTGGGACATATTAAATGCATGGAATTTCGACCTAGAGTCTCCAATTCTATCCTGGAAGATTAAATAAATTCTAGATCAAAGGTACAAGCATTCTCCTCTTAGACTATCAGAGATGAATACTAAGCATTCATGCTTTAAGTAACAGAATTAGTTCAGGGTTTTTTTTAATATAGATTTTAATTTTGTTGGTTCTGTAAAACAATGACAAAATAAGTGAGCCCCTCAGTTTAAAGAATTTTATAACTAGGCAGGCTATATATTTCAGATGTTCTGGAAGCAGAGACACAAGCATGATTCTAAGACTATGACCTTCAAATTCTAATACTCCAGCAACATAGCACTTTAACATTTTCCTTTTTTCAGTACTCTTCAGTAAAGCTCACTAAATTTCAAAATATGTTATTGTTTTTTTCTTTCTGTAAAATCCTTCAACCCCCACAATCAACACTCCTTAGTGTTGAAAATTGAGCACCCCCATTGTTTCAAAAAGTACATTCACAGACTGCACCTAACCCGCATTCTTTCTTAAACTCTAATCCTGAGTAACAGAAATCTGATAGATCGTGCTGTTCCTGGTTGCCATTGGACACCAAAATGCCCTGAAACCTGATTAATTGGATTCCTGATACCTGGCTTTGTCTAAGGTCACCTTCATTCTCCTGGAATGCATCATGAATGAAACCAATGAGGCATCCAGCTTCTCACCAAATAAATGGGCTGCAAAGTCATCATTGGATCCAGTCTCTTATGAATGTGAGACAGGCCATTACTATCCTGTATGTCTTCTTGACAAGTCCTGGCTGCAACTCCGTGTGTCCAATGGCAGTAGAGGATGCATTTCACCCACCAAGGGACTGCAGGGGACAGATGGTGCCCTCAAAGTCATGCTCACAAAGATTTATATAGAGAGATGTTCATTATAACATTAGTTACAATGTCAAAAAATCATGGATTCTAAATACCCAGTAACAAATTAGGGCCCTCCATATAATGGGAAAGTATAAGCAACTAACAAGAACTTTTTTAAAAAATGTTTTTAAGGGACATAATTAAAAGTTAAAAACCAGGCTACAAAACTGTGATTATAGCTATGAAAATTGTGTATGTATATAAATGCCTCCAAAAGCAATGACTAAGAAAGTCATATCTACTGTTTAAATTTGAAACAACTTTTATTTTCTTATTTGCTTTTTTTTTGTCCTAGATTTTCTCCAGTGAGTTTGCAACTGTTTTTAAAAATGTAAGTTATAATTTGATATTTTTCTTTTTTATTTAGATGAGAACAGTTCTGCTGTGTACACACACTGGTGGCATAAATAGTGTAAACCTCCCTAGTGTGAACATACCCACTGGAGGGAGGTTTGTTAGCTTTCAGCCAAGCTTGTGAGCCTCACGTGCATTGTTCATTTGTTTACAAGCACTCACTGAGCACCTGCTAAGTCACAGGGTTAGGTCTCTAACCATGCAAAGATCATAAATGTGCTTGTAGCATGAGATAAAGAGTTTAAAGGTATACTGAAAACAACATTGTGCAAAGTAGAGGACAGTGAGTTGCTTTATAAAACCTATGGGCATACAGATACTGTCTTAAGAACATACATTTAAAAACTAGACAGTTATTGGATAAGTGAGAGGCTGGATCATGAAGGAGGCCAGGTTTGCTGCAGCAGCTGCATTTATGTGTCAATCACTTTGGCTAAGGAAAGAAAGTCAGTCCAGGTTCCTGACAGAAGGGGCTCCCTACACAAGTACCACAAAATTGTGGCTCACCATGGGCCCTCACCATTCCTCTGACCATGCAGAGCATTGCCATACCACAAGGCTATATCTTGAGCAAAGGTGCTTGGTGATTTGGTTACTTCCTGCATCTAGTAAAAAGTCCACTAGTGGGAAATTGGTGGTTTTATTTGTGTCATCTTAGAGAAGGACACATTTTTGCCTTATCTCTTTGTATATACTGTAGAATTTCTAAAGAAATGAGTATTTTTGTGTTTGTAACTCCAGCTGAGAGACTCCTTTTCGGAGGCTAAAATGTGCTGCTATGGACAGAGCAAAGATCCTCTACATTTCTTAATATTTGATGTTGCCGAGACATCTAAGAACAGAGCTTCAGCAGAGACCCAGGGTCCCCAGGACATCAGCAGTGTTCTTGTGAGTCCCATGCTGACTCATTGGTGATAGAGAGAAGCTAGGGGCCTGCGTCTGTACATGGGAGTAAATCAGCCTCTCCAGACTCCTGGAACACCAAGGGACATGGCAGGGGGCCTGTGGCAGGAGGATCTGGCCCTCAACCTGTCCAGTGGTAACCACTAGAGAGATTTTAGTTTCATATCCTTGTGTAATGCCTGTGAATCTTAATGGATTGAAGTATTAAACCAAATTCTCAGGGGATTTTTCTTTAAACATCCCTCAAACAGTTTAGATATTTCATTAAAATTGAAAAGCCATCATTTTTGTTATAAAACTAATCATGGCCATCTTGTAAAGTATTTGTCACCAAACACTCCCCTTTCTATTACACATGCATCTTGGATTTCATAGAACCTTAAGTCACAACAGGTGGCACAACGGGATCTGTTGGTTCAACACACCATTTTCTTATGATCATTTTATAATGGGTCTGAAAAGTTAAAAATGTATGAGCAGGCTAACTAAAGTAGAGCTGAAATAGTCGTGCTGCTTTTCATACATGGTGGCATAAGACTTAAAGCTTGTTAATTTCTATGTATTTTAATATTCTTTTATAATTATTAGCATTTTCATAAATTCATTTTATAAACAAAAAAATAAAAAATAAAAACTAGACAGTTAATAAAATAAAACCAAGTCAAAATCTTCAATTCTTAATAGTAGTTGGAAACACTAAATAGCCATTTGAAGTTAGAAAAACCTCTCTCAGATTCATTTTCCTTGGGGTAAAATGCCAGTTCACTCTTTGTTCTGATTTTGACTAAAAGTAAAAAGAAAAGAAAATTTATTTGTGTGTGCATGCATGTGTGTGGGAGGTGTATGTGTTATATTCCACAAGTACTACTAGAGAACCTACAGTGAAATTATACTCAACACATAGGTACTATTACTCTACCAATGGAAGGAAGTGGCTAGACTTCCACACTTTATTTTTGATCAGATCACTTTCACTATTGCCAAACTTGATATTGAAGCCTGACTTGTCAAGGAGCCCAGGGGGCTTACTTAGTGTCCAAGGGAGATAAATGGCTGGAATATTCAGAATCCAAATCAAACAAAGCTGGTGAAATATGCTTGTTCATTGCATTCATGGAAGCACAACTGCTTTGATCAACAACATCTATAAGGCTCTTAAGTTCTCTTCAGAATGGGATATAATTCATGCCAAATAAACAGAGATGGCCCAATGTTTGAAACTGAAAAAAATTAAAGCAACAAAAAAAAACCTATAAATGCATGCTTTTAAAGCAATGTGAACCAAAAACCCACGAATAGAAAATACCTATGAATAGAAAAAGAAAGTAGGATGTGGTGGTGCAAACTTGCAATCCTAGCATTTGGGAGTCTGAGACAAGAGGATCTTGGTTTGTAGCCAGCCTCAGATACTTAGGTCCTCTGCAACTCAGTGAGACCCTGTTTCCAAATAAAGAATAAAAAATAGGGCTGGGGATGTTGCTCAGAGGTAGAATGCCCCCTGGGTTCCAGCACCAGTACTTAAAAAAAAAAAAAAGCCGGGTGTGGTGGAGCACGCTTATAATCCCCGCGCTTGGGAGGTGGAGACAGGAGGATTGCGCAGGTTTGAAGCCAGCCGTGCTGGCTTAAAAGACCCTGTTTCCAAAAATAAAAAAAATTGGTCTGGGAGTGTAGCCCGGAGGTAGAAGGGCTTCCAGGAACCCCAGTACCACCAAAAAAAAAGAAAGGAGAAAAAAGAAAAGAAAGAAGGAAGGAAGGAAGGAAGGAAGGAAGGAAGGAAGGAAGGAAGGGAGGGAGGGAGGGAGGGAGGGAGGGAGGGAGGAAGGAAGGAAGGAAGGAAGGAAAAGAAAAGAAAAGGAAAGGAGAAAATTAGAAAATTAGATTGGGTTATTGAAAATACACTCTATGAATTACTTGTTTAGTATCACCACTATCCGCTCCCCAGTAGGCAGGGATACAATAGATTTAGAAAGGCTCCATTTTACTAAAAAAATAAGCCTTCTCTAAGAGTAAAGCCATGTCGCAGTCCAAAGGCATGAGTCTATGAGCTGTTGTCATCCCTCATGAAATTCTAATAGCATCAGATTCTAGAGCAACACCCCAAGTGAAGCATTTTCATTTTGCTCCTCAGACCAAAACTAAGGCTTGTTTCGGAGCACCTCTCCCTTTTGTTCAAATGTAGTGGTATGCACTGGTACGCTCTGCAGTTACAAAAATTGGGGCACCAGTAGTAGTGGCTTTCTTTCTCTCGGGGACCTAGTAGGATCACATTCCTGACTCTTCCATGAGTTGGGGTGTAATGCAATTAATTCAAGTCAATGTAATATGAGCAGAAGCATGTGGTAGCTTCTGGACCAAGCATGTGATTGCTGACTGAGAGTCTCGCATCTCTATGGCACACTTGACATGGTAGCTGCTCCATCACCCTGAATCCCTGAGCCACTGACAGGAGCAGAGCCCCCAACACTCCACTGAACTTCTGTGGGGATGTAAAATTGCGAACCTTCCTTTTAAGCCATTAAAATGTTGGGGCAATTTGTTACATCACTATCTAGCCTACATGTCTGATATTAACTGCAAGTGTAACAAGTGGCATGATGCCATTATAATCTAATCTTTTACACCTCCCAAAATTGCCTCCCAGAACACTTTTGATTTTGTCTGGGCATTACTGAGTAAATGGGAATTGCAATTCCTTTGAATGTGGCCTATAATCACTAGTATACTTAAGGGAAAAATAAACAAAATTAGAAGAAAGAAATGATTATGTTTAGTTTTTTTGTGTGTGTGGTACTGGGAGTGGAACCCAGGGACTTTCTACCTCCAGGCCATACTCCCAGACCAATTTTATATTTTATTTGGAAACAGGGTCTCACTAAGTTGCTGAGAGCCTCACTAAGTAGCTGAGGCTGGCTTCGAACCTGTGCGATCCTCCTGTCTCAGCCTCCCAAACGCGGGTATTACAAGTGTGCGCCACCACGCCCGGCTATGATTATGTTTTGTTTTAAATACATTCTGAATTGCATTTATCACTTCATGGAAAAATTGATTAGAAGAAATTCAAGTTACAATGACAAAATAAATCCTTGTATATGGAATTTACCTGACAGGACTAAAAAGAATCACAGATACAAAAATGGTGAGCAGTCTCCTAAGAGACTCTGTTATATTTGAGTAACTTTATGGAATCTTGGAAATGTGTATTATTTTTAAAAGCATCTCAGAGTTATTTGAGTATGCTTTATATTTCTTGATACCAAATCATTCCCAATTATACTCCCCAGCACTTGCTTGTCAAATTGCATTCTAAAGAACTCCAGGCATTTGCTAATGATGCAGATGTACACAAATATAGCCTTCATTCCAACTTCTAATGCATCACTGAACTTAAAATATAATTAGTATATTGAGTAGGTATTATTTATTACCCCACGCTCCCCGCAATCTATTTTTATCCCTACTGAAGGCCAATATTTCAGAAAAGGCTAGTCCCGATATCAAATCCATGTTAGATCAAAAAGTGAATCCCAATTGGGTAAGTCAGTCAAGATGGTCCTATTTCCCTTCCTGTGTGGTAAATATCATGCATACATCATATCATACATGTCTGTAGTGTAAGTTAGATGAATGAAAGGTTGGGGGCATCTTCATCTTTTTTTTTTTTTTTTTTTTTGGTGGTACTGGGGGTGGAACCCAGGGGCTTTCTGCCTTCAGGCTATACTCTCAGACCTATTTTATATATTTTTTTATTTGGAAACAGGGTCTCACTAAGTTGCTAAGAGCCTCACTAAGTAGCTGTGGCTAGCTTCAAACCTGCGCGATCCTCCTGTCTCAGCCTCCCAAGCGCGGGGATTAAAAGCGTGCACCACCACGCCCAGCCATCTTCATCTTTTGAGAAGCATTTTCTCATTCTTCAAGAGTTCCCAGAAAAAAATGTTATGTCTTCCAAAAGTTTTTATGTCTAATGTGATCCTTGAGACAGCTAGAAGGATCTGGCCACCATGAGACTTCCATGGTCTAGGCCAACAGGGGGAAAAGTCCCACAACATCATAAGAAGAATCTAATCCTTGGTGACATCCTTGAGCCACTGAACTGGACTGTTCAAGCTTCTATTGTTATAAAATAATAGGCCTTCTTGAATGTTTAAACTATTCTTTGAGTTGAAATCTTCTACTTGTTAAATATATGCTAATTCAGAAATAATCATGATCATGAGGTTTGTGCTTTCATAATGTTGATAGGTTAACAGCATGACTTTGCTCTTAAAATGGCAATAACTTGTCTAAAAATCTGGATTATTCCTCCACTTAGTTGTTAGATACTTATCCTACATCTAATAAAGGTAAAATGAATCTTCAGAAATTGAACCTAGTAAGTCAAAAGTATAAATTTATAATAAGTCACTTCATTATTTTGTAGAAAGCCAGGAGCCTCTAAAGCCTTCAAAATAACCAATAATTAATTATAGGCTTGCTGAGCACTCAACATTATTTTAATTCTCTGAGTAGTGAGACCTAAAGCCATTACCAGGTGAAAGACTCATCGTATAATTATTTTATTTAGCCCTCACAGCAACTCTAAGAAAGACGAGTCTTATAAGACTTGTTTAAAGATGAATAAAGATCAAAGACAGAATTCAAACATAACATATCTCACATAAATCAAACACCCAAGGAACTGACTGAGGCATATTAATGTTAATTTTTTTATTTTTTATATTATACCCGGTTTTTGTTTGGGGTGTGTGGCACCGAGGATTGATCTCAGAGCCATTCTACCTCTGAACTACATCCCCAACCCTTTTTATTTTGTACCTTGAAACAGGGTCTTGCTGAGTGCCTTGCTAGTTGCTAAGGCTAGCCTTGAACTTGCAATCCTTCTGCCTCATCCTCCCAAGCTGGGATAACAGGCATGTGTCACCACACCCAGCTATACGATGCTTCTTGTAGAGGTTGTAAAAATGGCTGTAAAGTGTTTGGCGCTCTTCCCATTGAGATGTGGGTTTTGAATTCCCAGTCCCTTGAATCTTGGCAGACTCCTGACTGCATTACCTAGCAGAGTATGACAAAAGTGATGCTATGTGACTTCACTGGCTCTCAAAAGGGCTGAAGTTTTGACTTTTTTACAGAAACACTTGCCTTGGCTCCCTGAATTACCATGGTAGAACCAATAACCATGCTGGGAGGAAACCAAAGTCACACAAAGGAGCCACATGCAGAGGACCTGTCCCACACGTGCAACTTAGCCCAGGTTTTGAGAGATCTCAGTCCAGACACCAGGCATGTGAATGAAGAAGGCTTCAGAAGTTTCCAGATTCAGACACTTGAAACCTGATGTCTGAACCCTCCCAGCTGAAGCTCCAGACAGCAGGAGGCAGACAAGCCATTTCAACCATTCTCACAGAATGGATTGGCAATGCTAAGTGCCTATGGTTTTACACCAGGAAGTTGGGACTGGATTTTTATATATAAGAGAATGTCTCTGTTCTCAGGATATACACGACAAAGCATATGAGAATAAAAATATAATGTCCACCTCTTATTCTCAAACAACTCAGGGGGAAAATCTATATATATTATAAATATAACTATAAATATTATATATGAAGAAATATATACTATATATTCTATATATATATGAATATATTATACGTATATATATAGGAACATATAATTAAAATGTTTATATATATAGTATGTTCTAGCATTCATATATATATGTGTATATATATATATATATATATAATTGCACACAAATATATACAAACATACCGTGTGTGTGTGTGTGTGTGTGTGTGTGTGTGTGTGTGTGTGTGTGGGTTTGGGGGTGAGAGATTGGTGAATCTCAGTAAAGCATATTTGAGAATTTCTTGCATCCTTTTTGAGATTTTCCTGTTACAAGTTATTTTAAAATAAACACATTTAAAAAGAGAACCCATGGGCTTTTTAACAGGATGTGTATGAAATGTCATACCTACGTAAAACCACAGGTAATAACATGAAGCTGTGTCCAATTTTATGATAAGCTACCTGATACAAAGCACATAATTCCACTTCTGTGCATCAGTATTTATCTGGAAGGGAGATACTCAGAAGTAAAACAGAGTTCTTTCCTTCTTAGAGTGAGGGAAAAGAATCACAAAGTATTGTTTGTTTGTTTTTTTCACCCAGAATACAAGTCATATTATAATATGTACTCATTTTCTATCTGAAAATTGGCATTGTAACTATAAGACACAATCACAGTTTGTTTTTGATAGGTAGGGTCCTTCCCCCTTGGGATCCCACAGCAGGGACAGGAGCCGGAACCCTGGAAGCCAGAGCAGAAATGCCGGGAGACTTCCAACATCAAGGGGCAAACTCCAGAGGTCTCGAAACTCCAGATGCCGCTAGCTCCACCCCAAGATAAATACCCTCCCCTCCAGTCTACAGCAAGACTCTGCTGACTGATCATTGGTCCCTTCCCCCACAGTTGGCAGGCCTCACCCAAAGGTGTCAATTAAAAAGGCCTAGTCTCACAATAACTTGGCTGGTTTTTGCCTCCTTTGCAACCCCCAATTCAATTTCAACATTACAGTTTTCATAAACACTTTTTTGTATAATTATTTAAAAGGCAATAGGCACTCAAGAAACTAGGTGGATACTCTCAAGTATCTAGGAAAAAGTATATTATAAATATATATTACATATTATATGTATACATATATAGAGTAGGAGAATATATAGAGAGATATAAACCATATTAAATACATGGTGTGTGTGGTAGGGAGAAAGAACAGGCAAATCTGGGTAGAACTGGTGACTCTTCAAAGACAGTCATCCATTGGATAAGCTGTTTGCTTTTATAAATTAAAAAATGTAGATAAAGCAGATTGAAAAAATTTCAGAACAGAAAGTTCCTTGAGCACAAGATTCCATTAAACTATGAACAAGAACTGTGTTGTGTTCTTCACCTGGCTAAACTGATGGGCCGACACCAAGCTAATCACACAACACTCAAAGGGGGACGGTCTCAGCCCAGTTGCGCAGACCCTCTAGTTATGGGTTAACAGTAGAGTGATGGGTTGAACTTTCCTCTAGGAAGTGGCTATCTTCTTCTTCTGATCATGCTCAGTTTACTCACAACTAGAAATCACAAATCCCATGTTGTAACATTTTGCTCTTACTTCTAAATAATGTCTTTGGCCTTTGGAGGACTGGACTGATTGCCTCCCTTCTTAAAGAGAGAACTGAGTGGGAATAGTGAAAGAAGGCTGAATCTGAGCAATGCAAGGGCACCCAAATCCATGCCTGTGTTTTCATGGAACTATGGACTGCTGAGTGGACAGAAATCATGCCTTTAAAACAACACGACTGGCCACTTAGTCAGTGGAACTTCAAATTGTACTAAGGAACTTTGAATTGTGCCTTTGTTTTCACCTGGTAAATCCTTAGTTTTCTACTTATATTGTTTCTGCTGGTGAAGTTTTAAATTGTTTTTACAGATTAGCACAAACTTGATGGCTTAATACATCATCATCATTATTATTATTATTATTATTATTATTATTATTATTACTACTATTATTTGATTGATGTTCTAGAGAGAATGGTCAAAAGCCAGAAAATGGATCTCACTGGACTAAAAGCAAAATGCCAGCAAAGTGCATATGTAGGGAAAAATCTCTTTTCATTTGCCATTTCCAGTTTCTAAAGGCCACCTGCATTCATTCCTTAGCTCATCGACCTTTTCTTCATCTTCAAAGCCAGCAATCACATTACGCCAACCTCTTCTTCTGTCGCCACGTCTTCCTCCTCTCATGCTCTTTTCTGTTCTCCCTTGCCATTATAAGGACCTGTGGGATTATACTGCATCGACCCAGATAATTCAGGATAATTGTTATTTCAAACCCTTAATTTAGCCACATTTGTAAAGCCTCTTTGGCTATAAGTTAATATTTTTACAGGTTTTAGAGATTAGGAAGTGGCCATCTTTGGGGAACTATGAATCCATTTACTACATATGATGTACTTCAGATATTATTCATTAGCCACGATAGATTTAAGTTCTCTATTAACTTGGAAGTTTTTCAAATTAATTATAAATTTCAAAGCAGAAGACCAAGGTCACCTCTACAATACTAATGGCATCCTGACCTCTTTGCTTTTGATCCCAATAATGAGAGCAGAGATAGCAGGTCCCTTAGAAATTATTATACTAGTATAATAATTATTGTAATAATAGAATTGTTAATATTACATTAATATTGCCAGGACTCTCTTCCTAATAATATATCAGTTTTCTTATGCATTCTTTATGCTCTATCACATAGTAGGAAACAGGGAGTCCAGAATTTATATAAAATTTAGTGGATAAGCCTTGTTTTCTAAATGGCACATTAAAACCTCAAGGGACAATTCTCATGAATTCTGATTAGGGGGCTATTCTCCCTCAGAGCAATCAACTGGGATCAAAGGGTATGCTCCTGCTGTAGTGTATGTGGCTGGCATGGCGTCAGGGTGCTAGTCAATTCCTTTGAAACTCCTATGGGAGTGCAATGCCTTAACCACACATGAACTTTCCATCAACTCACCTGACAATGCAGGGTTTTAAATTGAGTCAATAATACCTTCTTTAGAAAAAGTACACATTATAATAGGAGCTCTAGCAGTGGCACCTGTATTGGGCAGCTTTCTATCACTATAACAGATAATCAATTGATCAAGAGAACAGATTGAGTTTAGCTTCTCTGGAAGTTTCAGCCTATGATTTCTCTGGCTTTTTGGTTCTGAGAATGTGGTGCAGACATGGACTTCTAGGGTATTTATCCAACCACTGAAGTTCCCAAACCTGGTGGTCATCAAAATCATTTGGAGAGTTTTTTAAATATATTGCTTCCCAAGTCTCATCCTTAGACTACTAGAACATTCTCTAGAGCTTGAATGATAGCACACACTCAATGAAAACCCAATCAAGAACACTGTCTGAGGGCTGGCTGAGGCCTGCAATGTGTGTCAGGAATCGGCCTGCCTGCCTGCTCTGAATCTTTCAACATGGCCCTAGTTCACACTCCATGCTTCATTCATTTTCTTCCACTCATTTTTAAGCCTCCATCCCCTCCCTTGGCTTGAGTCAGTATAATCAGATCACATAGCTACCAGTATTTTTTTTCCCTAAAAATGTATTCCTTTAACCATCTTGCCCAAGTCTTCTAGCTTGGTCGATTCATTGACTAACTCTAAGTTCAGGAATCACAGAAATAATTACCCACTTAGTAAGTGAACTCTGGGATTCCTGCTCATTATCTCTACACCATTTATTGCTCTAACATAATGAAGAATGGGGGGGGGGAATATGGTGGACTATGAGTAAAATGAGAATACAATGACAGACTGAGGTAACATTTTAAAGAGCATGAACTTTACATATTTCTCAAAAAAAAAAATGGTGCCAAGACCATCTCTCCCAAAATTACCTCAAGTACTACTCAAAGCAAACAGTCTGTCCATTACTGATTACAGTGTCCAACAAGATAATGAGCTAGCGCCAGAATGTAAATCAACTGCTTTCTTTCACAAAACCTTGCCACAACAACAACAAAAATGCCCAGCTAACCCAAGCAGTTCAATTAATGATAATGCGATGTACATTCTGATACAAGCTCTTTCCCTATTAAAACCAACAAAAATATGTTCTCTGACAGGCACTTTGAGTATACTTGACCAAAGGTACAATTTAACCAATGATACTAAAATTAATAATATTCAACACTTACTACATGATAGATACAGTTCCAAAAATTTTCTTGGATTAATACACTGAAACTTGGCTATGACCCTCATTTTTATTTCCTCATTTTATTTTTATTTTATTTTTCCTCATATCTTATTTTTATTTATTTTATTTGTAATAATAGGAATTGAAACCAAGGAAATTCTACCTCTGACCTACACCTCCAGTTCTTTTTATGTTTTGTTTTGAAACAGGGTTTTTGCTAGATTGCTGAAGATCTCACTGTTTTGCTGAATCTGGTCTCAAACCTGTGATCCTCCCATCTTTGCCTTCCAAGTATTGGGATTACAAACAAGTGCTACCACACTCTGCTCCTTTTCATCATTTTTAAAGATGAAGAAATTAAAACATTTTTTAAAAGATGATGCTGGAAATATTACTTGAATAAATTCAAGTCACTTTCTTAAGGGCACAGCGAGTGATGGATATCCATTTGCTTTTATTATAAATGTAATGAATCAAAACTTCTTAGCCTAGAATCATGAATTCTTGTTCTAACTATACCTCCAAGTTGAAAACTGTATAAAAGGAATCCTTGACTATGTTAAATCTGGAAACAGGGGAATTTGAATTTTATGTTAGAAAGGTAACTTGTAGCTCCAATAAAAAAGGCTGATGAGGACTTCCAGGAAGATGGTGACAGAGCAAAACGGGGCTTATGAGCCCCGCTAACAACCAATCTCTATTACTACAAAATCTGCGCCTTTCTTAGCCAGAAAACACCATCAGCAGAGAAACAAAAAATGTAATTTTAAGGAACAGAGAAAAAGAGGGCTGGTAAAACGAAACACCAGAAACCAGACCGCAGTGCTGCAACCAGAGCCAGGGCATGAAGTGGCGGGCACCATTTTGCTTTGCAGCACCAGGCTCCAGAGAGGAGCAGCGGACAGCAAGCCGAGGTGAGCCGCTGCGGAAAAGCTGGGCGGGATTTGGCAGATTTCTCGGCTCAGGGAGCAGCTAAAGCTCCCAGGGGCTGGGCTCAGCGCACCCTGCAGGGACTCAGAGTGGAGTTCAAAAACAGAAAAGAAATACGCCAGCCTCACGGCTGAGGGCGTAGCAGTGGCGCCATATTGCTACCGGGCAGCAGCAGCAAATTCACCGAGTCCACGACAGCTCCATCTGCGCACTCAACAGTGAGTCAAATTGCGGCCCCTAGAGGAGAAATCCCAGTACTGTACTACCAGGGACTTGACCCAGTGGGGGAGTGGTGGTGGCAGAGATATTACACCATAGGAGAACGCCCAACCTGGCACCCCCCATGGTCTAAAGCAGCCTCGATTGACTCCCTGGGTCTGAGACTCTGTGATACAACCGAGTAAAGGAGTAGTGGGGTCTGAGATACCACAAACTCAAGATCCACAGCACCTTAAGTGAAGTCATAGTGACCTAGGAAAGAACCCAGAGAAGCACAAACTTCCGAAATCATGGGAAAGAGGAATAACACTGGAGCAATGAATGCCCACAATCCCACAACATCAGAACCTGATAAAACAGAAATACAGAGATTTATAAAAGATCAAATCAGGAAAATAACTGTAGAAATAATAGAGGTGTTTTGAAAAGAATTCAGAGAGAGCAAAAAAGAGATAAAGGATGCAATTAATGAAGTAAAGGCCTCAATTCAAAGCACAAACAACTGATTAGACCACATGGAGAATAGAATATCGCTCCTAGAAGATGATCATTCAAAAAATGAACACATAGTTTCTAATTTAGAAAAAAAAATCTGACAGCAGGAATCTGACATTGAAGAAATATGGGCCCATTTTAAGAGAGCTAACCTAAGAATAATTGGAATAGAGGAGGGAAAAGAAGGTGAAACCAAAGGGATCAACAATCTCTTCAAGGAAGTAATAGCAGAAAATTTTCCAAACATAGAGCAAGAGGTTGATACACAGGTCCAGGAAACTTATAGAACCCCCGTTAGAGAGGATCAGAGAAGAGGATCCCCACACCACATAATTGTCAAAATGACCAATGTGGAAGCCAAGCAGAGAATCTTAAACGCAACAAAAACAAAGGGCTAAGTGACATTCAGAGGCAAACCAATTAGAATCACTCCAGACTTCCCAAACCAAGTCATGAGAGCCAGAAGGGCTTGGAGTAACATATTCCAAACTCTGAAAGAAAACAACTTCCAGCCAAAAATTTACTACCCAGCAAAACTTTCTATCAAATTAGATGGAGAAATAAGAAGTTTCCATGACAAACAGAAAATGAAGGAATTTATGTCTTCAAAACCAGCGCTAGAGAAAATACTCAAAGAGATAGGTTGAACACACACCAGAACCAGAGAAATAAGATTTTCCATCCAACAGACAACTAAGATTGGTTATCTGTGGAGATTCATTATTTATGTTAGTCTTTTACCTATCTCTAAATGGTATTGTTTGCTTTTATTGTTGCTAATTTTTAGACTTTCTAGTTGGAATATTAATATACCTTCATATATAGCATTTGGAAATATTTTATCCCATTCTATCAGTAACTTTTAACTCTGTTTACATTGTCTTTGGATATACAATATTTTTTTTATTTTTGGGGGAGTTTGTATACTCTTCTGTTGCCTGTGCCATTGAAATCATATCCAAGAAATCACTGCCAATTTCAATGTTGTGAGGTTTTATGACCCAGATTTTCTTCTAAAAGTTTATAGTCTTAAGATTTATATTTAGGTCTTTTATCTATTTTGAGTTAATATTTGTATATGTGATAGGTAAGGGTCCAATTTTATTCTTTTCCATGTGATTATTATTTTTCAACAATATTTAGTTAAAAGATTATTATTTCCACCACCAAATGTTCGTGGAAACCTTGTCAAAAATAACTTGACAATATATGGAAGAATTTATCTCTAAGCTTTTATTTAACTCCAATGGTTTATATATCTGCCTTTAGAACAGTACTACACTGTTTCAGTTATTGTAGCTTTATATGGTTTGAAATCAAAATATACATCTTCTAGCTTTGTTCTTCGAGATTTTTTGGGTATCTAGAGTCCATATTCCATACCAGGATAGATTTTTTCTGAAAAAATAAATAAATAAATGTATGATAGCTTCACCTAAAAAAAAAGAAAGAAAAGAAAAAATATTCTCTGGTAAGAAAGAAAGCAAAAAGAAATATTGAACTGTTATCTTTTAGTCATCAAAAGCTTGGTATCAGACAAATGAAACTGTTTTGTGAGATTATCATCGTTAATATTGGATAAATTGCTATAAAACTAGATGTCAACCACTAAGCCAAGCATAGGAAGGAGGGATTGGGAGGGAACGGGGTGGGGATTGGGTAGGGGCTAAGTGTGCGATGTGTGCATGTATGTCTACAAAAGTATTTTCTTTATACCATTATGATGTATGAATACATTGCACCAATAAAAAATAAATAAAAAATAAAAATAAAATAAATAAAAAGGGCTTATAAGGCAAGAAAAAAAAAAAACACGAAGAGCCTGTTAGCAAACTCACAGTAAATGGAGAGTGGCACACGCTCGTAATCCCAATACTTGGAGGGTTGTCCTCCTAGAGCACAAACCTACTGGTCCCTTTCCCCACACCTGCAGGCCTCTCTGCTGAAGTTCTGCTAGTAAATTTATCAATGAAACCTGTACGTTATGTATTTGCTTTTATTAATCTTGCAATGACTGAAAGAAATATTTTTCTAATATAGTCAATATTTTTAGCTCCACTCTTTATTATTTTCTTCTTTAAAATTATCTTCTCATTTTAAAAGTTGTTTTATTACTGCATTGTAATTATACATCACAGTAAGATTCAATTGACTAAACTATACACGCACATAGCTCTATATGTATCTCTCTCCACAACTCTCTTCCCCGCTCCCTCCCCACACATGTTAATGAAATTGGTAGTAATGTCTACACATATTGCCATAGTATTATTTGAACTGTTTCATTCTTTAACTGGGAATGTGCCAGGCATGATGACATGCCTATAATCCCAGAACTCGGAAGACAGAAGGATCACGAGTTTGAGGCCAGACTTAGCAATTTAACGAGAAGCTCAGCAACATAAAGAGATGCTTTTTCAAAACAAATAATACAAAAAAGGTCTGGGGGTTTACATCAGTGGCAGAATTTTCCTGAATTTTAATCTCTAGTACCAAAAAGGTAGAAATGGAACCATCAGATGATGCATATTTTATTTAATGTATATGTTAGTCAGTGAAGTGAATTTTAACATTTCTAATTTAACAAGTAAAGTTCCAAAAACATAACTTTCCCAAGCACAGAAGTGGCTTGGTTAGGATTATAGCATTTTTTTTAGGCTCTGGTAATGAGAAGGAAGTCTGGGGATGGTTTTGAAGTGACTTGCTTCAGTATCTAGGACACTGACAATAATTTGGGTAAAAACATAAATTAAATGAGGAAAATGTTTTAGAGAAAAAATTAGTTTGATAATCTTTAGATGTCATGTACTACAATCTTTAATAATTGTGCCTCCTAAAAATTGATCACAATATATATATGAGGAAAGTAGCTATGTTAAAAATCTTCTTGGCATACCTCAAAATAACTGGCACAGAGTTATTGACACAGCAACTCATCATAGCATACTTAATTAGTTAAAGTAAAAGCACAAATAAAAAAATATTTGGTTATAAAGGTAAATTTGGAAAACATCTATCAATGACGGACACAAAAAACTACACGAGTAAATAATTTCCCCTAAGAGATGAAAGCCCAATTTTCTTTTTCAATTATTCACTCTCTAATTCATTTCAGCACTTACTCATTCAATTGAGAGCTTACTAAAAAGACCTTTAGGGACACATAAAATTCTTATCCCCATAGAGCAGAAGGTTATCCCTCTTTATTGTAGAGGAGATACAATAAATTAATTCTTAATAAATTATAAACTGTAGTGAGTGCTACAAGTGAAAAGGAAAAAGAATGCTATGGTAGACTATAACAGAGAGGCAGGATAAGAAAAAATCTGCTTTAAATAGGAGTCAGAAAAACATGTCTTTGAGGAGACATCCAAGCTGAGAACTGGAGAACTGGCAGAAGGTAGACACAGCGTCTTAGGGAGGCAGACAGTGTGAGCTGTGCTGTCAAGAAGCCAAGGTGAGACAGGTGTGGGGCTCTTCCAGAAAATGAGGCTACTCTGACTTCCGGTGTCATGTAAGTGAAAGACCAATGTGTTGCTGAAAACAAAAGGCAAGACAAATTTGAAAATTATATACTTAGGGCACAAGAGGGCTATAGAAGCAACAAGGACTGAAGGGCATTAATAGTTCAGTGGAAGACCCTTTGAGAAGTTACCTCTCAGGGTTCTGGGTTGAATAAAATGAAATAGAAAAGTAATAGAATAGGTTAGAGAGCCAAGAGAAATCAGAGGTTATTCTGTGATTTCCAAACAGAAGCAAAACAAAGACTAAAAATCTAGCTCTTTTGTCTCTTATTCCAATATTCTCTGTAACAATGAATTAACTTTCCTTTAAAAAATTCTACTCAATATCATCATGTCTGTGTTAGATCGACAATGCAAAAAAAATGTATTTAGGAATTTAGCTTTAAAAGTGACCAAATATTAATTGTGTGGCTTTCACCATAAGTGGCAAATGCCTTCTGAGTGAGAAAATATAAGATGGGTGAAGAAGTTATGTGTTCATAGAGAATGGGGAAGAAGGTCTTTTGATAAACCAACAATATACATACCCCCTATAGGCATTCAAATCCAATTTTTTCACTATTCTAATCACTTTCTGGCCATTAATAATAGATTCATATACAGTTTACCAACTCCTGCCAAGTAGATGAAAACATGTTTTGTAATATATTATTTTGCCTTTGAAAATAAGCAAAAGGTAGATAAGTCCTATCCAAGGACCCTCCTCATGTTCATCCACTTATTGAAAATTATGTTTCTAATTGTATGAATATTTGTATTGAAAAAAAGATTTTTCAGTTTGATCCCACAGACAAAAATAAATGAGGATCATGCCTAAACTAATTATCAGAATGGATTGAGGCCCAGGGATTATGATTAATCCAACCTTTATAACTAAAATCCAAATGCGTTAATTGGATTATCTTGTTGAGTACGTTTATTGTTCTCTTGAGGATGAATCCTCAACTTCATCAGCTAGGGAAGAGACAACAGAAAGAGGAAGAACAAGATAATCACCAAGTGCAAGCTACCAGCTATGCATTAGCCCATGAGGATGCAACCAAAAGAAGTTGGGGGAAAATGTGATGTGGAAAGAGCAACTTTGCACCTGTTTCATTAAACTGTTTACTGATTAAAGAAAAATTTTAATTGTATGTGCTTCAGATAGAAAGCCATTTAGTTTAAATGTTTCTTGGCAGTTTTGTTAACTTCCAACTATGTTAATATAAGACCAAATTTGTCAGGTATCCATGCAGTGTGCCTTTGACAGAATGTCTGAATATTTTTTTTTTTTTTTTGCAGGTCTGCAGATGGAAACCAGGGGCATTCAACCTTCAAGCTATACCCCTGCCCTATTTTTTTCTTTTTTTATTTTTTATTGGTGCATTATATTCATACATCATATTGGAGTAAAAAAAAAAACTTGTGTGGACATACATGTACACATCACTGATTTAACCCCTACCCAATTCCCACCCCATTCCCTCCCCATTCCTCCTTCCCTTGCTTGGCTTAGAGGTTGACTTCGATATGTTTAAGTACACTGTGTGTTTTAGAAAATTTCCTTCTTCCCTCCTCCCATCCCCTCATTTAGGTTGTCTTGTTTACTCCTCTATAGGATTTCCTTTTTCATCTAGATTTCCTCCTATGACCCATTTCTCCTTAGCTTTCACAAATTAGGAAAAGCATCTGATTTCTTATTTTTTGTGACTGACTAATCTCACTTAGCATAATGTCCTCCAGTTCCATCCATTTCCCTGAAAATTATGTAATTGAGTTTTTTTGGTGGCTGAGTAAAATTCCATTGTGTACATATCCCACAGTTTTGTAATCCTGGCCTATTTTTTATTCTGTATTTTGAAACAGAATCTCACTAAGTTGCAGAGGTCCTCACTAAGTAGCTGAGACAGTCCACAAACCATGATCCTCCCATCTCAGCCTTCCAAATGCTGGGATTACAAGTGTGCACAACCACACCCGTCACTGAATATCTTTTAGATGCTTACATTTTCAACATTTATGTAATAAAAGAACAAAAATTAAATTAATTAACTCATTAAGAAATTAATTAAATAACTGGAATATCTGGAATCACAAGACCCACAGCACTGTCAGTATCAACTTAGTATTTTAGATGTTTTTTATTTTTTTTCATCAGGAATTTTTTTTAATTAATTAAATTATTTATTTATTTTATTGGCGCACTGTATTCATATATCATAGTGGGATACAAACTTTTGTAGACATACATGCACACATCACCCAGTCAGCCCCCACCCAATCTCCACCCCATTCTCTCCCCATCCCTCCTTCCCATGCTTGGCTTAGTGGTTGACATCTAGTACTATAGCAATTTATCAAAAATTAAAAATCATAATTTCACATAACAGTTTCATTTGTCTGATACCAAGCTTTTGATGACTTAAAGATAACATTTCAATATTTCTTTTTGCTTTCTTTCTTACCAGAGAATATTTTTTTCTATTTTTTAGGTGAAACTATCATATATTTATATATTTATTTTTCAGAAAAAAAATCTATCCTAATATGGAATATGGATTCTAGATACCCAAAATGATCTTGAAAAACAACAAAGCTAGAAGATATATATTTTCTGATTTCAAACCATATAAAGCTACAATAATTGAAACAGTGTAGTACTGTTCTAAAGGCAGATATATAAACCCTTGGAGTTAAATAAAAGCCTAGAGCTAAATTCTTCCCTATATTATCAAGTTATTTTTGACAAGGTTTCTATGAACATTTGGTGGTGGAAATAATAATTTTTTAACTAAATATTGTTAAAAAATAATTACATGAAAAAGAATAAAATTGGACCCTTACCTAATCCCATATACAAGTATTAACTCAAAATAGATAAAAGACCTAAATATAAATCTTAAGACTATAAACTTCTAGAAGAAAATCTGGGTCATAAAACCTCACAACATTGAAATTGGCAGTGATTTCTTGGATATGATTTCAATGGCACAGGCAATAGAAGAGTATACAAACTCCCTAAAAAATAAAAAAAAAATTGTATATCCAAAGACAATGTAAACAGAATTAAAAGTTACTAATAGAATGGGATAAAATATTTCCAAATGCTATATCTGAAGGTATATTAATATTCCAACTAGAAATCCTAAAAATTAACAACAATAAAGGCAAACAATACCATTTAGAGATAGGTAAAAGACTAACATAAATAATGAATCTCCACAGATAACCAATCTTAGTTGTTTGTTGGATAGAAAATCTTGTTTCTCTGGTTCTGGTGTGTGTTACCTATTTCTTCTTTGTAGTTAATCTCTTTGAGTATTTTCTCTAGCAGTGGTTTTGAAGACATAAATTCCTTCGGTTTCTGTTTGTCATGGAAGCTTCTTAATTCTCCATCTAATTTGATAGAAAGTTTTGCTGGGTAGGAAATTTTTGGCTGGAAGTTGTTTACTTTCAGAGTTTGGAATATGTTACTCCAAGCCCTTCTGGCTCTCATGACTTGGTTTGGGAAGTCTGGAGTGATTCTAATTGGTTTGCCTCTGAATGTCACTTGGCCCTTTGTTTTTGTTGCCTTTAGATTCTCTGCTTGGCTTCCACATTGGTCATTTTGACAATGATGTGGCGTGGGGATCCTCTTCTCCGATCCTGTCTAAAGGGAGTTCTATAAGTTTCCTGGATCTGTGTATCAACCTCTTGCTCTATATTTGGAAAATTTTCTGCTATTACTTCCTTGAAGAGATTGTTGATCCCTTTGGTTTCACTTTCTTTTCCCTCCTCTATTCCAATTATTCTTAGGTTAGCTCTCTTAAGATGGGCCCATATTTCTTCAATGTCAGATTCCTGCTGTTGGATATTTTTTTCTAGATTAGAAACTATGCGTTCATTTTTGGAATGATCATCTTCTCAGAGTGAGATTCTGTTCTCCATGTGGTCTAATCGGTTGTTTGTGCTTTGAATTGAGGCCTTTACTTCATTAATTGCATCCTTTATCTCTTTTTGGCTCTCTCTGAGTTCTTTTCGAAGCACCTCTATTATTTCTACAGTTATTTTCCTGATTTGATCTTCTAGAAATCTCTGATTTTCTGTTTTATCAGGTTCTGATGTTGTGGGGTTGTGGGCATTCATTGCTCCAGTGTTATTCCTCTTTCCCATGATTTCGGAATTTTGTGCCTTCTCTGGGTTCTTCCCTTGGGTCACTATGACTTCACTTAAGGTGCTCTGGATCTCGAGTCTGTAGTATCTCAGACCCCACTACTCCTTTACTGGGTTGTATCACAGAGTCTCAGACCCAGGGAGTCGATAGAGGCTGCTTTAAACTATGGGGGGTGCCAGGTTGCACATTCTCCTATGGTGTGATATCTCTGCCACTGCCACTCCCCCACTGGGTCAAGTCCCAGGAAGTACAGGACTGGAATTTCTCCTCTGTGGCCCGCTATTTGACTCACTGTTCTTGAGTTCGCAGATGTAGCTGTACTGGACTCATTGAATTTGCTGCTGCTGCCACCGGTGGCAATATGGTGCTGCTGCTACGCCCTCGGCTGTGAGGCTGGCTTATTTTCTTGGTTTTGAATTCCACTCTGAGTCCTTGCAGCGTGTGCTGAGCTCAGCCACTGGGAGCTTTAGATGTTCCCTGCGCTGAAAAATCCCACCTGGCTGTTCCGCAATGGCTCACCTCAGCTTGCTGTGGCTGTTCGGTGAATTCGCCGCTACCGCCGGCAGTATGGCGCTGCTGCTGCATCCTTGGGCGTGAGGCCAGTGTATCTCCTCTGTGGCTCTGAGCTCTGTTCTCAGACCGCTTTCTCTCTGGAGCCTGGTGATTTTTTTGTTTCTCTGGTGATGGTGTTTTCTGGCTATGAAAGGCGCTGATTTTGTGGTAATGGAGATTGGTTGTTAGTGGGGCTCTTAAGCCCCGCTTTTCTCGGTCGCCATCTTCCTGGAAGTCCAATATTTTAGATGTTTTATTATCAGTTTTGTACTTGATTTTCATAAGTTTTCACTCTCTTTGTTGCTCTCAAGATACCTGTTGTGACTTAGTTTCTTTCCCTGCACCTTAGTAAAAGTGGGCAATTTATAGTTGTATTTCCTTTGCTAGTTCATTATAAATAGCTATCATGAGACTAAATAAATTAGACAGATTGCCTTTTCTTCCTAGAAAATTATACTAATGTACATAAAAATATTGTTTGTAGAAAATTAAATAGTAGTTTTACAACAGTTCATCTTTTAAAAAGTCAGACTTTGTATGATAATAAGCTTAAAATGAAAACCCTGAGGTAATTACCATTACTAATTCTACTGCTAATATTATTACTATAGTATTATTAGCAATAATACCATATAATAAATAGTAACTCTAGCTGACATGGAATTATAAAATTGCCTGTTAAATAGATATCCTTATTATAACTTCATAATCATAAATAAAATGCTTTTCATAAATATTTATTTGTACTTAGAAATGGTATTAAACCAGCCAGGCATGGTGATGCAAACTTGTAATCCCAGCATTCAGGAGGCTGAGGCAGGAGGATCATGGCTCATGGACAGCCTCAGCTACATAGTGAGGCTCTTTGCAACTCAGTGAAACCCTGTTTTTAAAAAAATAAAGAAAGAATAGAAAATAGGAGCCGGACGTGGTGGCTCACGCTTGTAATCCCCATGCTTGGGAGGCAGAGACAGGAGGATTGTGTAGGTTCGAAGCCAGCCATGCTGGCTTAAGAAACCCTGTTTCCAAATAAAAAGTATAAAAATAGGTCTGGGAGTGTAGCCCAGAGATAGAAGGGTTTCCAGGAACCCCAGTACCACCAAAAAAAGAAAAAAGAAAGAAAGAAAAGAGGGATGGGGTATAGATTGGAGGTAGAATGCTCCTGGGTTCTATCCTCAGTACCAAAAAAAAGGAAAGAAAGAAAGAAAGAAAGAAAGAAAGAAAGAAAGAAAGAAAGAAAGAAAGAAAGAAAGAAAGAAAGAAAGAGGGAGGGAAGAAGGAAGGAAGGAAGGAAGGAAGGAAGGAAGGAAGGAAGGAAGGAAGGAAGGAAGGAAGAAATGGTATTAATCAGAAGTTCATGATCCAGAAAGAGAAGTAAGGTGGGATAAAATTCCTTAGACTTCAGGATGGAATCATGAAAAATATGTGGATGATCAATTTCTATGTAGTTAACGAGGAGCTATAATATCACACACATTTTAGACACACATTGTAGCATGAATCCAGCGATGACCCTGCCATAATTGAAGCCTTTATTAAAGGTCTATCCTTGCTGGAAAAAGCAGCAGCATTTAAGATCCCAAACTTGGGTCGAACTAACCTTCTGGATTAGAAAATGACTCTTCAATATTGCCAGAGAATGAAGGACTTAGGCTGACAAAATAAGGCTTGATTCCAAGCTGAGAATTCCAGCATACTGGGCAATGCAACTGTGAAATACTGACATCGTGATAGGTATATGCCAAGGTATAAAGACAATACAAACAAATATGTATAAACATACACATAAATCCTATACTAGATGAATTTGCAAACAAAAATGTCAGAGAACAGGAAAACAATAAATATTATAAAATTCAAAATCCAAGAGAAATTGCTAAAAATACCAGAATGTTTGGTTTTTGTTTGTTTTGATACTAGGAATTGAACCCAGAGGCACTTTATTTCTGAGCTATATCCCAACCTTATTTTATTTTTTATTTTAAAATAAGGTCTCATTAAGTCAATGAAGGTCTTGCTAAATTGCTGAAGCTAGCCTCAAACCTTCAATCCTCTTGTCTCAGCCTCCCAGGTACTGAGATTACAGGTGTGTGTCACCATGCCCGGCACTAGCAAATATTAAAACACTCTTCTCCGGAGTGTAACAGGGCCCACTTTGGAGCTTCTGGCCCTGGGAGCCAACAGAGGACCTGCTTAAAGTTGACTATTTTTGTCCTTTCCTTCTACTGTTGTTAACAAATAACATGCTCTTATCAATTTTCTGACTGAATAGATGAAGACCTGACACATCTGTGGGTCTGAGAAAAGAACCAACTCAAAGATGGCATGGACATGAATGGTGTCTTTTCTGATAAGCAACCCTGCCTGGCCCTGAAGAGCTAACTCTTAAAAGTAGAATCCAGAGCTTGTTCCTGAACATTTCGTTTCTTTGATGTCTCTAATTTGCTAGCAAATCAATTAAATTTCTGTCCATCTTGAAATGACTCTATGCAGAGTGAGGAAGTGGGGTTTATTTTCATTTTTTCATATGGCTAACCAGTTTTGCCAACACCATTTGTTAATCTTTGAAATTTTACACTTCAACTTTTATAGCCCCCCCCCCCCGGATTGTTTTATGCTTTCCTGGGATTTGAGACACCTTCGAGTCTTACATTTGTCCATCTCCATCACATTTGCTCTTAAGCCAAACAATGTGAAGGTTACTCCAACTTCCAAGTGTATCAGTCTCAATGACATACTAAGGCCAAAGGAATGAGCCCCTTGCACAGCAGGCTTCAGTATCTATTACCTGGCTCCTGCCAGGTCTCTAGTTACCAGCGTCTATTGATCAGGCCTGTATCTGACACTCCTCCAAAACATTTAAACCTTCTCATTTCTCTCGTACAATGTACAGTAATTAGTTGAATGGCCTTGGGTCCCTTTGGAGAAGAACTAGAGATATTTTTATAGTATACATTATAAAATGATGTTTTAGGATCGATCTTTTTTACCTGACCACCCTTAGATTCACTGTGTTTCCGATCTGATAATTAGTTTAGCAATCATGACTTGAGCAAGGGATCATGACATTTTACTGGACAACTGTTTCACCTCTTGCTCCTTTATGCTTGCCTCCTTCTGATGATGATGCTAAAGCATTGGTCCTGGTAGCCATACCTGGTAGCTTTTGTTTATGCAGTGTCCCCTGGGCATCTCATGCAATGGAGTCCTCTGGCCTCAAAATATATGCACCCCAGTGTGGTCACCTCCTTCAGCATTTCTGCTTCCTCCATAATCTGCCTCTACAACTATGCAGTTCAGCATCACCCAGCCAAGGCTAAAGCATTCTACAGACTTCTAAAAGCCACACCACCAGTTAACATGCCCTATCTGTTAGGCTCTTGCCAGGGTGTTAAAATCTCACACTAGAGAGAATATTCCTCCATCATTAAGTTCTTGCTGAGGCTGGCTTACCTTCCAGCCCTCTAGATTAACTACCCTGAAGTATAATATTTAAGAATCTACAGAGAGATTCAGATACAAACTATTTATAACTGAAATGTACGCTATCTGTGATTTTCTTTAAATACCACAACTAAAAGTTAAGTAAAATAAGATGTGTGTACATGAAAGGTTCTAGATAAAATTAGAATAAAATATTGATAGGTATTAAAGCTTGTTGATAGACACATAGACACATGTTTTCCCATGGAGTTTCAAGGAGAAAATATTTTGGATTATTATAATGAAAGACAGAAAATAAAGTTTACATGGAATAGAACTGGGCAACATGAGAAAGTAGGAGGAATCATAGGAATAGATGAGAAGATAAGAAAAAGAGAACAAGGAGAGGTGGGGAACGCTTACATATAAAGGGGGACGGTAGAGATCCAAAACTTAAATGCCACCTGTCAGACATTTTCTGCCTGCCTACACTTAGCTGAAAGAACTTGTTCCCACATACACGAGCTCCACATACAAAACTCAAGTGATAACATCACTTTATTCATTGCCTTCCTCTAGATACTTGAGTCACATTTTAAAATTCCCAGTTAAAGTGAATTGTGTGACTAAGAGGAAAAATGTATAAAATAACTTTTATAGATTTAGAAAAGATGACAAGTGTCATAAATCACAAATAATTTGCTCACATTGCTGAAGTTATTAAGAATAAAAGTAATTGCAAACAGCCACACAATGTGCACAAGTACACATGTACACACACACACACATATACGCACACATGCATACACATTTTCCACCTGTTTGTACCTCAGTATTTCTTTAGTAAACTGTTGTTTTCTTCATAGTTGAAAAGCTATAACAATAATGTACAGATACACCAATAATATATAGCATTCATATTATAAAATATTTAAATCCAAAATTTATGATAACTTATTCTAGATAATTTATATCACAAACAAAAGAATATATACATATATAGACATTAATATATATAATATATATAATATATAATATATATTATATATATACAGATATATATAGATAGATAGATATAGGTATAAAAATGGGTAGGAAAAAGATGAGATATATATTATGTAGATATAAAATATATATGTAATATATATCATGAAGGCCACAAGGTATGGATCAGAGGACCAGTGCATGATATATTATAAATTACATGTTATATATAATATATATTATGCAGATATAAAAACCTATACTTTTTGTTCACACATCAGATTATATTTAATATATTGGTCTGCAACCTTTTATCCCTATGAACAAGATCCTAAACATCTTGTTATGTCAGTTCATATATATCTCTACTTGTGTTTCATGCTATGGTTATGACATGTCTTACATAACCATTTTCAAATCTATGAATGTATGGACTGAGTTGTGTCTCCTTCAACTTTGTTAAAGTCCTCTTTCACGTTAGTGAATATTTGACAATAGGATTTTAGCAGATATTAACCAGTTAGGATGATTTCATACTGAAATTAGGGCAAGCCAATATGAATGGTGTCTTATAAGAGAAGAGACATGAAGATGCCGATATAGGGAGGGGAATACCATATGGTGAAAGAGATAGACCTCAAAGTACCAAAGCTGCAAGCCAAGAAAAACCAAGGACTGTAGGCAAACCATAGAAGTTTAAAATAGGCAAGAAAACATTCTGCTTCAAAATCTTCAGTGGGCCAGGCGTGGTGGTGCACGCTTGTAATCCCCGCACTTGGGAGGCGGAGACAGGAGGATCGCGCAGGTTCGAAGCCAGCTGTGCTGGCTTAAGAGATCCTGTTTCCAAAAATAAAAAAAGTATAAAATAGGTCTGGGAGTATAGCCCGGAGGTAGAAGGGCTTCCAGGATCCCCAGTACCACACACAAAAAAAATTCTTCAGTGGTATTATGGTTCTGCTCACACTTTAATTTTAGACTTCTAAATTCCAGAACTATAAGACAATGATTTTTTGTCATTTTCAGCTGCTCATTTTGTGGTGGTTTGTTATGGCAGCCCTAGGTAACTAATACAATGAGTATTCAAGTTGTTTCTAATTCCACACTTAAATATGGTTGAAGAGAACAAAAATGCTTCTCTTTAGCTTATGATTCAAACCAATCCACTAACAATTTGAAAACATTCTATCAAGAAAGAAAAGGTCGTAGGACTTAAGTAAGTCTCATGTAAGACTGTAGAGAAAAATTCAAGCGATTTTTATTTGCCCTATCATAATAATAAAAACAGTTTGGTTGTTGTGAATTGTGCTTCTATAAACATGGAAATGCATGCATCCCAACAGTAAACTGACTCAATTTCTTTGGGAAGATGCCCAAGAGTGGTATGGCTGGGTTATATGAAGGTCTCATTCCCAGTCCTTTAAGGAGCCTCCACACTGGTATCCATAGTAGCTGTACTAAATTGCAATTCCATTAATTCACAATCAGCCAAACTATGGAACCAGCCTAGGTGTCCTTCAACAGAAGAATGAATAATGAATTTATGGTATATACACACAATGAAATTTTATTCAGCCATAAAAATAACTAATTACTTCATTTTTAGGAAAATGAGTGGAACTTGAGGATATTATTCTAAGTGAGATTAGCCAGTCATAGGAAGTAAAGAATCATTTGTTTTCACTCATATGTGGATGATAGAAAGAAACAGAAACAAAGAGAACTTCAGATAAATGAGGGGAGACACTAGTAGAGTAGTGGAAGGGGATTTAGGGAAAGAGGTAGGAAGGTGAAAGGGGAGACCTGATGATGGAAATATAATTCAAATAATCTTTTATTTATATGAATTTATCTATATCAATGTTAATATTATCTATGGGGAGAGGGCGAGAGTGGAGTGGGACCTGGAGAGAAACACACAATGAATGCTGTGTGCATGTATGTTTCTATCGCTTTGACCATCACTATGATGTATAGTTATATGCATCAATAAAATGATAAAGATATATATAAATAAAATTTGTTAGATAATCTGTCTAACATTTAAAGGAGATATCATTGCTTAGTCATAAAAATAGCTGTGCTTAACAATTGATAGGTTTTGTTTACTTTTTGAAAAAGATACCGTGGCAAACTTATTTTATAAGAATTATATGCCACCATATTTTAAATTAAATAATATACTTATCTTAAAGAAAATTATTATGAACTACAAATATTTATTTTCCTTTATTTTATTATAATATTTAGTACAGGTATTTTTCATTCTAATTTGTGTGTATATACATATACATACATATATTTTAATTTGTATAAATATACATATATGCATTTATATATACATATATATGTGTGTGTATGTATATATTGGGGGTACTTGGGGTTGAACCCAAGGGTATTCTACCACCACCAAGATACAGCCCCAGCCCTTTTTATTTATTTATTTTTATTTGAAACAGTGTCTCACAAAGTTGCCAAGGGCTTTGTCAAGTTGCTGAAGTTGATCTCAAATTTCTCCTGTCTCAGCCTTTCAAGGGCTGGGATTACAGGCATGTTTCACTGTACCCAGCTCTAATTCAGATAACATTTTGTGTGTGTGTGTGGTACTGGGGGTAGAAGCCAGAGGCTTTCTACCTCCAGGCTATATTCCCAGACCTATTTTTTTATATTTTATTTGGAAACAGGGTCTAAGTTGCTAAGAGCCTCACTAAGTAGCTGAGGCTGGCTTCGAAACTGCGTGATCCTCCTGTCTCAGCCTCCCAAGCGCGGGGATTACAAGCGTGTGCCACCACGCCCGGCTAATTCAGATAACATTTAATACAAATCAGATCATGCTATGATATATTGACCTATGACTTCATTTATTTTTCACCTAATTATAGGTTTATATATTTTTATGAAGGAATATACAAAGTGGCCATATATTTTTCTGCTCTACAAATTACCATATTTTTAAAAATTAAGAATTAAGCAATCTTTCTCTATACAAGTAACTCAGTATTAAGAGTCATTCATTGAATATGATGTTTTACATACATCTTCAAGTAACTCTAAGCATTAAGTTCCCAGAAGTGAGTTTCTGAAACATAAAATATATATAAGATGATATACAGATAGCAAAGCATTTTCAGCATCATGTATCATTAGGGAATTGCAGTTAAAACAATGAGATGCTACTACATACCTATTAGAAGAGCTAAAATCCAGAACACTCACTACAACAAATGTTGGCAATGATATGGATCAATAGCAATTCTCATTCATTGCTGATGGGATGCAAGATGATATAGCCACTTTGGAAGACAGTTTTTCAGTTTCTTAAAATGTTATTTCTTACAATGCTAATGTCTTACTATCTGGTCCAGCAATTATGCTCTTTGGTATTTTACCCACAGGAGTTGAAGATGCCCACACAAAAACATGCACACAAATGTTTATAGCATTCTCAGTCATTATTGTCAAAATTTGTAAGCAACCAAGATGTCCTTCAGCAGATTAATGAACAAGCAAACTGGGATACATTCATACAATGGAGTATCCATCAACAGTAAAAATATAAGCTCAAATGATGAAAAGTCATGGAAGTCTTTTGTGCACATTCCTAAGTAAAATCAGCCATACTGAAAAGGCCACAGAGTGTCTGATTCCAGCTTATGACATTGTGGAAAAGGCCAAGCTATGAAGAAAGCCAAGATTAGTGGTTACTGGAGGATTGGGGGGGGGGATGAGTCCATGAAGAAAAGGGGAATTTGAGGGCAGTAAGACTACTCTGTATGATCCTGTGATGACAGACCAAAGCACCATTCATTTGTTAAAACTCATAGAACTGAATAGCACAAAAAGTAAATCCTAATATAAACTCTGTACTTAGTTATTGGTTGATCAATTATAACAAATATACAAGTTAACTAATGCAAGAAGTTAACAACAGTGAAAACTAGAGGGAAATAAAGGATATATTAGAATTCTGTATTTTCAATCAAGTTTTATGTAAACCTAAAGCTGTTATGGTCAGATGTAGAGTGCTCATTGACAGCTTATATATTAATAATTAGGGTTGATATAGTTAAATAAGGGTTGTAATCTCATTTGTAGATTTTTCTAATGATTATGGTGGATTTATTTGGGTGGTAACCTAGGCCAGTGAGGTGTGGCTAGAGAAGGTAGGTTCCTGGGTATGGCTACAGGGATGTGCTTGTGTCTCTGAATCCCCTTGTTAGCCTGCTTTCTCTTGCTTCTGGCCTGGGCTTCCTGATGTGAGAAGCAGAGCCTCTGTGCTCCTCCTCTCTCTGCTTTTGCCACCATGACCTGAGCTCCAGCTCTGTGCCTCAGTCTCACGTGGACTGGACTCAGATCTCCAAAACATTAAGCAAGTAAATCTTCTTTCCCCTAAGTTGTGTGGTCAATTGTCTTGGATATTATCAGTGAGAATGCTGACTGAGACATGCATACATATATATATATATATATATATATATATATATATATATATTGAGATATTGAGATATTGAGATATATATAGATATATTTTTCCTATTGGTTCTGCAAGTAGTTATTAATTTTAAAGGTTTAAATTTACAGTCAAAAGAAGCCTCACAAATGACCATTTTTCCACTCCATGCAATATTGTTTATTATAATTTTTTTTATCTTTGACAATCTGAGAGCACAAAGACTAAGCACTATTTTGGTTGTATTCTTTTTCTCAGAAAAGCATTTAATGTGCAAAAGAAGGATTATTTGTACACACTGGTCACATATTAACTTTTATTTTTCAAATTATGTGCTATTAGAGAATAACAAATGTAACTGATACTGCTTTGAAGGCACAACAATGAAAAGGAAGCCTCAATTATCTATCTCTCGCAACCAATTTCTAAAGCTGCAATCAATAGATTATGGCACAAAAATTAATTCCAGAAAGATTAAACAGTTAAATGTTTTTCATTATAGCTACAGAAAATATTAAGAATTATCTAAGAGTGACAATTTTGTATGCATAAAATAAATGAATAAATTTTAAAGATGATGATTCTTTGAACTTCAAAAATAAAAAATGCTTGTCAAAATAAATAAAATTATCACAAAAATAAAAGGTAAAAAATACCTAAATAATAAAACAAAGAACTATACTAATCATGGTTTCATGTACTTTATAGACTTGAACTCACCTCCTTCTTCTTATTAAACTCACAGAATTCTGATTGTACTCCTATATATTGTCAAAAAAAAAAGGTTGATACTCTGAGGGCATATGGATTCACAACCCAAAATAGTGAGGTATTTAAAGAGTACAACTCTTTCTAAAGCAAATAGAAAGGACTATATATATATATATATATATATATATATATATATATATCACTGGAAATAAAATCATTAGAAAAAACAGCTCAAGAATTGCTAAATAAATATAGGAATAAAGGAAGAAATTAGGAATATAAGAAAAACTAATTTCAATTTTTTAATTTATAATTTGAAAATTTATAATTAAAATATTAGATTTAGAGAGATCATATCAATTGGAAACAACACAAATTCTAAGATAAATACTTAAAAAATATTTAGTAAAAATTGGCTAATTCTTCTAGGAATTCTAAACACTGTCCTAGATCAAATAGAAAAAGAAAAGGAAAATAAAACTATAAAAATAAAAATGAAAAGAAATTAAAAATAGAATTACAAATATTGCTGTCTAGATAAGAGAAATTTATAAGAGAAGGAAATAATGTAGGAAATAATTGTCACAGTTTCTCCAGAGTTATAAATGAATACCTTCATTTTGAAAGAATACAATGAGTACCTATGGGCAAATATAATGATACTATCTTTAGAATCTTCCCTAGGTATAGATACAATTTAGAGGGCTAATACTGCACATACCATTTTTGGATCTTGTCATTTTGAGCTCACATACAGGCTGTTCAGCTGGAAAGCACAGTACGACCATTCCAGTTACAAAAATATCGAATAGTTCCACAGTGTTTAGAAATGGTTGCTATCCCAAGTCTCCTCCTTTACCTCTAGAAAACTTACCTTGGCCTCAATGCCTAGGCTTTCTCGTGTTTTGCGACCAGAGGAATAAGTCTGACACTGTCAGAAAGTGCCAGAACCCGACTCCAGGCAAAGCTGGCGTCCCTCTGATAAGGTAGCACCTCAACTACACAGTTGGTAAATTTTGCCACCACGTTCACATCCATTCAAATTTTAAATATCATGATGCCTATGTTGTCACTCTACCATGATTTATTCAATTATCCTTTTGTTATTGGTTTAAGAGATTTTCATTTTATAAATATCACTGTGATTATTCTTATTTTGTTGTTTATTTGGAAAACTACTGCTAGGTTAGGAAAGGTTGAATATTGCCAAAGCGTTTAGTATATGTTTTCTAATGCTGACATAATTAATTATTATTATTATTATTACTATCATAGCAAATAATAGCTCCAATATTATTGGGGAAGCTACTGGAGCTTGAACCCACTGGCATTCTACCACTGAGTAATACTCCTGGCCCCATTTTATTTTTATTTATTCATTTATTTTTTGTGGCATTGGATATTGAACTTAGGGTCATTCTACCTCTGAACTACACCTGCAGCCCCATTTTATTTTTATTTTGAAACAGGATCTCATGGATTAATCAGAGTCTCAGTATTTGCTAAGACTGTCCTCAAACCTGCAATCCTGCTGCCTTATCGCCTAAATATGGGGATGACAGGTGTGTACCACCAGGCCAGCTCTTTTTTATTCTTTATTTTTAAACAAGGTATTTTAAGGTACTGTGTACTGGCCTCAAACCTGTGATTCTCCTATCTCAGCTTCCCAAGTACTGGAATTATAAGTGTGTACCACCACAACCAGCTCTGATAATACTTTTTAAGTATAATATTTGTTTGTCTCAAAACCCATAAGTAAATTTTAGATAAATAGTTACTGATAATAAATATTTTTCCTAAAAGTGTAAAAACAGAATAAGGTTTGGGTCACAGTTAAAAGAAATATAAATCTAGCACTTTAACATTAAAAAAAAAACTTTCTCACTACATGTGATTTCATTTGACACTCAAAAAGGTTCTGCAGAAGTTATAACACAGATAATACCACCAGTAACTTGTTGAAATCTATTCAATTAAGAGTATATAAACTGGCCATTATAGTTACAGGCTTATAATCCCATTACTTGGAAAGCAGAGACAAGTGAATCACAGGTTCACAGCCAGCCTCAGCTACTTAATGAAGCCCCCCATAACCTAATGAGACCTTGTTTCAAAATAAATAATAAAAAAAATAGGGCTCAAGGTGTAGCTGGAAAGTAGAATGTCCCTGGGTTCAATCCCAAGTACCACACATAAAAAAGGATGCATATAGCTAAAACTAAAAGCAGCATTCTGAGTCCACATGCATCCCCTCTATTCCAGAGCTTTCATTTTGATGTAGTATCATATACCATACTGATTAATACTAACCCTTTCCAAGTGAACATAGCAGAAGTCTTATTCTCATCCTTGTGCTTAACTTTGGCATTACAGAATCAATCACTTAGGAGCTAGCACTGACTTTAATCAGATGACTGCCATCATGTCCTCAAAGTCAGATGGCCTCCTCCTCTCACATAAATGGACTCCAATCGCTGATGAGCTTAGACAAAATGTCATGGGTTGTTTTCATTTCTTATGTAAGGAGTCATTACATTATTCCCATCCAGCTTGTAGACCACCAATAGAAGCTGAAGTCCTCTTCTGAGAAATATATGACAAATGGTCCTAATGATCACAGTAGAGAGTATTGTATACATACAAGAGTTTTATTCACTTAAAATGGAACTGCCACTTGGAAAGTATGAACTTTCATTCTGGCTCACCTACACAAATTGGAGTTTTTTTCATAACCTAAGCCTATATTCCTCAGCATCAAAAGTATTACTTCTAAAAACTGATAGTTTTTATTTGATAATTCTGCCATGACAACCAATTTGTTTCCATCCAGTTCTGTGATGTCAATTTGGCTTCAAACATATCACCTTTCTCACTACCAGCATGCAGCATCCCCGTTATTTCAGAATTCAATCTGCTGAGGGCTCAGAGATCACTGCAGTATATCTGTAATTCATGTTTATTTTTACCATTATAGGACTTTCATTAGAAATCACAAATCTATCTTAACCCAGTTTAGACTCATGTTCTGTAAAAAACTGTTCATTCCAGGGGAGTTTCAATGAGCATGTTTTGAAAATAATTGAAGAAACTATTCCAGAGAAGTATGGTAGCAATAGAATTTTTCATCTGTTATCTATCTCTTATGGAAGATTTAAAAAGTCCCCTAGGTATTTGGGTCAAGTCATCAAACGATAGCAGACAAAAGTTTCTTTAAAGACAAGACTATAAAGTGAGGTGAGTGTGATAAATAAACTTCAGCCCCTAAAGCAGATAAGGAGAGATTGGAGAGAAAAACTATTTGCAGAGGAAGAGATCTAGAACTCATTAGGCCCCTGCCAAGTTCCAAGCACTTCAAAGGATCATAAGAAGTAGACATTGCATAATAGAAAGTGGGTAGTGTTACTATTCCTATTTTAGAGCTGAAAAATAGAGCAAATAGTAAAGCCAAGACATGACACCCGGCTTGTTTTATTAGAAAATATTTTGGCCTTGTGCACTGTAGTGCACATGTTGAGAGTGTAATCTAGCTCTTAGAGGTACAATGCATTAATGCTCCCTATTTTTTACTGCTTCCTGTGATACTCCCTTTACTGTGTGATTTTATAAGGCCCACTCACTTTTAGAGGAGAGCGACCTCTCTCATCCCAACATCCCCATGCTAGTCTCATCCATGCAACTTGCTTTGGACAATGAGATATTAATAAGCATTAAGGCATCAGGGGCTTGAAAAACATTCTCATGATTAGGTTTTGTCTCTTACACCTCTGCCAGTACCATTAGAAAGCCTCACTGGTCCATGGAGAAGAGTGATAAACACAAGAAACGAACTGACCCACCCTGGATCAGGCCAATGCAGCATGTTGAGACACAGTGAATGTAGTCAAGACCACCCAGACACACTCCATCTAGATGAGCACTTTCCATCAATCTTCAGATCTGTAAAAATAAGTGCTATTGTTTCAAGCCATTAAGTTTGAGAATTAATTGTGACATAACCAATTAACAATTTTGTGGCAATAGTTGATTAATAACCCTTCCTACACACTATGGCAGAAGAAATTGGGCTGCGAGATATGTTTTTCTTTTGAATCTCTCAGCTTTAGAAGCTTACAAAAGATTTAATACTGCCCCTATGCATAATGAAAAAAATTTTTTCATTATACTCTATAAATGTTCACCAAGAGTGCTTGAAATATTGAAAGTCAGCCATAATAAAGGGGATATGTAGAAATTTCAATCTCTGAAAATCACACTTTAAATAAGGTGACCTGAGAGGAATGGGAGGGGGAAAGAAGAATTCCCTAATATGCATGAGGTACACTCATAAACATATCAAAGTCAATTACTAAGCCAAACATGAGGAAGGGGAAGAGGGGGAACTGAGGCTGGAACTGAGAAAGAGCTAAAGGAGTGAGTGTGCATTTATAGCTCTACCATCTTGTACCCCATTAAGATGCATGCCAACAACGCATCAATAAAAACACACTCTAAAACAGCTGATACAGAAAGTGTGACTAGTTTTTAATCTTTTATTCCTACAGTTTTATATAACAATCCTCGCTCCTGCAAGGAATTTACTTACTCAATTCTTATTTATATAAGATAAAGAATGATAATGGGAGAATAAGCAGATCTGTTACAAACACATCTTCCCTGATTTGCTTACTCTAACACTCAAGGCGCACTTCTATTTCATGAACTCTTTAGTGTCTGGGGGTCTATTTCTTAAAATGTGCGTTCTGGCTATATATCAAACTTTTACCCATGCTCTGAGATTCAGCTCCAAATTTCTTTTTCTTTCCTTAGTAAAGATTGCTATAAAGTCCTCTCTCTCTCTCTCTCTCTCTCTCTCTCTCTCTCTCTCTCTCTCTCTCTCTCTTCCTCTTTTCATGACCTGCCACTGGCCCATAATAATCTCTATTCCAGAGTTCATCCATGGATGCATGGCAATTTGTTCCTTTTTTTGTGGTCAGTACTGAGAATAGAACCCAGGGACATGAGCTACACCCCAAGTCCAATTTTTTTAATTTTTTTCTTTTTTTTTCTATAGGTATTTTTTTTTTTACTTTTTATTGGTGCAGTGTAGTCATACTCTTAATAGAGTACAAGATGGTAGAGGCATACATGCACACATTGACCAATAATTTTATTCTTCCATATTTTATTTTATTTATAAGTGGAACACATTGAAAATGGTGTATATTTAGATTGTGCTTTGTGCCTTCTCTTCCCCATTTCCCTTCCCCCCTCCCAATAAAGAGTGTCCAGGTTAATCATGTTATATTTATACTATTACACATATTAGTATGTAGCTCCTCCATTGAACAACCTCAGCTTTCTTCCTCTCCTATCCTTCCATTCAAGCTTTGCTGAGATTTCCCCTCCATCTTCTGGAGTCCCTCTGGTATTACCACTACTCCCTAGCTTGGGCATATTAATGAAAACATATGTCCCTTCTCTTTCTGTGCTTGACTAATCTCACTTAACATAATATTCTCCAGTTCCTTCCATCTTCTTGCAAATGCTATTATTTTATTCTTCTTTATAGCTGAATAGAATTCCATTATGTGTATTTCCCATAATTTTGCAATCCATTCATCTGTTGATGGAGATCTAGGGTGGTTCTATATTTTGGCTGTTACAAACTGTGCTGCTATGAACATGGGTATGCATATGTTAATGTAGTTCCCTGATTTCAACCCTTTGGAAAGATACCCAGGAGTGGTATAGCTGGATAAAATGGTGGATCTATTCCAAGTTTTATAAGGAATCTCCATACTGATCTCCATAGCGGCTGAACTACTTTGCACTCCCACCAACAGTGTAAAAGAGTTCCTCTTTCCCCACATCCTCGCCAGCATTTTTGAAATATGGTCTCACTGAGTTGCAAAGGGTCTCACTAAGTAGCTGAGGCTGTCGTGCAATCCTAAGGTCTCTGCCTCCCTATTGCTGGGATTTTGAGCATGCACCAGCACACCCAGCTAATCTTTTTTTTTTTTTTTTTTTTTTTGTGGTACTAGGGGGTGGAACCCAGAGGCTTTCTACCTCCGGGCTATACTCCCAGACCTATTTTATACTTATTTGGAAACAGGGTCTCACTAAGTTGCTGAGAGCCTCACTAAGTAGCTGAGGCTGGCTTCGAACGTGTGCGATCCTCCTGTCTCAGCCTCCCAATGTTCCTTTTTTAATAGCATCTTAACAATTTTCATCTGAGTCTTGAGGTATTTTTTGTGTACTTTGACCTATCTTCTAAATTCCAGGTTACAAACTGAATGGCCTTCAGAAGCCAGAATGGTGATGAGTGAAGAAGGCTGACAAATGGTAGTCTTGGATGGAAAAAAAAAAAAAAGTTCTAGCTTACTTAGAGAACACACTCTGAAGGAAAAAGACTAACACTAAGTCCACCGACTTTTGTCCAAAAGTGAAATAGAGGGTCAGAGCTGACAAATCTTTCCATTTTGAAGATGACTTGAGAATTGCATTTTTATGAAAAATTTACCAATTTTACATGAAAACCTCACTTTAAAATATTGTTGTCATTGACTTTATGATTTCTTGTTCTAAATTCTTCTGACTTTATAGTAGAACCACACTCACGCTCCCTTGTGGCAGAGTACAATTCCCTACCCTACTGAGAATGGCTGCAGCCATATATTTGCACTTTATGTCTAACCAGAGCTTGAAATGTGCCACAGGTAGCCTCCGACCCCAAAAGGAGAGATTCTTGAAGCCAACCTGAACCAGACCAGCAAGCAGACACACAAGCATGAAGAATAGATGCTTGTTGTATGGCTCTGAGAGTTCCTGAGTTGTTCTTTATACAATATAATTGTATCGAAAATCTAACTTTAAAAATTGATCATAAATTTAAAGGCAAAAATTAAAGTAACTAAGTGTGGTGGCACATGTCTGTAATCCCAGTACTTAGGAGGCTGAGACAGGAGAATCACAGGTTTGAGACCAGCCTTAGCAAGTTAGCAAGATTCTAAGCAACCTAGTGAGATCTTGTTTCAAAAATAAAATTAAAAGGGTTGGGGATATAACTTGGAGGTAGAATGTTCCTGACTTTAATTCCTCATAACACATAAATAAAAGAAAAGAAAAGAATACTGTGGTAGTCAAGTTTGGCTCAAAGGCCTCTAGGTTTCAACCTTCATTACTGGGAGATTTTTTGAGGTATGATAAATCCAGGGAGACAGAACATACTCATGTTGACAGGCCTGGTAGCACACATCTATAATCCCAGGACTTTTGAGACTGAGACAAGAGGATCACAGGTTCAAGGCCAACCTCAGGAAGCAACTTAGAGAGGTCCCTCTGCAGTTTAGCAAGACCCTATTTCAAATTAAAAAATATATAGGGCTGGGGCATAGCTTGGAGGTTCAAGTACCAAAAAATAAATAAAAACTTTAAAAAAGAACACACTTATGCAACAAGTTTAACAGAAGTCTGGGAATCATTGTAAGCCAGTCTCCCAAGGCTCCACTTGTGGTAGATGTGGACAGAGTCAGCAATTCACATGCCCTTTAGACAAGCAGCATACCCTGGGTGTTATCCCAGGGCCACATGATCCACTGGGCTGGCACACCAAAGGACATCGATCTGCAGCAGGGGGCGGGAGCAGAGCCAGGGCTCTTTCAGCCCTGCCTCACATTAGCATATTGCATTCTCTACACACTTTCAGTTATTCTTGACAACTATAAGCAGGAAGCTGGGGAAAACTGGGTTGGTCAAAGGACACCAGGAAGTTGTCCTGCATGAAGGGCATTCACTTTGAGTTTTAATTCAGTGCCCCTGTCCCCCGTTACTGCAATATTGAACAATTTAGCCATCCTAGTAAAAACTAACTTTTTACTTGATAATAACTGACATTTTATGTCAACTCTCTCCCTTTTTTAAGACAGAAAATTTTCAGCCAGAGTCATTATGGGCGGGTCTTTCTAAAACATAACTTGAATTTCCACACACTATTTCGTACATAAATCCTATAAAAATATATCATGCTCTTCAAAGTAAATCTGAAAATGCTCCATTCCAACACTAACTTAACTCTGTTGAGTATTCAGAGACAAACAGGAGCAATCTTATTCAGCAACAAATTGACAACCCAAAGTCAGCTGTAGTCTTTAACCTAGATACTTGAGAGTTTTATGCACAGAGGAGTTTATTTCTTTCTCTAGTTGTGTTTGTCATTCTGATCAATGCATAGATTCAGGAATGACAGGGTCAGGCTCTTCTGTGCTGTTTTCCACCATTTATGGATGATGCCCTCAAGTCAGACACAACTCACAGAGATGGCAAGGAAAGCCAAAGTGAGTCTCCTTTCTTGCTAAAGGTACAACTCAGTATCTGTACACAACACACTGCTCACCTCATATTGTGATGAAGAATGCTAAAAAGAAAAGCAACAGTTCTCAAAAGGACATTGTCATATGACTCCTTGTTCGTAAGGAAGGTTGAAAAATATACTTCTTATGGAAATATTGCTATCCAGCTAAAGCTTCCATTTCCTTTTTTCTCCTTTCTTCTTTCTTTCTTTCTTTCTTTCTTTCTTTCTTTCTTTCTTTCTTTCTTTCTTCCTTTCTTCCTTTCTTCCTTTCTTTCTATGTTTCATGTGTCACCGGGTATTGAACTCGGGCATTCTACCTCAGTTATACTCCCAACTCTATTTTATTTTTTATTTTGAAACAGAATCTCACTGTATTGTTAAGGCTGACCTCAAACCTGCAATCTTCCTGTCTCAGTCTTCCAAGTACTAGGAATTCCATTGCACTTGGATAAAGCCTTGATCTCTATAGAAGGAGAAATTACATAATTAGCATAGAGACAGCTGGACATGGTAACCCATGCCTGTAATTCCAGTACTTGGGAGGCTGAGATAGGAGGATCACAGGCTTAAGGTCAGCTCCAACAGTTTAAAGAAGACCTCAGCAACTTAGTGAGACCTTGTCTTAAAATAAAAATAAAATAGGGCTTTGAGGTATAGCTCAGTAGTAGAATGCCACTGGGTTTAATCCCTAGTAACACACACACACGCACACACACACACACACACACACACACACACACGCAACAACTAAGAGTTTCTGTTAACATGCAGATAAAGAAAAAAATTTTTGACAAATTTTAAAAAATTTATTCTGCTTTTCTCAGAGCATATGAATTCTTAAGTAAGTCTAGCCTATATCTTCTTTTTTTTTAAAAAAAAAAAAAAAGCACTTTCCCTACCTTATTTCTACCAAATAGATATGGAAAAATGATGTTTTTAAATAAATCAAAATAAAACTCACTGAAATTGCCTTCCACAGGATTGAAATTTGGTAGCTTATTTGAAAAAGTGAGTTTTTTAAATTATACTGGGCTGGGAGACCTGTACTGATTCATGAAGTGGTCAGGTGTCATCTTAAAGTACAGCCCCAGTCAAGGCATTCTGATAAACCTGGGAAATTCAGTGTATAGCAAAACACACATGGTCCTTGTCTTCATGACATTAATCACATAATCACAAGATAGATACATGATTACAAATGGAAGCAAGAACAGTTAAAACTACGCAGATGGTCTGTCAGTACATAAGAACAAGGATGAAAATATGATAATAAACACCCTGAGAGAACACCTGAATGTTCAGAACACTGAAGCACCAACTCTAGCTCTCTTTGTGTATCTTTCATGTTGTGGGGAGACCTAAGGGACTCCCACAGATGACGCCATGCTGAACAGTAGTACATTGGCTTTCAGGCTTCACAGAGTTATCCCTCTTTATAGTAACAAAATGATATAATAATTAATTTTTATTATAAGCTACTTTTATAACAAAGAGCAAGCCTATCATAGGATCCAGCAATACCATTTCTGGGTATCTACCCAAAAGAATAAAAAACAAACTATGAAACTAATGCATGGGTATCCATGTTCATAGCTGCACAACTCATAATTGCCAAACTATGGAACCAGCCAAGATGTCCATCTACAAATGAATGGGTTATAAAACTATGGGATATGTGCACAATGGAATTTTGCTCAGCCATAAAGAAAAAAATTATGTAATTTACAGTGAAATGGATAAAACTGGAGAACATCATGCTAAGTTAGTCAGTCACAAAACGTAAAAAAAAAAATTGGATGGTCTCCCTAATATTCAGAAGCTAGGGGGAAAATGGGTCATAGGAGGACCTCTAGATGAAGATGCAGAAACCACAGATGAGTAAATAAGGTGACCTAATTGAGGATGATGGGAGGGGAGATTAGAGAAATTTCCTCTGCACATGATGTACATTCATAAACATATCAGTGAATCACTAAGCCAAATATGAGGAGGAAGAATGGGGGTGGGAAGTGGAGAAGGGCTAAAATGAGTGTTGTGTGCATGTATGCCTCTACCATTTTATACCCCATTGAGATCCATGACTACAATGCGCCAAGAAAAAAAGAAGAAAAAAAAAAGAATTGCCATTTCTTTTTTTAGTGTTTCTCATTATATACACTAATAATTTTATGTTCTTGTGTTATTTTATTGCTCTTGCTCTTACAATAGTTAATCCTGTTGCCCCCCCCCCATGACTACATCTACCACGACACCTGTGAGCTCCAGGATGACATTCTTTCAACTCTCATCCTAGTCTGCTCAGCCATTCCCTTGGGCATTCAGCAAAATCACAAAACTCTTAAAAACCAATTAATTCCATCTTCTAACATATATTGAGTACTTTCTGACTTCGACAAGGAAAGTAGGAAAGAGAATTGTTCTTGACATCAGAAGATGCTGGACAAATTGTCAGGCTGGTGGAGCTTTGGTCTCAACAGTAAACATAATTTGAAATGACTGACCTCCTTTCCTATGTGTTTTTAATAAGAGGAAGTACATGAAAGCACTTTGAAGATGAGGACACACATCAAATAAGCCAGAAGCATGAGGATCAGGATATCATTCAAATAAAATGGACATGGGGTGTTTTTGGTTTGGAGTTTGTTGTTTGTTTTTGTTCTTTGGGGGTTTGAGTGTTTGTCTTACTGGGAATGGAACCCAGGAGCATTCTACCTCCAAGCTACACCCTCATCCCTATTTTTTATTCTTTATTTTTGAAACAGGGTCTCACTAAGTTGCAGGAGGCCTCACAAAGTAGCTGATATTGGCCACAAACCTGTGATCCTCCTGTCTCAGCCTCCCACATACTGGGATTACAAGCATACCCCACCATGCCTGGCTTATTTTTTTATTTGAAACAGGGTGTCAGTAAGTTGTTGAGAGCCTCACAAAATTGTCAAAGCTGACCTCAAGCTGCAATCCTCCTGTTTAAGCCTCCCGAGTACTGGGATTACAGGTGTGTGCCACCATTCCTGGCAACATAGGATGTTTTGAAGTCCCTGAAAATCTTGCTGCCCACATGACTTCCCTCCTCCCTCAAATCTCAATATAATCCAGTTTAGGATACCTAAAATTTACACTCTCACCATTTTTCTTTTAGATTGGGAAATTCTCCAATGTACATGATGAACATTAACAAACATATCAAAGTCGATCACTTAGCCAAGGAGGGAGGGAAGGGAATAGGGCAGGAATTGGGTAATATGTGCATGTATGCCCATCTTGTACTCCATTAAGATGTATGACTGCAATGCACCAATAAAAATTTATAAAATGATTGGGACTTTGATCCCTAAAATTCTCCCCAAAAGGACTTCCGGGAAGATGGCGACCCAGAAAAGCGGGGCTTAAGAGCCCCGCTAACAACCAATCTCCATTACCACAAAATCAGCGCCTATCATAGCCAGAAAACACCACCACCAAAGAAAGAAAGAAATCACCAGGCTCCAGAGAGAAAGCGGACTGAGAACAGAGCTCAGAGCCACAGAGGAGATACACCAGCCTCATGCCCGAGGATGCTCAGCAGCAGTGCCATACTGCTGACAGCAGCGGCGAGTTCACCGGATGGCTACAGCAAGCCGAGGTGAACTGCTGCGGAACAGCTAGGCGGGATTTTTCTGTGCAGGGAGCATCTAAAGCTCCCAGTGGCTGAGCTCAGCACACGCTGCAGGGACTCAGAGTGGAACTCAAAACCAAGAAGAAATAAGCCAGCCTCACGGCCGAGGGCATGGCACCGGTGCCATATTGCCACCAGCGGCAGCAGCAGTGAATTCTCCGAGTCCAGTACAGCTACATCTGTGAACTCAAGAACAGTGAGTCAAATTGCGGGCCACAGAGGAGAAATCCCAGTACTGTACTCACTGGGACTTGACCCAGTGGGGGAGGGGCGGTGGCAGAGATATCACACCATAGGAGAACATGAAACCTGGCACCCCCCATAGTTTAAAGCAGCATCTATCGACTCCCTGGGTCGGAGACTCTGTGATACAACCCAGTAAAGGAGTAGTGGGGTCTGAGATACTACTGACTCGAGATCCAGAACACCTTAAGTGAAGTCATAGTGACCCAAGGAAAGAACCCAGAAAAGGCACAAACTTCCGAAATCATGGGAAAGAGGAATAACACTGGAGCAATAAATGCCCACAACCCCACAACAACAGAACCTGATAAAACAGAAAATCAGAGATTTCTAGAAGATCAAATCAGGAAAATAACTGTAGAAATAATAGAGGTGCTTCGAAAAGAACTCAGAGAGAGCCAAAAAGAGATAAAGGATGCAATTAATGAAGTAAAGGCCTCAATTCAAAGCACAAACAACCGATTAGACCACATGGAGAACAGAATCTCGCTCTTAGAAGATGATCATTCCAAAAATGAATGCATAGTTTCTAATCTAGAAAAAAATATCCAACAGCAGGAATCTGACATTGAAGAAATATGGGCCCATTTTAAGAGAGCTAACCTAAGAATAATTGGAATAGAGGAGGGAAAAGAAAGTGAAACCAAAGGGATCAACAATCTCTTCAAGGAAGTAATAGCAGAAAATTTTCCACACATAGAGCAAGAGGTTGATACACAGGTCCAGGAAACTTATAGAACTCCCTTTTTTTTTTTTTTTCTTTTTCTTTTTTTTTTCATATTTATTTTTAATTGGTGCACTGTATTCATACATCATAGTGGGATACATACTTTTGTAGACATACATGCACACATTGCCCAGTCAGCCCCCACCCGATCCCCACCCCGTTCTCTCCCTATCCCCCCCTCCTATGCTTGGCTTAGTAGTTGACATCTAGTATTATAGCAATTTATCCAAAATTAAAAATGATAATCTCTCATAACAGTTTCATTTGTCTGATACCAAGCTTTTGATGACTTAAAGATAACATTTCAATATTTCTTTTTGCTTTCTTACCAGAGAATCTATTTTTTTCTATTTTTTAGGTGAAACTATCATATATTTATATATTTATTTTTCAGAAAAAAAAATCTATCCTAATATGGAATATGGACTCTAGGTACCCACATCGATCTTGAAAAAGAACAAAGCTAGAAGATATATATTTTCTGATTTCAAACCATATAAAGCTACAATAATTGAAACAGTGTAGTACTATTTTAAAGGCAGATATATAAACCATTGGAGTTAAATAAAAGCCTAGAGCTAAATTCTTCCCTATATTGTCAAGTTATTTTTGACAAGGTTTCCACGAACATTTGGTGGTGGAAATAATAATCTTTTAACTAAATATTGTTGAAACATAATAATTACATGGAAAAGAATAAATTGGACCCTTACCTAATCCCATATACAAGTATTAACTCAAAATAGATAAAAGACCTAAATATAAATCTTAAGACTATAAACTTTTAGGAGAAAATCTGGGTCATAAAACCTCACAACATTGAAATTGGCAGTGATTTCTTGGTTATGATTTCAATGGCACAGGCAACAGAAGAGTATACAAACTTCCTAAAAAATAAAAAACATATTGTATATCCAAAGACAATGTAAACAGAGTTAAGAGTTACTAATAGAATGGGTTAAATTTTTCCAAATGCTATATCTGAAGGTATATTAATATTCCAACTAGAAATCCTAAAAATTAACAACAATAAAGGCAAACAATACCCTTTAGAGATAGGTAACAGACTAACATAAATAATGAATCTCCACAGATAACCAATCTTAGTTGTCTGTTGGATGGAAAATCTTGTTTCTCTAGTTCTGATGTGTGTTACCTATTTCTTCTTTGTAGTTAATCTCTTTGAGTATTTTCTCTAGCGCTGGTTTTGAAGACATAAATTCCTTCAGTTTCTGTTTGTCATGGAAGCTTCTTATTTCTCCATCTAATTTGATAGAAAGTTTTGCTGGGTAGGAGATTTTTGGCTGGAAGTTGTTTTCTTTCAAAATTGGGAATATGTTACTCCAAGCCCTTCTGGCTCTCATAACTTGGTTTGGGAAGTCTGGAGTGATTCTAATTGGTTTGCCTCTGAATGTCAATTGGCCCTTTGCTTTTGTTGCCTTTAAGATTCTCTGCTTGGCTTGCACATTGGTCATTTTGACAATTATGTGGCGTGGGGATCCTCTTCTCCGATCCTGTCTAAAGGGAGTTCTATACGTTTCCTGGACCTGCGTATCGACCTCTTGCTCTATGTCTGGAAAATTTTCTGCTATTACTTCCTTGAAGAGATTGTTGATCCCTTTAGTTTCACTTTCTTCTCCCTCCTCTATTCCAATTATTCTTAGATTAGCTCTCTTAAGATGGGCCCATATTTCTTCCATGTCAGATTCCTGCTGTTGGATATTTTTTTCTAGATTAGAAACTATGCGTTCATTTTTGGATTGCTCATCTTCTAAGAGCGAGATTCTGTTCTCCATGTGTTCTAATCGGTTGTTTGTGCTTTGAATTGAGGCCTTTACTTCATTAATTGCATCCTTTATCTCTTTTTGGCTCTCTCTGAGTTCTTTTCGAAGCACCTCTATTATTTCTACAGTTATTTTCCTGATTTGATCTTCTAGAAATCTCTGATTTTCTGTTTTATCGGGTTCTGATGTTGTGGGGTTGTGAGCATTAATTACTCCAGTATTATTCCTCTTTCCCATGATTTTGGAAGTTTGTGCCTTCTCTGGGTTCTTCCCTTGGGTCACTATGACTTCACTTGAGGTGCTCTGGATCTCGAGTCAGTAGTATCTCAGACCCCACTACTCCTTTACTCGGTTTTATCACAGAGTCTCCGACCCAGAGAGTCGATAGAGGCTGCTTTAGACCGTGGGGGGTGCCAGGTTGCACGTTCTCCTATGGTGTGATATCACTGCCACCGCCCCTCTCCCACTGGGTCAAGTCCCAGTGAGTACAGTACTGGGATTTCTCCGCTGTGGCCCGCAATTTGACTCACTCTTCTTGAGTACGCAGATGTAGCTGTAGTGAGTTCCGTGCTGCTGCCGCCGGTGGCAATATGGCGCCGCTGCTACGCCCTTGGCTGTTGGGCTGGCGTTTTTTTTTTTTTTCTTGGTTTTGATTTCCACTCTGAATCCCTGCAGCATGTGCTGAGCTCAGACACTGGGGGCTTTAGATGTCCTCTGCGCCGAGAAATCCCGCCTGGCTGTTGCGCAGCGGCTCCCCTCGGCTTGCTGTGGCCGTCCCGTGAATTCGCCGGCAGTATGGCGCTGCTGCCGCGTCTGCCACGTCCTCGGGCGTGAGGATATCCTCTGTGGCTCTGTTCTCAGTCCGCTTTCTCTCTGGAGCCTGGTGATTTTTTTTGTTTCTCTGGTGATGTTGTTTTCTGGCTTTGAAAGGCGCTGATTTTGTGGTAATGTATATTTGTTGTTAGCGGGGCTCTTAAGCCCCGCTTTTCTCGGTCGCCATCTTCCCCTAGAACTCCCTTTAGACAGGATCAGAGAAGAGGATCCCCACGCCACATAATTGACAAAATGACCACTGTGGAAGCCAAGCAGAGAATCTTAAAGGCAACAAAAACAAAGGGCCAAGTGACATTCAGAGGCAAACCAATTAGAATCATCCAGACTTCCCAAACCAAGTCATGAGAGCCAGAAGGGCTTGGAGTAACATATTCCAAACTCTGAAAGAAAACAACTTCCAGCCAAAAATTTCCTACCCAGCAAAACTTTCTATCAAATTAGATGGAGAAATAAGAAGCTTCCATGACAAACAGAAACTGAAGGAATTTATGTTTCAAAACCAGCGCTAGAGAAAATACTCAAAGAGATTAACTACAAAGAAGAAATAGGTAACACACACCAGAACCAGAGAAACAAGATTTTCCATCCAACAGACAACTAAGATTGGTTATCTGTGGAGATTCATTATTTATGTTAGTCTTTTACCTATCTCTAAATTGTATTGTTTGCCTTTATTGTTGTTAATTTTTAGGATTTCTAGTTGGAATACTAATATACCTTCAGATATAGCATTTGGAAATATTTTATCCAAATCTATTAGTAACTTTTAACTCTGTTTACATTGTCTTTGGATATACAATATTTTTTTTATTTTGGGGGGAGTTTGTATAATCTTCTGTTGCCTGTGCCATTGAAATCATATCCAAGAAATCACTGCCAATTTCAATGTTGTGAGGTTTTATGACCCAGATTTTCTTCTAAAAGTTTATAGTCTTAAGATTTATATTTAGGTCTTTTATCTATTTTGAGTTAATATTTGTATATGGGATTAGGTAAGGGTCCAATTTTATTCTTTTCCATGTAAGTATTATTTTTCAACAATATTTAGTTAAAATATTATATTTCCACCACCAAATGTTCATGGAAACCTTGTCAAAAATAACTTGACAATATAGGGAAGTATTTAGCTCTAGGCTTGTATTTAACTCCAATGGTTTATATATCTGCCTTTAGAACAGTACTACACTGTTTCAATTATTGTAGCTTTATATGGTTTAAAATCAAAAAATATATATCTTCTAGCTTTGTTCTTTTTCAAGATCGTTTTGGGTATCTAGAATCCATATTCCATATTAGGATAGATTTTTTTTTCTGAAAAATAAATATATAAATATATGATAGTTTCACCTAAAAAAAATAGAAAAAAAATATTCTCTGGTAAGAAAGAAAGCAAAAAGAAATATTAAAATGTTATCTTTAAGTCATCAAAAGCTTGGTATCAGACAAATGAAACTGTTATGTGAGATTATCATTTTTAATTTTGGATAAATTGCTATAATACTAGATGTCAACCACTAAGCCAAGCATGGGAAGGAGGGATGGGGAGAGAATGGGGTGGGGATCGGGTGGGGGCTGACTGGGTGATGTGTGCATGTATGTCTACAAAAGTTTGTATCCCACTATGATGTATGAATACAGTGCACCAATAAAAAAAATCAATTAATATACAAAAAAAATTCTCCCCAAAAATAAAAACTTTAATAAAACCACAGATCTACTCAGTAATAACTAACCCTCAAGGGCAGACACTGAGAGAATTTTATTATTTGATTCCATTTTGGTCTTGCCAAATAGAATGGGATACCTTAGAGAATGGGATGCAACTGGGAAAATGTGAATGAAATAGAGAAAAATCAAGTTTGTCCAAACTGCATGTTTGGATAGGGAACAAGGAAGACAGAAATCAAGACTGACTTCCTGCCATATTTACCCAAAGGGAAAAAAAGCATCACAGAGAAAACTCTGCTGGGCGAGTTGGCTTGAATCTTGATGATAAGGACACAGCCTGGTGGTGAGAATCATTCAACTTTCTTTCAATGTTCCTTCTGTCATAGATTCTTGTAGATTCATTTTCTTCCTTTGTGAAATGTGAATAGTAACATAGGTATGTTGGAAATATGTTAGTTATCAAAATAATAAGGTGCAGGAGGACATACCTGTAATAGTCACTCAATAAATACTTTCCAAGGAAGCTTATTGTATGAAGTTTTTATTAGGAGTACAAAAAAAAAAAGAGCTGGAAGAGAGCCAGTCATAAACATTTAAATTCTGTCCCTAGAAGTATCTTTCCTCTCTTCTTTAGAAACTACACAGCACAGAAGTTTAATGTAGTTCATGTTTTCAAGAGTGAATACAAAACAGAGGCAAAAGACCCTACCAACTGTGTGGGATATTCAAACTCAGAAGGCAATGAATCCAGCAAGCACAGGACTCTCTGAGCTATGTTTGATAGAATGAATTAGATGAAGGAGATTCTATGCCACAGAACTTCATCGATAACAAGTAAAGGGGACAAAGCAAAATTACTCTTCATAAATGGCTTTCAAGATCTCCATGAATAAAAATTATTTATGAGGGGAAGGTTAAAAAAAGCAAACTTAGGCAAGGTAGATTAGAATAGAAATCAAGAACCTAGCCTTGTTGATGGAGAGCAAAGCTTCAATGAGAGTTCATCTCTATTTCAGTGTAAGAGAAACTGAAGCAATAGTCTGGAAACTATCCTTAATATTTAAGAAATTCTTAGAAGAGATGCAGAACAAATTTTTTAAAAGGGGGGGAAAAGTTCTAATTTTCAAAAGGGAGGGTGAATGTGAATCTTGAAAGCTTTGATACCACTGATAAATGTTTAAGAATAGTTGGTAATATGATTAATAAACCTTTAGAACATGTAATGGCTGTGAATCTGAGTGTCCTTTTGAATCCCTCTGAACCTTTGGTAATGTGATTCTTACATTACTTAGGAGTGACATAAACAGCATGGTTTTATTTCAGCTCAGTTCTTGAAAAAAAAAAAACTCTCACAGCCTCATAGTCAAGAGTGGAATTACAATCATCTTGGGAGATGAGACAGGGAGATTGCAGGTTCAAGGACAGCCTCAACAAGTAGCAAAACTCAGCAACTTAGCGAGACCCTATTTAAGAACAAAATTAAAAGGGCTGGGGATGCAGCTCAGAGATAGAATGTCTCAATGTCTCTGAGTTCAATCCCCACAAGGGGGAGAGAGAGAGAGAGAGAGAGAGAGAGAGAGAGAGAGAGAGAGAGAGAGAGAGAGGAGAGGGAGAGAGAGAAAGAGAGAGAAAGGAAGAGAGAGAACAAATCAATCTCTGAGTAGGTGGATCATCAATAATCTAAGGCTCATTTATAGATTTTAATTCCTGGTTGATTTTCCTTCTTGCACCAGTCCAAATTTAAGAAGCTGATTCTCAAAATTCGCCCCATGTGCAGCCATTTTTCCCGTGCTAATCTTGATGGAGCTGAATGCACATCAAAGACCTTAATGCCCATCATATGGGAGCATGGAATTGAAAATTCTAGTGCTAATCTCTACAGCCCAGTGCTCTAGTCACAGTCTCTCCATCCTGGGAGAGGTGAGTGGTTACTGACATTATTGTCCTGCAAGTCTTTCTCAAAACTAATTAGACCTAGGAGCTAATGAGCCCAGGGTGAATCTTGGGTATTAGGTAGCAGTTCTCAAATTACAGTGCCAAACCTATTCCCTTCCTCACCTAAATTATATTGGCCCAAGTGCAAGCCTATGTGGTAGTGTGTTTATACATTAGCTGTTACTCTGGTAACTACCCTATTTCTTTCTTCTAGTAGCTGAGTTGTGCCCATTGGGTTGGTGTGGTAGGAGGGCATCAAATCCCTCCTGTGTTTCTGTGGAACAGGCCCTGGCTCTCACATAGTCACTTCTCCTACCTGCTGATGATGAGGGTGATCCCTCCCCAGGTCCTCCATAGCTATGACTGCTTTCCATATTATCTTCCACCTGAATTCCTGAACCCAGAATAGTGGAATCTTGGTCATTGTAAGCTTACTTCCTTAATTCCCCTAAAATCATTCATCCTTCCACTCAATAAACATGTCTTTGGGTCCCTGATATTTATAGTGATACATATTTATGAGGTAGCATATGATATTTCAATATACGTATACAGTGTATAAACAATCAAATCAAGGTAATTAGTACGTACAATTCCTTATCATTTTTTCAGCTTTTGAGCTCTTCATAAAATATGTAATAGGACTTTATATTCTATAGTCACCCTACTTAATAGAACTATAAATACTATGATTAATTCAGTCAAAAAACTTCTAACAAAGAGAAGCCCAGGCAGGCTGACCTGGTGCTTTGGTCCCCAGGGCCAGGGTGGTGCCTTGGTCTGCAAGGTTCATCCTAGAGCCTGGGGTTTCCAGGATGTGCCCAGAACCTGGGTTCCCTGAGGCATGCCTGAATCCTGCAAACTTGCTGCCAGCTCCATGGACTGAAACCCAAGTGTAGGTGGGCAGGCCTGTGTCCTGAGTCTATGGAGTCTATGTCCACAGAGGTTTCTGAAGCTGTGGTCCATGGAGCTCAACCTGGCCATTGGATGGGCCTGGACCTGGGACCCCCAGGCCTGGTCTGGTTTAAAGCAGACCTAGAAACTTGGTCCACAAGTGCTGGCTGAGAACCTGGGGTCAGGGATGCCAGCCTGGTGCTCAGCTTTGCTGGGCTTCACCTGGTGTTGGGACCACAGCAGAGTCTAGTGCTCAGTTTACTCTCCTTTTTCTAAACAGAGAACATCTCTCTGCACTGTGCTGCCTGGGCTTGGGGAAATGGTCACACAGGTATTGTAAAACTTTCCCTTCTGCCCTCTTGAATGAGATTGTTTTTTAGTTCTGTGCTATGCCCATGTGCTCTTGTCTCTCACCTTAGCTCTCATGAAGGTATTTTCCTGATGTTTTTGCAAAGGGGTGTGCAGTGGACAGTTCTATTACACCTGACACACTTAGCTACACTTTTATTAATTAGTTGATTTTTTCATATTTTACACTGGGGATTGAAACCAGGGGCATTCTGCCTCTGAGCTACACTCTAAGACCCCTTTTTTATTTTACTTTGAAACATGGTCATACTAAGTTGTTGAGGGTGTAAGTTTCTGAGGCTGACCTCAAACCCGTGATTACTCTGTTTTAGCCCCTCAAATACTGAGATTACAGATGTGTGTCACCAGGTCCCTTGGAACCATACTTTTAAAAATTTGATTTAAACTCTCCTTCACTTAAATATAAATTTAGAAAGATCTAATTTTCTGGGAGTTTATTTAAAAAATTCTGTGAGTTAATTTAAGATGAGAAATCTGAAAGCCACATTATTGAAGGAACTATTACAAGATCATTCAGAGACATTTTGCCTAGAAAATATCAAATGTTTGAATTGCAGAGTAATTCTGGAAATCTTTTCAAATATTTTAAGTAGTGCCAAATGTAAGGTAAAATAGAATGTTCCTTATACAAAGAACATAACTGTGGCCAAAGATAGGATTTCTAAGACCAAAGAAATTGGCTCAGAAGGTTAGACTTCCCAGTCATTTCAGGTGTGTCAAAATATAATAGTCTGGCTGTATAAAAGTGGTAAAGTTCCTGTCCCTGAAAGTTTGCCAGAAGAGGCTAAGTCACCACCTGCTAAGAACAGGAAAGGACTTGGGGGAAAAAAAGGGGGAGTCTATAGTGGGAAAGGGGTTGCTTTGTCCCATCATCCAGTATCCCTCCAATTTGGAGGTCCATTAGCCAAATACATTACTCCACATATCAAAAAAATACATAAACTTTCACTCCACAATTAACCCTACTTTTGTGTATGTTTTATATTTTTACATTTTTAAAAATTAAGTAAAATCTCAATTAGACACTTCTCCCCCAAACTTTCTTCAATCAATCACCAGCCATCAGATTTTGCCATTTTACTGCATTTTCTCTCAAACTTCTACATTTCCTCAAGCAGTTCAGCTTTCGCCTCTCACAATCTTAGAACAGAAAAACAAAAGCCTGGTAGCCACGGTCCTAGGCCTAAAGGACACATTAAAGATTACTAATTATGCTTAAAAAAAAATCTTGCTAAAAAAACTTGCTTCTCTTGCTGTCTGTTTTTTTATCTGCTGACCTAAGTGTGGTTATCTTTGTATATCATTTTACCAGAATTTTCCAAGTAAAGGAAACTAATTACCATAATCTTTATCACAACCTGAAACTTGGTGTGTATGTACATGCAGGTATGTATGCATGCATGCACATCTACATTTTTATCTCTGTGTGTGATTAAGAGCCACAAAGACTAAAGGAGGATTGAGATATGAATCAAAAAAATAATAATTCAAGGTAAAGTAAGCTTAGAAAATTAGGACAAGGATATCAAGTACAGTCTCTGTCTGAATTTTTCGTTTATGTCCCAAACTAATTTCATCATCTTCCCTTTAATTTACTATGTATAATTTATGTAAATCAAATTGTCAAACACAGAAGACAAATGTTATCAAACGTAGAAAACAAGTGACTACATCTGGATTGCATAATTTCTTAGCCTACATTACAGTGATCAGCAGCTGTGTGACCAAGTTTCTACCAGCACGATGTGAATAGAAAAGACTGTGGAGGTTTTCTACACAAATTGAAATTTAAATTTTATATGGAAAAAGTTCCATACGCTTTTACCTTCTTTCTATCTGTTATGCAAACGTGAGCCCTGGATGCATAGCAATTATCTTACAACTAAGAGACCAAAAACATGTGTCAAAGGTAGTACAGCAGAGAAAGAACCACTTCACATTGCTAAATAGCTGATTTAGTTTAGCTAGCTGCCTCCAAATAAATTTTACACAAGAAAAGAAAATATTGTATGTTTAAGCAAGAGCAAATAACGATAGTCAACATTTATGTCCCAAACATAGGTGCTGCTATTTTAATAAAACAAATTCTTTATGACAGTAAGTCACACATAAGTCCATAAATCCCAATATAATAATACTGGGAGACTTCAACACCCCTCCCAAACCATTAAACCAATCTTCTAGACAAAAGCTCAGTAAAGATGCCTCACACCTAAAGAATATCATAAACCAATACATCTATTAGACACATATAGAGTATTCCACCCAACTACAGCAGAGTTCACATTTTTCTCATCTGCTCATGGAACCTTCTCCAAAATAGATCACATCCTGTGCCACAAAGTGTGCATTAGCAAATTTAAAAAGTGAGACAAACTTCCCTGTGTCTTTCAGATCATAAAGGAAAGAAAATAGAAATCAACTATAAGAAGACTCAGAGAAACCACATAAACATGAGGAGACTGAACACTATACTGCTGAATTAAGAATGGGTCATAGAAGAAGTAAGGGATGAAATCAAGAAATTCCTAGAAACACACAAAAATAGAGATAAAACATATCAAAACCTCTGGAACATTTGAAGGCAGTATTAAGAGAAAAGTTCATATCACTGTATGCTCACATAAGAAGAACAGAAAATTACTAAATAACCTAATGACACATCTCAAAGCCTTTGAAAAACAGGAACAGTCTAACTCCAAAGCCAGACAGGAAAAAAAAATACAGAAAATCAACAAAACCAAAAGCTGGTTTCTCAAAAAAAGAAATTAACAATATAGATAAACCACTAGTCAACTTAATAAAAAAAGAGAGAGAATCAACCCAAATTATGAAGATAAGAGATGAAAAAGGAGATTTTACCACCAAAAGTATAGAAATCCAGAGAGTTATCATAAACTACTTTGAAAAACTATACTCCAACAAAATGGAAAACCTGGAAGAAATCAACAACTTTCTAGGTAAATACAACCTTCCTAAACTTAGTCAAGAAAATATAGAAAACAACCAATAGCAATCAAAGAGATTGAAACACAAATAAGATTCTACTATCAAAGAAAAGCCCCAGACCAGATGTTTTCCCAAATGAATTGTTTTGTGTGTGTGGTACTGGGGGTGAAACTCGAGGGCTTTTCTACCATCAGGCTATACTCTCATACCTATTTTATATTTTATTTGGAAACATAGTCTCACTAAGTTGCTGAGAACCTCACTAAAAAACTGAGGCTGGGTTCTAACCTGTGTGATTCTCCTGTCTCAGCCTCCCAAGTGCAAGGTTTACAAGCATGTGCCACCAACCTGACCCCAAATGATGTCAGCAGGTTTGTGCATGATTAAGCAGTGCTTTTTTCAATGGTGAGGTTTGTGTAAGGGGGGAGGAGCTGAGGTGACAGTTACAGGAATTGGGTAAAGTAGAGGACATGATTAGGTTGAGTAAGAATTTAAGTATAATAAGGTAGTATCTGGTTGAGAATGAAAGAAGGTTAGATAGTAGGATTCTTGTAGTTAGTAGAGTATTTAGGTATGGAGATATGAAATAGCTTGAGTATAAAACAACAGGATACAGTAAGGGAAACAACTTTTCAGAAAAGAGAGTAGATAGGCTAGAGTGAGGAAGTTTGTAAAAGAAATGGGGGTAAGGAGCAAACAAACACGAATAAAGTAACACAACAAGTAATAAAAACAATTATAAATCAAAGACCAAAAAACAACCAAAAGAAAAAAAATGAGGAAAGAAAAAACAAAAGGACAAAAATTTTAAAAGAACAAAAAGAACTAACAACAGTATGAGAGAAAAAAAACATAAGAAACAGCAGTTGTGATAATTAACATATATAGGGCGTGGGCCCATATAATATTTGTATGTCTGTTCACTGGTAGATTCTGGAGCATATTCCAATGTCTCACATTTGCTCCATATTCTATTGTCAGCTTTGGGGCATACTTCATGAGTGTTTGCGCTTCACGATCCCTGGCTCTGTGCTCTCTGCCCTGGGCACTATGATCTATGCCCTTGTGCTCTGTGCCTTTCTGCCCTGGCCTGTTACTCCCTATTCACACCCAGAGGGCATCCAGTGTATTTTTGGAGCAACCTCCTGCGACTCTGTGCAGGTACCATGCTTGAGCACTATGCCTTTCCTGTGTTTCCTCCAGAGGGAGGTTCTATCTGGACTATCTCCGGGATGGGCCGCTAGGTTTTAGCCCACTAGGGTCCCGTGGCTGCTCTGGGCGGTCTTCCACTTCCGCCAAGTACCGAGTAATGCAAGTGGTTACCTTTGCTGTTTTGCAGGCTGGGTCTCTGCAGGACAGTTTTCCACTGAGGGTGCTGCCTCTGGTAAGTGCATGGGCTTCTGTACCTTTCTCTGCATCCCTGAGGCATGATGCTGGTCACTTAAGTTGTTGGAACTCTGCGGCCACTTTCTGCACTTCAAGTTCTTGGATTGTCAGGATTTCTTGGGGCTGCAGCACTAAAGCTGCGCCAAAGCTGGCAATTATGGTTTGGCCCAGAGGCCTGAGATAGCGCTGGCCACCACACCAGGTCCATGGTGCACTCAGAGAATTGGATTTCCTTCCACCATGGTTCCCTGTGGTTTCTTCTGCTGCTTGGTTTGTCAAGACTCTGTCTTTGTCATAGTTAAACTTTATCTGTCCCAGCTACTGAGATGTGCTGTGTCCGGCTGTCACCATTTTGAATCTTCCGCAGTATACACTTTTTTTAAAAAAAGAATATTTGCTGTATACATGTAATTTGAGCTGAATCCTGCCAAGAGAGCTTCCCTTGAACGTCATTTTACAAAGTTGTGATAATTTTCCCCTTCCTTTGGTGACTCTTTTGGACTTCGCTCAACTACAAATGCAGGTGATGGCAGAAGATGCTCACAAAGTCATTTGTCCTGTATCTTACAATTTCTAGAGAAGCGAGTGAAATTTGTGGGGAGAATGGTTTCCTTTATTAAAATATTTCCGGGAGCTCCCTTGTTCAAAGTTAATTCAGTTTTTTATATATACTGTCAGTTGTAAACATCAAGGGAAACAATCAGTATATTTGTTTTTGCAGAACTATCATAATGTCAAAAATCAATGAGGAATTAGAAACCATTATTTTATAAAATGTAATACAAAGAAGAAATGTCTAAGAATTAAAATTAATTCACAATTAGCTTCATTGCATTATGAGTGTGATCATTTCAGAGTCCTGGGAAAATGCTTTCTCCTAAAATCAGGAACCATAAACTTAAGGTCTCAATAATCTAAATGTGTTTGGAATAATGTGGTCTCCTATCCATTTTTGCTATTTACTGTTACAAATATGACAATAAGAACAACAATATGAAAGAAAAGAAACCAAAGTACCAAACTAATGCATGTGTATCTATGTTCATAGCTGCACAATTCACCATAGCCAAACTATGGAACCAGCCAAGATGTCCATCAACAGATGAATGGATTACAAAACTGTGGGATATGTACACAATGGAATTTTACTCAGCCATCAAAAAAAACTCAATTACGTCATTTCCAGGAAAAATGGATGGAACTGGAGGACATTATGCTAAGTGAGGTTAGTCAGTCACAAAAAATAAGAAATCAGATGCTTTCCCTAATATGTGAGAGTTAGGGAGAAAAGAGGAGCAAACAAGATAACCTAAAGGAAGAGAAAGGAGGGGGAAGAGAAAAATCTCTAAAGCACACAATGTACTTAAACATATCGAAGTCAATCACTAAGCCAAGCAAGGAAGGGAGGGACGGGGAGGGAATGGGGTGGTATTTGGGTAGGGGTTAAATCAGCGATGACTACATGTTTATACACACAAGTTTTTTACCCCAATAAGTTGTATGAATATAATGCACTAATAAAAAAAATTTTTAGGCCAGCGAGGCCGGCATCGGAGCCTGCCGTGAGGCAAGGCCGGTACTGGGGCCTCCGAGGCCAGGATAAGAGCCTGCTGAGGGGTTAGGCCGGTGCTGGGGCCAGCGAGGCCGGCATCGGAGCCTGCCTTGAGGCATGACCAGTGCTGGGGCCTCCGAGGCCGGGATCGGAGCCTGCCAAGGGGTTAGGCCGGTGCTGGGGCCAGCGAGGCCGGCATCGGAGCCTGCCGTGAGGCAAGGCCGGTACTGGGGCCTCCGAGGCCAGGATAAGAGCCTGCTGAGGGGTTAGGCCGGTGCTGGGGCCAGCGAGGCCGGCATCGGAGCCTGCCTTGAGGCATGACCAGTGCTGGGGCCTCCGAGGCCGGGATCGGAGCATGCCGAGGGGTTAGGCCGGTGCTGGGGCCAGCGAGGCCGGCATCGGAGCCTGCCGTGAGGCAAGGCCGGTACTGGGGCCTCCGAGGCCAGGATATGAGCCTGCCTAGGGGTTAGGCCGGTGCTGGGGCCAGTGAGGCCGGCATCGGAGCCTGCCTTGAGGCATGACCAGTGCTGGGGCCTCCGAGGCCGGGATCGGAGCCTGCCGAGGGATTAGGCCGGTGCTGGGGCCAGCTAGGCCGGCATCGGAGCCTGCCTTGAGGCAAAGCCGGTACTGGGGCCTCTGAGGCCAGGATAAGAGCCTGCCAAGGGGTTAAGCCGGTGCTGGGGCCAGTGAGGCCGTCATCGGAGCCTGCTGTGAGACATTACCAGTGTTGGGGCCTCCAAGGTCGGGACCAAAGCCAGCTTAGGGGTTTGACCGGTTCAGGGGCCAGCGAGACCAGAACTGGGTCCTCCCATGAGGCAAGGCCGCTGCTTGAGCCAGCGAGGTCTGGATCAGTCCACTGAGTAGCCAGGCCACTACTGGGACCATCAAGAGTGGGATTGGTACTTGCAACGCAGCATGCACAGAGAAATATCGCAGAAAATATAAATCAGACGCTTCTCTTAATCAGCAATAACTAGGAGGAAAAGGGCAACAGGAAGAGGTTGAGCTATAGAAAGGGCCCTATAGTGAAGCAACTAATGTGACCAATCAGAGGGTATGTAATACTGGAGGACGGAGCCTCTTTAAAACGCAGGAGGTACATAAACAAATGTATCAAAGTAAATCACCAAAGAAGTGTGGGACGGAGGGAGGGGGAGGGAATGGGACGGGGGCTGGAGGAGGGCTAATTGGATGATGTGTGCTTGTATATCCTCTCAAGTCTTGTACTCCAATGTGATTGATATATGACTACAATGCACCAATTTAAAAAATAAATTAATTAAAATAAATAAATAAATAAATAAATAAAAACAAATTATAGAGAATTAAAAAAAAATTTTTAAAAAATTTAAAAAAAAGAACAACAATAAAAATAACAGATAATAACTTAATGCCATCCTGGTGCAATATATTTTATATATTTAATCTACACAATTACCCATTTTATAGATGATGTAACTGAGCTTGGATGGATTAAGCAACTTTATTGCTAAACATCTCTCATACTTCTTAATTTATCTACTCTCCTGCTTTAGTAAGCATGAGACAATGAAATGGGCTCTAGCTAGCTCTTCTTGAACTTCTATACTTATTTCTGTGCTCTATAGAGGCAGGTGAAGAGTTACAGAGACTAACACTAGGACTAGCCATGAAAATCATGTTGTATTTTACTATCCTAGATTCATATTATGGATTTAGGATTTGCCTCTTTCCCAAGAAAAATTCTCTATTAATATTTCATTGCTATTGGAATCCAGAAATGATTTAATACTTTTATCTGCTATCTTGCTATCACTGTTTTCTCCTGACTTTTTTATACTTTTATTGGTTGATTATTATTATTCAAAACAGTGAGCTTAAAAATTCTGTCACTTCTTTTTTTTTTAATTTATTTATTTTAATTGGTGCACTGTATTCATACATCATAGTGGGATACATACTTTTGTAGACATACATGCACACATTGCCCTGTCAGCCCCCACCAGATCCCCACCCCATTCTCTCCCTATCCCCCCCTCCCATGCTTGGCTTAGTGATTGACATCTAGTATTATAGCAAATTATCAAAAATTAAAAATGATAGTCTCACATAACAGTTTCATTTGTCTGATACCAAGCTTTTGATGACTTAAAGATAACATTTTAATATTTCTTTTTGCTTTCTTTCTTACCAGGGAATCTATTTTTTTTCTATTTTTTAGGTGAAACTATCATATATTTATATATTTATTTTTCAGAAAAAAAATCTATCCTAATATGGAATATGGACTCTAGGTACCCACATCGATCTTGAAAAAGAACAAAGCTAGAAGATACATATTCTCTGATTTCAAACCATATAAAGCTACAATAATTGAAACAGTATAGTACTATTCTAAAGGCAGATATATAAACCATTGGAGTTAAATAAAAGCCTAGAGCTAAATTCTTCCCTATATTGTCAAGTTATTTTTGACAAGGTTTCCACGAACATTTGGTGGTAGAAATAATAATCTTTTAACTAAATATTGTTGAAAAATAATAATTACATGGAAAAGAATAAAATTGGACCCTTACCTAATCCCATATACAAATATTAACTCAAAATAGATAAAAGACCTAAATATAAATCTTAAGACTATAAACTTTTAGGAGAAAATCTGGGTCATAAAACCTCACAACATTGAAATTGGCAGTGATTTCTTGGTTATGACTTCAATGGCACAGGCAACAGAAGAGTATATAAACTCCCTAAAAAATAAAAAAACATATTGTATATCCAAAGACAATGTAAACAGAGTTAACAGTTACTAATAGAATGGGATAAAATATTTCCAAATGCTATATCTGAAGGTATATTAATATTCCAACTAGAAATCCTAAAAATTAACAACAATAAAGGCAAACAATACCCTTTAGAGATAGTTAAAAGACTAACATAAATAATGAATCTCCACAGATAACCAATCTTAGTTGTCTGTTGGATGGAAAATCTTGTTTCTCTGGTTCTGGTGTGTGTTACCTATTTCTTCTTTGTAGTTAATCTCTTTGAGTATTTTCTCTAGTGCTGGTTGTGAAGACATAAATTCCTTCAGTTCTTGTTTGTCATGGAAGCTTCTTATTTTTTCATCTAATTTGATAGAAAGTTTTGCTGGGTAGGAAATTTTTGGCTGGAAGTTTTCTTTCAAAATTGGGAATATGTTACTCCAAGCCCTTCTGGCTCTCATAACTTGGTTTGGGAAGTCTGGAGTGATTCTAATTGGTTTGCCTCTGAATGTCACTTGGCCCTTTGCTTTTGTTCCCTTTAAGATTCTCTGCTTGGCTTCCACATTGGTCATTTTGACAATTATGTGGTGTGGGGATCCTCTTCTCTGATCCTGTCTAAAGGGAGTTCTATAAGTTTCCTGGACCTGTGTATCAACCTCTTGCTCTATGTCTGGAAAATTTTCTGCTATAACTTCCTTGAAGAGATTGTTGATCCCTTTGGTTTCACTTTCTTTCCCTTCCTCTATTCCAATTATTCTTAGGTTAGCTCTCTTAAAATGGGCCCCCATATTTCTTCAATATCAGATTCCTGCTGTCGGATATTTTTTCCTAGATTAGAAACTATGCGTTCGCCGGGCGTGGTGGCGCACGCTTGTAATCCCCGCGCTTGGGAGGCAGAGACAGGAGGATCGCGCAGGTTCGAAGCCAGCCGCGCGCGCTGGCTTAGGAGACCCTGTTTCCAAATATAAAATGTAAAAAGAGGTCTGGGAGTGTAGCACGGAGATAGAAGGGCTTCCAGGAACCCCAGTACCACCAAAAAAAAAAAAAAAAAAAGAAACTATGCGTTCATTTTTGGAATGATCATCTTCTAAGAGCGATATTCTGTTCTCCATGTGTTCTAATTGGTTGTATGTGCTTTGAATTGAGGCCTTTACTTCATTAATTGCATCCTTTATCTCTTTTTGGCTCTCTCTGAGTTCTTTTCGAAGCACCTCTATTATTTCCTCAGTTATTTTCCTGATTTGATCTTCTAGAAATCTCTGTTTTATCAGGTTCTGATGTTGTGGGGTTGTGAGCATTCATTGCTCCAGTATTATTCCTCTTTCCCATGATTTCGGAAGTTTGTGCCTTCTCTGGGTTCTTCCCTTGGGTCACTATGACTTCACTTAAGGTGCTCCGGATCTCGAGTCAGTAGTATCTCAAACCCCACTACTCCTTTACTGGGTTGTATCACAGAGTCTCCGACCCAGAGAGTCGATAGAGGCTGCTTTAGACTGTGGGGGGTGCCAGGTTGCACTTTCTCCTATGGTGTGATATCACTGCCACCGCCCCTCTCCCACTGGGTCAAGTCCCAGTGAGCACAGTACTGGGATTTCTCCGCTGTGGCCCGCAATTTGACTCACTGTTCTTGAGTACGCAGGTGTAGCTGTACTGAATTCGGTGAATTCGGTGCTGCTGCCGCCGGTGGCAATATGGCGCCGCTGCTACGCCCTCGGCTGTTGGGCTGGCGTTTTTTTTTTCTTGGTTTTGATTTCCACTCTGAATCCCTGCAGCGTGTGCTGAGCTCAGCCACTGGGAGCTTTAGATGTCCTCTGCGCCGAGAAATCCCGCCTGGCTGTTCCGCAGCGGCTCCCCTCGGCTTGCTGTGGCTGTCCCGTGAATTCGCTGGTGCCGCCAGCAGTATGGCGCTGCTTCTGCGTCTGCCGCGTCCTCGGGCGTGAGGATCTCCTCTGTGGCTCTGTTCTCAGTCCGCTTTCTCTCTGGAGCCTGGTGATTTTTTTTGTTTCTCTGGTGATGTTGTTTTCTGGCTTTGAAAGGTGCTGATTTTGTGGTAATGGAGATTTGTTGTTAGCGGGGCTCTTAAGCCCCGCTTTTCTCGGTCGCCATCTTCCCGGAAGTCCTCCTGTCACTTCTTGATGAAAATTTTTTGCACACCTTTGCTTAGTGAATTGTTTTTAAAAAATTCATCAAACATATCTAGGAATCTCAGTCTCTAAGTGTAACATGAGACTATCTAACTTCCTTGTAGCTTATCTATAGGCCATTGAAACTACTAAATTAAAAAGAGAATTAAAAAGAGTATTTGTGATCCTATAAAAATAATCAAAGTTATGTTTCTTTAGGGAAAATTTAGGTTTTTGTTCTTTTTAAATATAAGGTAATCATTGATAAGCAGTGAAATTTTTTTAATCCTTAAAAATATACCAATAACTTTTTCTTCTAAGATTTATTTAGTGGGGCAGTTACAGCACCCAAGTCATCATTTATAAAAAAAATAGAGATGGTGATAATATTCAATGTATTTAGTTGCAATTAAAGATAAGTTTATCAAAAGATTGTGTTTCGCCGGGCGTGGTGACGCACGCTTGTAATCCCCGCACTTGGGAGGTGGAGACAGGAGGATCGTGCTGGTTCGGAGCCAGCCTCACTGGCTTAAGAGACCCTGTTTCCAAATAAAAAATATATAAAATAGGTCTGGAAGTGTAGCCCAGAGGTAGAAGGGCTTCCAGGAACCCCAGTACTACACACACACACACACAAAAAAAAAAAGTGTTTCACTTCTCATCAACATAACCCAGGGGACCAAGATGTGAATGTCAGTTAAAACTTAGTCCCAAGCACTCTGGCCACAGTTGAGTGACCTACAGAAACCAGAAAGCCAGTTCCCATAAGACTGGGCCACTAGACCTTGTTTCAAAATATAAAAGACTGAGGGTGTAGCTCATAGGTAAAAAGCCTCTCAAAGACAAAAAGGAGTCTTCTCCCACAACCCACTAGTAACAAAATTAAACTCTGAGAAACAATTTGCTAGTAAAATACTTTTTCATCTGCAGAAGCTTGAAATGCCTACCACTTGAGAGCTCCTTCATTATATAAGTCATCTGAAAACTCTACAGAGATTAAGTTCTTAAGGTCTTTCAGAACTCTTAAAAGGATATCTTTAAAATCATGTTCTCGTTTTTTTAAATACAGCACAGTCGAGTGATATACAGAAAAGTAAGTGCTATTTGTGCATGCTTCAGATTAGTAATTCATGATGAACATATTGGGGATTTTTTTTTTTTTTGGTGGTACTGGGGTTCCTGGAAGCCCTTCTACCTACGGGCTACACTCCCAGACCTATTTTTACATTTTTATTTGGAAACAGGGTCTCCTAAGCCAGCGCGCGCGGCTGGCTTCGAACCTGCGCGATCCTCCTGTCTCTGCCTCCCAAGCGCGGGGATTACAAGCGTGCGCCACCACGCCCGGCTGTATTGGGGATTTTTAATCAAGGAATATTAACTGCAACTCAGTCATTGGATTAGGCTTCAATGTATATTTCCCTTACCCTGCTGTCCATAGTGCTGGCTGCCTTGCATTCAATCCCTACAGAGTTCTACAACCTTATCTCCCTATATCACTGGCTCTTGCTCTCAGGGAAGGAAGAAGGGAGATTTCATGATGGGTGTACATGGGGAAAAGTATAAGAAATTCCTTATCAAATTTTCCAATATAAAACTTCATTTGCCATTTTATTGCTTTGGAATTAGGAACATTATAAATAGTTTTGAATTATCAGGAAAGTAAAAACAAAGTGATTTAGCACAGAAAAATGGCCCTAAGGCTAACTAAACTGATCCCCCCCCTTTTTTGTTTAATTGATAAATCAAATTTGGTCTACATACATGGCCAGTTGTCCCAGAACATTACAACTAACATGACAAAGCCAAAATACAACTCGAACTTCTAAACTCCAAGTCTCAAGCTGTTTCTTCTCTTCCTCTTTGTTTCATACGTGATTCCTGCTCTGGGTGGAGGAAAAGTATTTTGAATGTATATTTTATCATAACAATGGAACCACTGTATATTTACAATAAAAAAGAAAATAAAAAATCTCGGTCAATTAAATTGAAAAATCAAGAAAATGCTACTATTTACTAATGATAAAAAAGAAAAGTTTATTCACTATTTGCAGATGACATGATACTATATTTAGAAAACCCAACAAACTCAACCAAAGGGCTTATAGAACTGATCAACAAATTCAGCAAGGTATCTGGATACAAAATCAATCTTAAAAAATCGGAAGCTTTCCTGTACACCAACCATAAATCCACTGAAAAAGGAATTCAGAAAACACTTCCACTCAGGATCTCCCACAAAAAAATAAAATACCTAGGAATAAACTTGACCAAGGAAGTAAAAGATCTCTACAAAGAAAATTATAAAACACTGAAAAAAGAAATTGAAGAAGATCTTAGAAGATGGAAAGACCTTCCATGTTCATGGATTGGCAGAATTAATATCATTAAAATGGCCATCCTCCCAAAAGTGATCCACAGATTTAATGCAATGCCCATTAAACTACCAAGATCATTCCTCACAGACATAGAAAAATCAGTCCTTAAATTTATCTGGAATAACAAAAAGCCCAGAATAGCCAAGGTAGTTCTCAGCAACGAAAACCACGCAGGAGGAATCACAATACCTGACTTTAAACTATACTACAAAGCCATTGTAATAAAAACAGCATGGTACTGGCAAAAGAACAGATATATAGACCAATGGAGCAGAATAGAAGACCCAGAAACAAGTCCACACACTTTCAGCCAATTGATTTTTGACAAAGGGGCCAAATACATACACTGGAAAAAAGATAGCCTCTTCAACAAATGGTGTCGGCAAAACTGGTTAACCATATGCAGAAAATTGGATGTTAATCCCACTTTTTCACCCTGTACAAAAGTCAACTCACGATGGATCAAAGACTTGGAAATTAAACCAGAGACCTTGAAGCTCCTTGAAGAGGGCATAGGTCCAACACTACAACACATAGGCACAGACAAACATTTCCTCAACAAGACCCCAAAGGCACAACAAATTAAAAGGAGAATCAATACATGGGATTGCATGAAACTGAAGAGCTTCTGTTCAGCAAAGGAAACTATCAAGAACCTCAATCGAGAGCCAACAGAATGGGAGAAGATTTTTGCCACCTACACCACTGATAGAGGACTAATATCTAGAATATACAGAGAACTCAAGAAACTCAACACTAAGAAAACAAAGCATCCAATAACAAAATGGGCAAATGAACTAAATAGACACTTCACAAAAGAAGAAATTCAAATGGCCAATAAATGCATGAAAAAATGCTCAACATCACTGGCAATCAGAGAGATGCAAATCAAAACTACCCTGAGATTTCACCTAACTCCAACTAGAATGGCCATCATTCAGAACACAAACAACAACAGATGCTGGCGAGGATGTGGAGAAGTGGGAACTCTAAGACATTGTTGGTGGGATTGCAAATTAGTGCAACCACTTTGGAAAACAGTATGGAGAATCCTCAGAAGAATGGGAACAAATCTTCCATTTGATCCAGCAATACCACAGTTGGGTATCTACCCAAAAGAAAAGAAACCAAACTACCAAACTAATGCATGTGTATCTATGTTCATAGCTGCACAATTCACCATAGCCAAACTATGGAACCAGCCAAGATGTCCATCAACAGATGAATGGATTACAAAACTGTGGGATATGTACACAATGGAATTTTACTCAGCCATCAAAAAAAACTCAATTACATCATTTTCAGGGAAATGGATGGAACTAGAGGACATTATGCTAAGTGAGATTAGTCAGGCACAAAAAATAAGAAATCAGATGCTTTCCCTAATATGTGAGAATTAGGGAGAAATGGGTCATAGGAGGAACTCTTGGAAGAGGACCAGTAACTTTTAACTCTGTTTACATTGTCTTTGGATGTACAATATTTTTTTTTATTTTTTAGGGAGTTTATTTACTCTTTTGTTGCCTGTGCCATTGAAATCATATCCAAGAAATCACTTCCAATTTCAATGTTGTGAGGTTTTATGACCCAGATTTTCTTCTAAAAGCTTATAGTATTAAGATTTATATTTAGGTCTTTTATCTATTTTGAGTTAATATTTGTGTATGTGTTAGGTAAGGGTCCAATTTTATTCTTTTTCATTTATTATTATTTTTCAACAATATTTAGTTAAAAGACTAGTATTTCCTCCACCAAAAGTTCATGGAAACCTTGTCAAAAATGACTTGACAATGTATGGAAGAATTTATCTCTAGGCTTTTATTTAGCTCCAATGGTTTATATATCTGCCTTTAGAACAGTACTACACTGTTTCAATTATTGTAGCTTTATATGGTTTGAAATCAGAAAATATACATCTTCTAGCTTTGTTCTTCTTTGAGACTGTTTTGGGTATCTAGAGTCCATATTCCATATCCGGATAGATTTTTTCTGAAAAATAAATAAATAAATGTATGATAGTTTCACCTAAAAAAAAAAAAGAAAAAAAAATATTCTCTGGTAAGAAAGAAAGCAAAAAGAAATATTGAAATGTTATCTTTAAGTCATCAAAAGTTTGGTACCAGACAAATGAAACTGTTATGTGAGAATATCAATGTTAATATTGTATAAATTGCTATAATACTAGATGTCAACCAGTAAGCCAAGCGTGGGAAGGAGGGATGGGGAGGGAATGGGGTGGGGATCGTGGTAGGGGCTAACTGGGCGAGATGTGCATGTATGTCTACAAAAGTATTTTCTTTATACCACTATGATGTATGAATACATTGCACCAATAAAAAATAAATTAAAAAAAAGAAAAGTTTATTAGAGATCTATCTTCTACTTAGGCAAAGAAGAAGATAAGTTTCTTTGAATGTTGTAAAGAGGGCTCATTTCTGTCTTCAAGGACCAACTCTAATGCTACCCTATGCTTCATGGACAGAACTCACAATTCTTTCATGCTCTTTATTTACCTCTGTATAACAACAACATCCATCCTGGCTCATTGTTCAGTCTGTTGTACTGATGGACTGGCCTATACCCTCAGACAGAATTCCTTGAGGTCAGCAGATAGTTCTTTAATTATGGTATGTTCAAATGCCTTTATTGTGGGCTTCTTGTCTAACAAGTGGTCAATAAATGTGTGTGGAATTCAACTAAAATGAATGACACTGGAAATTATTCTTGCATTATTTGTGGTTACTATAAGTGGAAAAGTAAAGGAGAAAAAGTAAAGACAAAAATAATAGGAGTAGAAAACAGGAGAGAGAGGAGACAAAAGTAGGAAATGAGGAGAAGGAAAAACGTAAAACAGGAAAATGAGAAATTACTAGCATCAGTGGAGTATTTGCCTATACATAAAATTGTTATCTAATATTCCTATCCCTTTTACATGCTAGATCTAAGTGACTGGCTTTCATTTCATGAAAATGACTAAAAATAAAAAACATTTAATTCCACTTTTAATAAATTTTGTAAAATCTAAAACCTCATTTAAAGAATAAAAAGATTAATGTTAAAGTTTAAATTAATTTTACTCTACAATGAAACCATTTACATTAAAACCACAAATTTAAATTTCCACATTTCCTTATTCTCCCACAGCAAAAATTTTTACCTTTACTGGCACAGTCACTATTTTTTTCTTTTTTGGCAGCCCAAGGGATTGAACCCAGGAACATTTTCTACCTCTGAGATAGACCCCCTCAATCCCATTTTTTTATTTTGAAACAGGGTCGTGCTAAGTTGCTGAGGGCCTCACTGATTTTCTGAGACTGGCCTCTAATTTATGATCCTTCTGTCTCAGCTTTTCTAATACTGGGATTATTATATAATAATACCCAATTGGAAAACATAGTCATTCTAGAATTGGGTAGGATCATTTGACAAAATACATTGAAAGGGGATAGCTACCACACAACCAGGTTAAGTATCCTAGATCCTTACGGGGCTAAATTTAAACTCCTCAAAAAACAAATGTCTAGAAACAATACTGAATTTGTTAGCATATGCTATTTAAAGTAGGTTTGAGAATTACTGTTTAGCATGTAGAAATCAAGCCTATATTGTGTTAGCCAAGTATAAAGAGAAAGAGAGGAAATGAGGAAAGACAAAATAAGAAGTCCCCAAGAATGGAATAAAATGTCAGCAAATTAACTGTTTGGGGAACTTGTGAGTTTTTTAAATCTATCTGAATTTGCTTTATCTGAAAGAACTTCCATGAAAAGATATGTTTTGATTGTCCTGATGAATAAATTACAAAGTTAATATGAATCAGTCATATCCTAACTTCCCTAATTTCCAAGAAATCAAGAAAATATGTAAGAAAGGCAGACAAATTTGTCATTTGCAAAAAGATTATTCTAATTAGGTTATTTTCTTTTAGTAATTTTACTACATATGTTCCTTATGATTTTAAGAACACATATGTATATGTGTGTATATATATGTATATATTCATGTATACATAACTCCATGTGTATATATGGCATTATGAGTTTCGGGCTGTCACTAATCAGCCCAGTACTTCTCAGACTCACCAGTTCTCCAGCCCCTCTTCAGTGGTGAGTCAGGTTGCTGGAAAGGAAGAGCTGCTATTCTTGCCAACCACGGCAAACCCTCAGCTTACTGCTAAATTTTCATTCATCCACTAATGGGTGATAGGGCAAAAGTCTCATCCAGTGCTTCATAGACTTTAGTGAACTAAGAATCACCAGGGGTGCTCTGGAAAAAATACAAAATCCAGCCCCTCATTCTAATTTACCAGGTCTGAGGTGGGGCCTGAGAAAAGAAACCTTAAATAAGGACACCAGGTGAATCCTATGACAAAGCAATTGTGGACAACAGTTTGAGAAAATTGACACTGACTTGAGGAAGCTGAGAATGTTTTTAACATTGAGGCTACTGAAGACCAGAATAGCTGTGAAAAAGATGGTCTAGTCAAAGGTTTAATTGTAAGCACTTGATCTTCGAACCTGAAATAAGGTGAGTTAATCAGGAAAAGACAGCCAGAGAAGAAGAAGCTGAGAACTGTCATGTGCCCCTCCTCTCTGCTGCTTTTACACCTGGCCCTATAGATGATTAGTATCCCCTTTCTACTCTATCTTCTGGAACATTATAATATAGGCTGCACATATATCAGAGATTATGATCAAACAGATTTATGGTTAAGGGGCTTTAGGACCAGATGCTAGTAAAGTTGAAAGCATTCTGACTAAAAAGACTGGATTAAAAATTATTTGAAATCAAACAGAAATACTGAAGTCAAAGAAAAAGCCTGAGCACGAGGAAGTGGTGGGGCTAGAGGCAGAAGACTTGGCCGCACTGCTGTGTCAGTTGGACATTCCATTCAACTGCCCCTGGTGGGCATTCCAGGCCACTGAGCATGCCCAGTTTGTGTGACTGACTCTCACCAAATAGAACAATCAACAAGATCACCTCAAAGATTTACCAACATCGGACCAGTAAAGAGACCATTGAAAGCCATTCCCAAATTTGTGACCAATGGACCCAGGTTTAGGGAGAGGAACTCCTTGGTCTATAACAATGGTTTGAGTCCTAGGCTCTGATTTCTTCCTTCTCAAAAAGGCTGGTCTCCACCAAAGGGACAATATTCGGTGAGATGCAGCCATTTTGTGGGTCAGCAGGAGCTCAAAAGCAAGAAAATGTCAGAGTGGTAGTATACAGCCTCATTCTCCTCCACAGCAAGCCCATCACTGGACACTCCGGATCACTGTGCCAAGAAAGCAGAAGAAGGATTTTCATATAGGGAACCTTATATGAATCTTGTATGAGAAAGTTGACAACCTGTGCCTTTGATTTTTTAGCCTTACTCTTTCTGATAGTCTGGTGCTGTCTCTTAAAAAGCCTAAAACAGCCAAGATAGAACTCACAGCATGGACGATTCCATAGGTAAGCACCATCAGCCCCTGGGGAGTCTGGGCTCTGCTGTGGGATTTGTGTCTGTATAATCAAGGGCATGTGTTGAGTCTGAGACATGTTGTTTTACAGTAGGAGGTCTGTACACCTCAAAGATTTTATGGAACATTTTGCTAAAGTATGATTATTTTTTCCTTTTGCTCTCTCTTTATTTCAAAATAATAATATTATGTTGATTGTGAAGGACCAATGACAGACAAGAAGTCTGAGACATGACTGTGGTTCCTTTGCTTTACAAACATTTAATCCATTTGAGAAAAGGAGGCTTCTTATCAATGAAATATTTGTTTAACTGTTAGAATTCTTTAAAAATACTTTCCCCAATTTACAAGTACAGCTGCCTTCCTGTTTTGCTAAAAAGACTGTACCAATGGGATGTGTCATGGAGAGCTCCCTCTCACCAACCTGTCATCAGCCTCAAACCACTCAGTTCTCTTGACTTGGGGTCATAGGTCCAAGGCCAACAGCAGCAAGTTAACTGTTTCAAAATAAAAAAGGCTGCAGGTGTAGCTGGGAGGTAGAATGCCCCCAAGTTCAATCCCCAGTACCACAAAAAAAAGGAAGATATTAAGGAAGGAAGAGTGGAAAATAAAGAGCTATATTTCACCCTTGCCTTCTAATGCTCAGGTCAGGAGTAAAGAATTTAGTTCATTGAATTTTAAGGCCAACCTTTGCTAGAGAGGATATATAAGATAATATCCACTTGACTGAAGGGATAAGTAGAAATCTTTCACGTGCCTTTCCACATTGAATTCAGGTTTCAAAACAATTACTAAGCATCTACTACTTTCAAACATACCAGAAATATGGAATCTGAATTAGGTGTACTTCTTGCCACCAAAGAGTTAGCTGTCAGGCCGGGCATGGTGGTGCATGCTTGTAATCCCCACGCTTGGGAGGCGGAGACAGGAGGATCGTGCTGGTTGGGAGCCAGCCTTGCTGGCTTAAGAGACCCTGTTTCCAAACAAAAAAGTTAAAAAATAGGTCTGGGAGTGTAGCCCATGGGAGTGTAGCCCGGAGGTAGAAGGGCTTGCAGGAACCCCAGTACCACCAAAAAAAAAAAAAGAACAGTCGAGGAGGAGAATGGGAGCAGAGGACAAATTAACTTTCTGTGACTACTGCAAAGTAATTAACAGGAGGGCATTCCAACATGTTTTGAATGGTTTTTTTTTTCTGTGTATTTCAGAGGCGTTTGGAGATATTAGCCTGACTCTTGGGATGCTAAACAAGGAAGATAATATTAGTAAGGTAGGGCAAAAGGGAAGAGACCTTTCCCATTCACCTTTTCTAGTCCAGTTGTTACAATTTTCATATAAATTCTTTTTTGCCTTAACTTCCTTATTTTCTCTGACTTCTTACATGGTATTAGAGTTTCCAAAAATGCATTTGTACTGTAAGTCATTTATAATGCTGGCACAATTATTTAGCATTTCAAGAATTCTGGTATCCACTTCTAGAGACTAGGCAAATGATGTCCTGGTACATAACCCTATACAAGTAGATGTGGAAAGAGGGGGATTTTGGACTTATATAGCCATTGTGCTAGGATCTCCTCCCTTATAATTTAAGGGCTTCTATGAAAATCTCCAAGGGCCTCTCATACTCACCTAAATTCTATTTCACAACTAGAAATTTTCTCTGCGAATTCAAGGCTTTTTAGACTTAAGTGACCTTCATTGAACACCTATGTAGAAAGTGAAGTGGTAGATGTTTTCAACACAACAGTGTATTATGTAATATTCACCCCACAACTACTTTATAAGGTAGGTATTGCTATTTTTATCTGACAATTGAAAAATAAGTGAGACACCCAGAAGTTAAATAACTTTCCCAAATAAGAACATCGGGACTGTGTCCAAACGCAAGCCTATCTAATGCCAACAAGATGCTTCTAATGACTATTCAATGTCACATCCCTGTGATAGGCAATGTCTCTACCTTATCTCTTAATTCAGTGTTTCTCATCTGTAGCTGCATATTAGAATTCCTTAGAGAGTTTTGAAAAAATGCCAATTGCCAGGACACACTGCCAGGACTTCTGATTTGATTAATGTGTGATAAGCCTGAAAGTTTAAAACTCATGGAGATGATTCTAAGTTGACAACCACTGTATTAATCTCTTATTTTCCCACAGAGTGCTATTTCTTAAACACTTAGGAGCATCTGGTCTCAGGATCTCATAAGTACAGAAGAATAACTAGAGAAGGGACCAGAGACTATGTACAGATGCTTCCAATTCATTCTTATAGTGAGTCCATATAAGGATGGAAATAGCCAACATGACTAATGGATTAAGGTGCCAGCCTAGATTCAGAGAGTTAGGTTTCAAGTTGTAGCATCACCACTTAATACTAACCAGAGTTAAGCTCTCAATTTCCTCATTTACAAAAGGGCAGATCAGTGATTAACACAGAGGCTTGCTGTGAACATTAATGAGATGTTCCAGATAAAGGCTTGGCCCAGCTCCAGGAACATGGTAAGGCCCTCACAAGTGCAAGCTTTGCCAGGAGGAGAAGGAGGCCTGCACAGTGCAAAGGAGATATGTGGAACAAGGGCTCAAGTGCCGAAGCGATCTCTGAAAGGTCTTAAAGGAAAGAAAGCAAAGACAATTCCTCATTCTGGAGTTTTTCCAGGCCAAGCCCTAAGGAGTAGTGTAGCAGGAGTTATTTCACACCTTGAACATGGATGCAGTTCCTGGAGGCATATCCTCGAGACTGATGGAGATCTCAGTGCTCTCAGTTCTCCTTCATCTTCCAAAGGACACATAGCCACCTGAGAAATTCAGAGGACCCCACACAATGGGCATCTGACCAAGCCCCATGATTCCTGCAGCTACAGCTCTGGCCAGAAAGGATTCACCACCTTTGCTCAGCAAAGACATGAGTGAAACAAGGGCCTATCACTCTCACTCCCTTAGGATCCAGTTTCAGAGCAGAGCAGTCTCTTGCAGAATCACAGTGTGATCCCTAGTCCCCCACTCACTCCCTGGTGGAAGTGTAGCATTTAGGGAGACAGGCACTTCCATCCCCCTGAGACTTCCACGATGATGACTTCCAAGAGACTTTGATATATAAAATAACCTGTTTCTGCCTTCAATTGGATCTTTTCATTAGAAATATAAAAAGCATAAATAGTTCTTAGAATTTATTTCTCTCTATGTAGGAGCCTTTGACTCCCAAAGATTCATACTATGGTCAGAAAGCCTGAACTAAGCTATATACCATCTTCTGTATAGTAAAAAGATTGCACTTACTTTAATGGTGTTCATTATTTGCACTCCCAGATTCTTTTATTTTTGCAAATCAAATATCTTTGTGTATGCTCTTATATTTTCACAGGAAGACATTTACAGTCATCTCACTTCTGTTATTCAGAATAGTGACATCTTGGATGATGCCATTGTCCAACGGTTGATTTATTATACTTCGAAGGACATGAGAGACGACAATGTAAGTTTGGTTCTTGGTGGTGAATCAGCACAGGGCCAGCATCAGGATCATTAAGTGACCCAACTGCATCCATGTGGGGATACAAAATGCTGCGTCTAGATTACTGCCAGGACCACAAATGACTTTGTGTTTCATGGTAACTTGGATATAGATCCAATGTCTGTTATTTATTCCTTCACAGATGAGGAAACTGAGGCAAACCTATAAAAAGACTTTAGAGATAGTATCACCCAATCTCAATTTATATGAAGGATTTTATGCTTAGAGAAATTGATTTTTTCAAAGTAAAACAGCTAACTGACTGAACAAGTAACTAGAAACAACTTTCTTGGCCTCCAAATGACTTATTTCTTTGAATGTTTCTTCATCTTAGACTGTCTTATCTGTTCTTGGTCTTAACTAATTCACTCCACTCTGTATTACAAGCCTCTTAATATTTTTATGAGTACTTTTTTATATTGTCCTGATCTTTTATATTTTCCTCAGCTGGAGAGTTGATCAGATTTACCTAACTTACCACCAAAAAAAAGCAGAACAAAACACCTAATATTTCCAGTATGAAAGTTAATTAGTTCAAAAGATAAAACTCTCATTTCCTAGACCATTTCCTTTCAATATTACCTTTAGTCTTCCAATCACAGTAATTCATATCCTTTATTTTAATTTTATTTATTTCATTGTATTATGGTATTGGGGATGGAATCTGGAGACATTCTATCTCCAAGCTATACTTCCAGCCCAATTTTATTCTTTTATTTCAAAACAAGGTTTCTTTAAGTTGCAGAGGGCTTTACCAAGTTTCTCAGGCTGGTCTCAAACCTATGATCCTCCTGTCTCAACCTCCCAAGTACTGAGATTATAAGTGTGTGCCATCACATCCATCTGTAATTTATATCCTTTAAATATAAAACATAAACCCTCTTTTCATGATACCTGATCAATTATCAAGGAACATCTACAAACCCAATTTTATAATAACTCTTTTAAAAGCCATGTTTTAGCTGGGCATAGTAGTGTACACTTGTAATCTCAGCATTTGGGAGGCTGAGACAGAATCACAGTTCACAGACAGCCTCAGCTACTACTTAGTGAGGCCCTTTACAACTCAGTGAAACCCTGTTTCAAAACAAAGAATAATGTGAGGCTGAAACCAGAAGATTGTGGTTCACAGATAGCCTTAGCTACTTAGTGAGGCCTTCCGCAACTTAGTGAGACCCTGTTTTGAAATAAATAAAAAATAGGGCAAGAGGTGTAGCTTGGAGGTAGAATGTCCCTGGATTTCATCCCCATACCACAAAAAAGCCGTGTTTTAAAATACATTAAAATTATGTTTTCCCCAATACTAACACTTACATGAGAATCTTTTACCTTAAGTTTTCAATAGCTTCTTCTCCCTCTATCTGAAACCTAGAGGAACTTACAAAATTATGTAGACTATTTCCTCTCTGTTGACTCACTATGCTCTTCTTCTAATTGATACTATTTTTCTTTTCAGATTCCCAGAGAAATAAGAATGCTGGCTGGTGAGGTTTTGGTGTCTCTGGCTGCACATGACTTCAACTCTGTGATGTACGAAGTGCAGAGTAACTTCAGGATTCTAGAACTGCCAAATGAATTTGTTGTGCTTTCCTTGGCTGAACTGGCCACCAGCTATGGTATAAATAGAGGACTCTTTGCATCTTCCCTGGGAAACAACTACCTCTGACTAATTGTCTAAAATCCAAATGAGAACAAATGGCAGTAGAGAGAGCATCTCCCACCTTCTACTCTACCAGATGCTATTTATAGAGAAATGTGTGTGGCAGTTCCTGAGCACAGATGTTTCAGCCAACATCCTCACTGCTATGACCCAAAAAGACATTATGACAACAACTTAGGGGAAGGAAATTAATTTGCTCACAGTTCTGGAGATTTCAGGTGTTCAGTCCATGTTGGGCTGGGTGAAGTTTGTGGAGCTTAGAGCATAGCACAGGGAGCAAAGAGAGCATGGGGGCTCTGCTCTTACATCATGGAAGCTGGAAGCAAGAGAGAATTTGTGAGAAGGGTTCATGGACACATGCACAGTTCCCAAAACTCCACCCCCAGTGACCCACCTCCCACCACCACACCCCATCTGCTTAGGCTACCACCCAATCCATTACAATGAATTAGTCCGCTGATGAGATTAAAGCTTGATAATTCAATCATTTCACTTCTGAACATTAATACATGAGCTCTTCAGGGAACATTCTGTCATGAAACTAAAACAATAAATGAACGGGATGAGAAGCCGTTAGTCTAGACTGCACTAAATTTAGCCTGAGTGCATTCCCATCCTCACCTTCCCCTTCACCTGTCTTTGCCTTTACAGAAGCACATTTTCCATAAGGTATGTTCTGCAAACCACTGAACACTTGCATGAAGTAAAGGTTTCCTACCATCTGTTTCCTTGCATGAAATAAAGGTTTCTTACCATCTACACTATTTTTTAACTAATTTCTTTATCCAGTATTATTGTGAACCTATTATATTTGCTAGGCCTTGGGGGTAAGGGCAATGTTGAGTGAGAAAGATGGATATTAAGAAAATGATGTCTAAATAAGCAACTGCCACTAAATAACAGGAACAGAGGACTATGTAGCCAGTGCCTTCTCTCAATTTACTAACTATGGCTGGCGTTAAAGTGGGAGGAGGGGTGGAAGAGAACATCTCTCTGCAGAAGAGGACCTCTCCTGCCTCCTTGATATGGGAGTAAGATTGCAGGACCCCCCATATGAGACAAAAAATAACACCTTTCTCCTCTCACCCATCACCACAGTGTCTCAGAGTATTCCCTTCATGATGATGACGCTGCTCACCATGCAAACCATGCTCCGGTTGGCCGAGGATGAAAGTATGAAGCAAACATTCTGTATCGGTGAGTATCCCTGTGATTTCCTCTTTGCTAAAAGCAGATTACCAGCTCATCTTACAAGTTGAACAGAAGTCTTAGTTTTCTTTTATATCAGTGCTTTCTTTGTTATGATAATAGCTATCATTTGTTGATGCTCCCACATGGAGGACCCTCTGTAGGGATTTATCCAATTCAATCCTTGCGACATTTCTGCAAAGTGGACACTACTGTCTCATTTTCAAGATAAAAACTGAGGATTATAAAAATTAACCAATTTTCTCAAGGTGGTGACGTAGGTGATGACAAGTACATATGCCCCTTACACCCAGGTCTACATGCCACACAGACTATACCCTTTCCACTGCCCCATGAGGCCTTTGCTTCTAAGAGCCTCCATCTTTAATTGGATCACACTTCATTCACGACTATCATGATCATAAGAGCTTACCAGCAATTAATAGTATGTTAAATTTTGGAATTTGATTGCAGTACCATCTTGTAATAATGATAAGTAAACACACAGTAATCAGAAAACAATCACAAAATTGAGAAAAAGAAGGAAGCAAGCCATGATCACTAATCCTCTCTACCTCAAACTGAAATGATCTATAGTCATTATGCGTCTGTAGAGAATAACATGCCCTCAGATTCCTAAGAAGAAATGTTTTTAGTATAGAGGGAAGCTTTTGGATGAACCTAGGGACCTGGACTCCCACTGAATTACTAGGTGGCCCTGCTTCACTTCTAAAAATATCAGAAGTGATTGTTAGGATCCCTTGTACTTCTAATATACTCCAACACTACTATTTTATAATATTTAAAAGTCTCTGCTATCAGAAATATCTTCTTTACCTGTCAACCAGTTCCCTTCTCTTTTTTCTTTTTCTTTTTTTGTTTTTGTGGTGGTACTGGGGATGGAACCCAGGGGCCTTCTACCTCCGGGTTACACTCCCAGACCTATTTTATATTTTATTTGGAAATAGGGTCTCTTAAGCCAGCTGAGGCTGGCTTCGAACCTGCGTGAACCTCCTGTCTCAGCCTCCCAATCATGGGGATTATAAGTGTGCACCATCATGCTTGGCCAGTTCCCTTCTCTCTTGCTTACTCTACTTATTATTGCAGCTCACCAGTGTGTTCCTGCAAATAAACTTTGAACACTTTACCTCTAATATTAATGACAAATAATGTTAAAAGCAAACCACAAATTATCATGGCAATTAAGGAATTCTGTCTTTATGCTATAAAGTTATTTAAGTGCCATTATACCACTAAAAGTATATATTATAAATATATAATTTATATAGTATAAATAGTATAAATTTAGTATAATACACTAAGTGGTATAAATATTTTAAATATTCAGTATAAAATTTAATAGTAATTCATTGATCCATTCATCCATGCCTATTCATTTGATCAGTAAGCAAATAAGTGGATATTGTGCTGGTTGTTTGAAATGTCATGAACCAATCAGACATCATCCCCTCTTTCATGTTTCTCATGGGCCAGTGGGAGTCTCATACAAACAAATACACACACACACTAATAGAATGGAGCTAGAAATTCTCAAAGAAATCAAGAGATTAGAGGAGATGAGATGACGAGTCAATAAAGTCAATAACTGGCCAGCTCTAGAGCTTCTACACTCAGGGTCTTCTCTGGAGTATTATTTCCAAATGAGGCATCCTTGAGGGAATGAACTATAGGTTTTTATGGGCCATCTAACAAAATAAGAAGCATATGAGGGTTAGAGGGAAAAAATTTATTGGTTGGTGTATTTGTTACAAATACATATGGATTAGTTGCCCAAGTGGTATTTCTCCAGGCCCAAGATGATTTTTTTTTACTTTATTGAAGTAAATGTAAGTACAGAAAATCATACTGATCAGATGTATACAGTTCAATGAATTATTACATAGTGTATCTGTATAAAATTGTTTGTTGTTGTTGCTATTGTTACACAGCCCTTGAGAAGTTTAGCAAAGCCATTTACAAGTATGTCAACCACTGGAGAGATTTCCCTTATCCCCGATTGGATTCCAACCGACTCTCTGACAAGATCTTCATGTTGTTCCGGTACATAATGGAGAAATGGGCCCCCACAGCCTCATACATAAATGTGAGTGGCCTCATAATTCCTCCAGCTAGATCTCCCTCCAGGCTGGTCACCGTGTGTGTGTGTGTGTGTGTGTGTGTGTGTGTGTGTGTGTGTGTGTGTTTTACTGGGGATTGAACTCGGAGTCATTCTACCTCCAAGTTATACTCCAAGCCCTATTTTTTTTTAAATTTTAAAACAGAATCTCACTAATTTTCTGAGGGTCTTGCTAAGTTGCTGAGGCTGGCTTCAAACCTTCAAACCTGTTTCTCCCGTAAGAGCCTCCCAAGTACTAGAATTACAGTTTTGCGTCATCACATCTGACTGGTTACCAACTCTTTATTCTAGGTTTAAGTCAGATTCTATTTAGGTCTCCCGATTGTGATATAAAAAGATTTTACACTTAGATACCTTATTTAGTTGAGCTTTCTTTTCTATACTGTCAGCTATTAAGTCATTTATTTTAAACATCCAGGACTAGTTGAGCCATTCCCAAGCATGGAAGTTTTTGAAATTCCTCTTCTTTTTATGACATGATAAATAAGCTCAGTTCTTTTATATTCTATTGGTTGTAATTTTTTAGGCTTGTCAAATCTTTTCATTTTTTCATCTATGTCAAGTCACTATTTATTCATTTTTTCATCTAAGATTTTTGAACCCCCCCCATGACATGCCAGATACTATGCCAAGTGCTGAGGATATAGAAAGGATTAGACAGACCAAAATCTCACTCTCATAAAATTGATAATTCAATGTGTAGAGATAATACATGAGTAAAATAGAATGTTAGTTATTTCACATTTTATATATCTTAACACATATTTGATCTAAGCACTAACCAGGAAAACAATAGGCCAGAGAAATTTCCTGTGTTTATGAATACCACAATTGATTAAAATAATATCTAAAGAATATACTAGTCTGTGTCATAATAGTGCAGTGCCCTATGCAGAATAGGTTAAAAAATACATTCACATGGTAATCCCATTCTTGTCTTGTTTAATTGCTATAATTTTTAAGGAGGCTAAATTCTATCCTATTTAGATCTATCTGTTGCTATATTATAAAAAGTTTTAACCCTAAGCTACTTTCTCTAGCTCAGTTTCTTTCCTACACTTTAAGCTATGAAAGCATTATATGGGATGATTAAATCATTAGCAAACATGAAACTTTTTAAGTAATCTGTAGAGGTATTTTCTTCATGGCACCTAAACAAAATTC